>NC_039360.1:155070076-155404799 GCF_003573695.1 Papaver somniferum | reverse complement strand
AAAAAAAAAAAAGTGTTCTTGTGCTTCATTACTTAGGTTTATAACGCTTGAATACCAACAATATATTACATTATGTAAAAAACTGATTTCTGATGATTGAATGCAAGCAAAATGTTTTTGACATTATATATCCAATAGTACATATATATATGTACTGATGGAAAGGTCCTTTTTTGTGATGTTTGAATACCAACAATATGTTTTTAACAGTTGATATCTACTCTTATATTACAATATACATCCATTTATACTGAAATAAATGACTTGTTTGTTCAGGTAATGTGAAGAATACGAAAAAGAATAAGAAAGCACCTGCAAAAGACCCTAGGAGAATATACATATCTAGTTTTAAGGGGTTGTATATTCTTGTGAATACGATTAAGAATGAAGACCAAAATTGACTGACGCGCAATTGCAAATGATAAGTAAGGCGTCTTATGGGAACTTATTCATAATTTTTTGGTATCAACACTACAAGACAAGAGTAGATATCTCCCTATACTGGAAAATAATTAGTTAACAATGTCCATTAGTATGTATAAATTTTGTTGTGAATACCTTATAGATATTGATATGTACTACCCGTATTTTGTTGTGTAATAAGAACAACTTGGTGCTTGAATTCCAATTATTTTGTTGTGTAATAAGAACAGTTTGGTGCTTGAATGCCCATCACAAATAAAGTGCAGTATGTCTTCATTCCATTTTTTTTATTTGCAGTGTTGTATCGTTGTCTAATATTGTTAGTTTATATTTATAGTTTTGCAACAAACTAATCAGTATGAATACTTGGAAAAAAGAAAGTATGAAGCCTTAAGTACAGGCAGTACATATATGCATGTACTGTGAGACTTAACAGGATAAGAAAACTAGGACTGAAACTCAGAATTATATTAGTACATGAAGAGTTCGCAAAACAAAAATTGAATGTGTTTCAATACTTCTTATAGTACAACATACTAGTCGTATGAACTTAATATAAGAGACTAAGAAAAAAGTATGAAGCCTTAAATAATGGCAATACATATCCTCCTGTAGTAACCTAGAGCCAAAAGAAATTTCTTCCAAAAACTATATAATTTAGCCAAGTTTAGTAAATATCGACATGTAGTGAGTTAAAACCCAGTACATATCCACATGTACTGAGTTAAACCATATTATACATATCGATATATACCGAGTATCAGATCCTTTTAATTTGATGAGATAATTCCTCCAGTCTGTCTCTCAACCTTAATGCTTGCAAGTCTGCTAACCTCAACTGCTAGTCTGCCACCATAGACAAAGGTATGATTTGGGAGGATGGAGGTAGTCAGCTAGCTATGATGGATGTATGGTTAATTTGTTCTTCTTCCAACTGCAACTAATTAGGCATTTCTGGGGATAAATGACGATTCTCATAGACAAAGTTCTTGTGCTTCTCCGTCCATTCGAGGTGACTCCGAAATCTTGAGGGGGGTTCTATGGTTCCATTGCTCTATTTGATTCTCATCCACATGAACAAATTCAGGGAAGTAAGACTGCCAAAGAAGCCACAAATGGTTAGAAAATAAACGATCCACCCAAATGTAACCTCAATCAAACTAAAATCATGTGACACATCTAATAATACCTTTCCAGAAAGTTTTTGACTGTCCTCCCAAATATGATCATATGCTTATCTTTTTTTATCTTGCCTATGTAATATTAAAAAAAAGACTCAGAAAGATGGCCTCTCACATGTACATGAGTAGACATTGAGTTTTTCACTATCAAGTGAGACAATGAAAATAAGGAGCTTTGGTTTAAACTCAAGAGCAAACAATCCATATCGATACGTAGTGAGAAAAAAGCTAGCAAATATCACAGTACATATACACATGTACTGAAGAAGACTAGTTGTTTACTTTTATTTTTGTTATACAACCAATACCAGTAAATGAGTAACCAGTAGGATCTTGAAAGATACTATTCAATTAACTAAATTTCTTGCTTACGAGGGGGCAGCGCCCCCTCGACCCCGTTAACAGGTCTTAATTATTTACTGGGTAAAAGCCTAGTTTATGCTTGTATATACACAACAATATGACATAGTTATAGCTATGACCAGAGAATGGTGTGAGGCTTACTTGCCGAAAATGAATCCCGCATTTTCTTCAATGAAAGCACATTCATCTGTAATTGGTTTAGTAATAGCCTGCAAGTAATAATACATTAATCAGTTATAGAAAAAAAGAAAACAACATCCTTTAAGAACTCAACCAACAATTTTGGACATAATTTGTATAATCACGTAGACATTAACTTCATAGTGATGCTCTCATAACACCTGATAAACAAAATTTCATGAGGCATAGGTGGCATGAATATGTGAGCTCTAATCATAAGAAAAAGAACACCAACTAACCTTACGAGAGGAAAAAATGTACTGCGAAATCAGCACATGAAAATATGTATTGCGAAAATTAGTACATGGAAATATGTATTGCGGAAATATCCTACGGTACATATTAATATGTAGTGTTAAAAAGTCTAGTTCATGGTTGATATGTACTGTTTAAAAACCTTTGTATTATATGATCCTACCTAAAATACATATCAATATGTAGTACGAACATGTCTAATAGCTATTAGCTGGGCTATAATAACTAACTTTGAAGTATTTTTCAATGTAATAAAAGAGCTCCCCCAGTACAAGCAAATATGTATTGTGAAACACTATAAACAAACATGTACTGTGAAATCACTACATGCATATGTGTACTGTGAAATCATTGCATACAAATATGTACCGCAAAATCACTACAAATAAGTACAAGATCTAAATGATATTCTTTCATATGTATACTCAGAACGCTACTTAACTATCATGCTTCCTATGGATGCTTTCTCAGAAGCAGTGATAACTAACTAGTTCTCAAAACCCCAAATTTCCAATTAACAAAAAAACACACATTTACCCAAACTGCACAAATCTCAATCACATACCATTAGTCTCAATTTTCTTACAAATTTCTCTCTAAATTTAATAATTTCAAAAAACAAACAAATTCCTAAATTTCCCATCCACCAAATACAAATCCCCATATTTTTTCAAAAAACCATACTAAAGACAGTACATATTTATATGTACGGATCATAAAATCTAGAAAGAACGAAAATCATACATATAATCAAAATGATATGTTAACAAAAGAATAAGATGATCTAATCAACAGAGTAGCACGAGTTCAAAATCATATTCAAAAATCAACATAAAAATATTAAATACAAACAAAAATGGGATTAAATCATGCAATTGAACAGTGTACATCATAGAAAAATGATAACAATTACTAGATCTAGAAAGAAAACAATGAAAAAAAACAACCAAATCATGAAATCGAGCTGCTCATCATGATTTCCTTTGAAAAAACAAACGTAAATTCAAAAAGCATAACAAATATTAAGGAATGGAGAAGAGGTTTATAGAAATTACCTGGGGATTTAAGATCGAAAATCTAAAATTGAAGAAAACCAACTGAAGCAGAGAGAAAACTGGATCCGAGCTGTTGAAAAAAAAAAAGGAAAAGAAGAACGAAAATACTTTCTTATCCTCTATTCTTGTATGTTCATTGCAGAAAAGGTTATTTTCGGAATATAAAAACTAGGCATCATTCTACTCACACGTGGGATCGACTAGGAGATAAAATTTCTGGTCCAAAAACCAGCGATTAAAAACATTTTATGACTGGACTAGTCATTAGACGGGTCTCTCATTCTAGGAATGACCAGTAATTCCTAGTATGCAGAATGTTTGGATTAATATATTACAGGGGAATGAGATGCAGATGAAAACGTTTACGAATTTTCCTAAACTAAGTTTACGTTATGCTACAGACACGCAACTAAGTACAGAAAAAAAATGAAATACTTCTTTATAGATGACCCTAAACTAACTTAAATTAAGCTAAAGACGAAATAACTATAGTATGTAAACAGGACTAAGGCTACTGAAAAGAAAATGTCAAAGCTACAGGACAAAATTCAAGTGGGATGCAATATACCGATGCGACGGAACAAAAAGAATCTCTACTAAAACAACCTGCTACGAACCTACTGGCTATTCCGTACTAAGCATTCTTACAAAATGGTTGCATGAATGATTCCTAAATTTTGAAAAGCAAAAGATTAAAATAATGAGCACTTACAAATCTATGAATTTAAATGATTAGAATTTTGCAACAACTAAGGTAGCTTGAATTACGAACTGGTTAACTAAGAGAACACTTGGGATATATATCTAACTACATCTAGCTATGACTAAAAACTAGCAACTACTAATATATAAGACATATAGTAAAGGACAAAAACTTGAATCTAATACTACTGACGTAAGTAAAACAGAATGCAATGCTATTTTATCAAACTTCACGAGTTCATGGACTACCAAATTGTATGTACTAGAAACAAAACATAGGCTACAGGATAAAGATACATGACAAGAGCTACAGGACAGATAAAATTCACACTAAAGCAACAGACATTAAGAAAAGTTGGCAGTGAACGATAAAACAATACAGATGCCTACAAAATCCTATATGACTAAACTTACTAACAACTAAACTATTGGATGCAGTTAATTACAGATGACACTAACTAAAACTAGTTTGACTAACAAAAATGGTATAATCTAAGAATCAAAAAAAAAAAAAAAAAACAAAAGATGCAGCTAAGTGTATGAAAATGGAAAGACTAAAATTCAAAACTAAGGCTAACACTAACACTACGATGCAAATTATATCACAGATGGATTAACACTAAGTTACACTCAAATGGCAGGAAAATAATGATGCAATAGATGGTATTATGCTATGGACTAAGAAACAGAGAAATCTGTCAATGCATAAACTAAGCTACAGGATGTCACTACGAAAAGATGCAGATACAGAATGATTAAAGGCTACAGCTAGATGCAAAGACAGTTTTAACTATATATGAACAAATGCATTAACTACACTAATGCATTAACTACACTACAATACGACAGCAAAGTTACAAATAATAGCAAACTACAAACAGAAAGACATCAGATGACCTAATATGCTAGACTAAACACAAGACTAATATTATATTACAAGACAATGATGCTGAAATGAGAATGCAGTTAAAACAGAATGCAAGTAAACCAAAAGAAAAGGAATTTTGAAGTTTAAAAACTACAGCTGATACTAACAACAGGATGCAGTCTACTAACACATATATACAAACAATATATTAAAATCAGTAAAGTGAAAGACAGAACTCCAGCTACACCGCTACAGAGTCCCCGGCAGCGGCGCCGAAAACTTGGTAGGTCTTAAACGGTACCTACAATTGTACTACTGCAAGTATACAGCGTCGAGTCTGTAAGCAGGGTAAGTACGAGTCGATCCTCTGGGACAAGGTGGGTGTAAGTCGAAATCAAAGTCTTCCTAAAACTGATTCTAAACAAGAGTAACACAATAAGGGGAGGTTTGCGTCGATACGACAAGATATTAGCAGTGATCAAACAGTAAACAAATTGTAAAGTAAAGATGCAGTGGAAAGATTGTAAACAGTTGGCTGAGAAGTACTAGGGTGATTGAATCCACCTCCTAATCCTATACTAAGGCAATACAAATTCAAGTTATATTCTTGTCCCTTTCTTGAAGGTCTCAAATGGATGATTTATCAACCAATTTCACTAACTCACCCCTAGTATTAGCTGTCTTCTTACAGTACAACTAATCACAGGCTAATTTGATCCATTAGCTAAGTATCCTTCCTAAAGCAGTAAAGCACATCAAGAACAAAAACATGAAATTTATTAACCTAGCATACAATCAAGGGTTTCATCTAAACCCTAGCAAAGTAAATTAGAACATGATAAATTGATTAAAACAAGATGATTTTACTAAAACAGTTGATCCAGCTAATCTTGGATGTTGAATTACAAAGCATCAACCCCTATTTATACACAAAATTCTCCATATTCTTCTTCAATTCGACAATTAAGAGGGACCCAACTCACCAAAACGCGTTTTC
The DNA here is from genome assembly GCF_003573695.1 of Papaver somniferum. Classification (NCBI taxonomy): domain Eukaryota; kingdom Viridiplantae; phylum Streptophyta; class Magnoliopsida; order Ranunculales; family Papaveraceae; genus Papaver; species Papaver somniferum. Next base: position 155,398,775 of record NC_039360.1, on the reverse strand, counting down.
TGACATTTCTATCTTCAATTTGCCTCTGCAAGCTTACTTTCCAGCTAACCCTAATCTTATCTCTCTCAATCCTAGCTTTTAGGGTTACTGTTTTTGATAAGGGAGAAGATAAGATGGAGAGAGATAGAGATTAGGTGTTTTATTGTGTTTATGGAGGTGGCTGAGAGCAGAGATGGTCGGGGAGATGGATTTGGACGAAGATTTGATGGTTCTGGTGTTAGTACTGTAGAAGAAGGGAAGAAATGGAGAAGATATTTGCTTCTGGTCGATTTTGGGGAGAAAGAGAGGTTGTTTCGGTGTTGGGCGCATGTTTCAGAAGTTGATGTACCATGTGGATATGCCGTTGGATGTTAAGCAGCTTTTGGGTGTTGACGGGTGTATCAGATTTGATATCTCGGGTTTGGATTTTGGATTCTCTACCAAGCCCATATCTTCTTCAAAGTTAATATATCAAGCCCACTGCTAGTGTATCTCTTGCAAGCGGCTTGCAGAATGAGTGCAAGCGGATTACAGCTGCTCTTTGCGCAACATTCTTCGGAATTTCGTATTGCCTTTACGCCCCTCGCCACCAATTTCCTTACTTTTTTGGCTTCTCAATTCATCCAAGCTTTATTTAGTACCTAATAACATAAAATTAATTAGTAAAAGTATTTATTCTTGAAAATAATGAAAATACAAAATATGGGATAAAATGGAGAATTAAAGCACGAAAGATGAGATAAATGCCAATAAAAAGATATAGAATTATGCAATATTTGGAACTCATCATAATACCACATGAGTATCAGACATAGGCACTGAAGAAGACATGCTCACTAAAACAGAGTTTTCCCTTTTCAAGGATTCACAATGTTCCTGGCCTAGTAAAAGAGATGCAAGTTTCTCTTTTTCAACACAAAGACTGTTCAATTCTGATGAATGAGTTTTGATTAAACGTTCTTCTCTAATTGAGTCTTCTTTAACAACATCTTCAAGAATACTAACATTTTCGCGTTGTAGAGTAGTTTCTTGAACAAGATTTTCGATATTGTTAGAAAAAGACTCAATAATGCTATAGAGTTCACGTTCTCTATCAAGAGACTTCTCGAGTTCATCATTAAGTTGAGCAATTTTTTTTCAAGAGAACTACTTTAAACACTTGAACATCAAAAATCTCAGCAGCCTTTTTCAAGGTTATGGTGAGCTTCATCTCAGATTCTAACATGGTGGCAACTGTCACTTTAGGGGGAATGTTATCAGAATATGATAGCACAAACTTTCTACCTCGGGATTCAGAAGAATCTACTAAGGTTTTATCCTTTGAGGTAAGCCCAAGACATTTGGCATAATCAAAATCTTTTGAAGGCATTTCTACGAGCGTTAAAAGCAAGATAAACTTATGTCCACGGAGTCAGATTGCTACAAACACAGACTCATAAGGTCTTAGCGTGTTTGCCTGCTCTGATACCAATTGAAAAAGCGGGGATCTAACAACCTCACCCAATATTTTGTTCGGTAATATGTATAGACTAACTCCAATATAATTCCAAGAGAATCAACTAGATAGTCAGACTCAATCAAGGAAAGATATCCAAGAGTTATATCTCTTTCTCAAATCCATGAACTGATTGGTATGAGAATAACTTGAACGGTACCAAAGACCAATGTTCAAGTATCAATCAATTTATATCAACAACCAAAGGTTGGATTTACCAATTGATTGAACTACGCTCAACCTGTGATATTCAATTATATAAACAAATATAATGCGGAAAAGAAATAACACATGTACCAGAAGTTTTGTTAACGAGGAAACCTGACGAGGTGTCAGACTCGTAAATAATATTTTCTACTTCTCTTATACTAGTAAGTAATATAATGAAAGCAGATTCGTCCCAAGGGAGTATGAAGCTTGTTATGGAATTACTCTTACCAAGATTGTTTTTGTTGTAGAAAGTCGTGAAAATTATAAAGTTGTATTTAGATATAAAATGAAATTGATCAAGGATTCATTCTCGACCACGGAATATAAACCTAATTGATATATAACCACGTTCTTCGCATTATCTCGTTACTAACAACCCTAGGATAATTAGTACGCTCAACTATCCCGTTATTATCTCCTAAGCTCACCGGACATGGAATCGCTCGATTACCGGATTCTACTTATCAAGTTTCCTAGAAGTACGCTCTCTAGGTGTGACTTAAACAAGTGCTCTAAGTTTTGTGAGATAAGATTGTTCCTAGTGATGAACTCAAAAGCTTGGACCACCTAATAGTGTCAATTTCTACATACGGGTACTTAACAACGTCCCATTATCAATACCCATATATTACTACTTGTGTTTATCTTCTCTAGACAATTACGGGTCGAAGAAAATTTAAACTAGCAATAGAAATATGCATCAATCATTCAAATTCGAACTTAAGCAATTAACACATAACTCATAAGCATTATTGGCAAAGTAGAAATCAAACAATAACGAAACTTACGAGAAAACGAGCTATTGCATATCAATCATGAGTTCATATTTCGGGCTTTGAAATCACCCTCAATCAAAAATAGTTTAGTTACTCATAGCATACATGTTCTCAAAAATACAAGGATTAAAAGATGTTCAAAAGAAGAAGAAGTTTAGATTAAACCCAGGGCGCAAACAGAGTTGTTGTTGTTGTAGCTTTCACAGAACTTTTCTCCAGCACTTCAGGGACGTCAAAAAGGGGTGATCCGAAGGTGATCTTCTGCAGCGTTTTAGGGTTCCCCTTTTATAGCTTCTCCCCCTGTAAACTTAGCTGACTTCTCGCCTTTAAACATTACCAAATCTGGAACCAATTTGTGCCATATCTTCTAACTCCTGGCAGATGTACACCGGACCATGGCTAGCAGCTGTACAACTGGTCAAGTTCCTGTTGCCTGAACTCGACCTAACCCTTTACTTCTAACACCATTCTCTGCCAGCATCACCAGTAGTCACCACTGTTCTCGCGCCTAAGCCTAATCAGACAACAACAACTCGTATCCAACTCCAGACTCGAGCCATGCTGCTGTCAAATCCCTGTAATACTCACAGCAACAACATATTCATCTTCCCCGTGTAAACAACCTCAATTACCATGTAAAAAATTCCACCAATCACTCCCATTTAGCTACAAAATTCAGTAGTAGCACCTGCGTTTATCTTCCTTGTTCCCTGATCACAGTAAAATCCAGATGCACACAAATTCCATCGGCAACAACTCTTCAGTCCCTGCAAGCTGTAATAACCCTTAGCAGGAAGCCACGAAACGATGGTAATAGCACGCGTCTTTACTGCCAGAGCTCAACCAAATCACCTCCGAGTTAAGCCACTTCATACAATTCCAGTTCAAATACCTGTAAATCAATCCACCAACACAAATTCGAGCTAGTATTCACACAAACACCCAACAAAACTCATGTCTTCCACAGCTTCTCCCAACTGAGTTCATGGCTTCACAATATCTTCTTTATCTGTCGAGAACAAAGCACCAGTAACCCCTTGTGTAAACACCCATTGTACAGACTCTGTCATCTCATGCCATTTTGTTTACATGTTCACTGAAATGACCTAACTCCTTCCGAAAAACACACTTCAATTCATTCCCTGTAGAGCAATACATCAAATTCGACAGGAGCTTCTTATTTTAGCTGAAATCCAGCTCAGTTCAGCTCTCTAAACACCCATCAATCTCAGGCCACAGTAACGTCATCTTCACTGATTTCCGGCATCAATACAAGCTCAAAACTCAACCTGGCTACCACCTGAAGCGGCAACAACAGCAACACCTGCATCTGCAGTTTACAGCTCTTTCATCTCTTTAATACCAACATCCCCAGCGTCTCAGCTTCGGCATCACCGACACTTCAATTGGCACCGTTTCCTATACAAACCAACCAAACCAATTCCCGTATGAGCTCAATAATACCTCAACAGCACTTCCATTTCTGTCCATTTCCCCTTGAACTTCACCTGCACTTCACAGCTGCAACTCCATCTCAGTCAGGCCTTACTCCACCTGTAATATCTTCTCTGTACCATAATCTGCCATCCATTTCAGTACCACCACTCTCCATATCATACCACCAATTCCATCTCGGCTTCATGGATGGAGCAACACAGCTTCTCCTTAGCATCAAATGCAGACTCCGAATCATACCACCTGCAATTGCAATATCCTAAGCATACATCTAACTCAACAACCTGTAGCTTCAACTGCACCAGAACCCATGAATGGATTCATGTCATCTGTTACAGCTTCTTAACACCAACTATTGCACACAATTCCATCATCTTCTTTAACAGCACATTCTCCATTCCTGTATCTGCATTGCATCCACTTCCTGCAGCATTCAGATCACATAGCATCAGAACTTCCGCCTTATTACAACATCAAATTCATCATGTAGCTCCAACAGACTCACATCGAGAGAAATCCCCATTTTATTCTCAAACCCTAATAACTGAATTGATCACAAACCCTTGAAAACCATCCACATCTGTTGTAGACTTGAATCCCTTAAAACCCATCTTCTAGCTGCTCTTTTTGTTACAGATTTCATCCCCAATTTCTTGAATTACGTCGATCTCTTCTTCTTCTACCTGATTCTTCAGTCAAGAACCCAGAATCGATCCAAACTGGGATCTGTTCTTCACTAGACCAACAGCAACAGAGAAATCTTCTCGAATCTCCATCTCTCTGTGTTGTTCAATTTCTTCTCTATTTTGTTTGTCGAAGTATCAACAGCAGCCGCCATCCTCACTTGTCTCTTCTTTCTCAATTTCAGATGTGTAGTAATGAGAAGAAATTCTTCTCTGAATTTCAGGTTTGTGTAGGAATTAAAATTCCTTAAGGCACCCAGGACATGTAGAAGGGCCACCAAATACTGACAGCCCCTTCTTCCTCCATTACGCTCCCAATAGCACATGCATATGAAATGATGCTTTCGCCCTTCTTCGAAATCTTCCACCAACTGCAGCCGTCTCTTACATCTCAGACCCACTTCTTCTCTTCGATTTCTCTTCATTACTAAAGCAGTCGTGCTTTTCAGACAGATATTTGCATCACTAAAGCCGACATGCTTTTCAGACAGAAATTAAGAATTAGAAGCAAATAATGAGAAATAGTTCGTCTCTAACAGCATCTGCACATGAATTGACACTTTTGCGCTGTTTCTTCTTCTTTTTTTCTAAATGACTCAAAAGTACCTAAACACTCAAAAGCAAACATAAGATACATAATTCACCAAAAAACTTAGCAAAGAAAGCATAAACAATAAATAAATATTAAGGTGTTTTAGACACCTATAAAATTACCCCACACTTAGACTTTGCTAGTCCTCAAGCAAATCAAACAAAACAATTTTAAAACATACATACAACTCCATCTCGTCGAGGATACGGTCACAGTTAGCACATATAGCAAGCCTTTGAACCCCTAGGTGTCCCTAGTGGACGAGTTTTAGTTTCGTGAAGGTTTAAAAGAGGTGTACCTACAAAACCTTTTACTCCAAATTTCATCTACGTGTGAAAAATCTACGAACGAATCCAAAAATGACTACAAGAGGAGGTACCTTGATGCAAATCCAATTTATATATAAGTAAATAAAGCTCTACTTAGAAAGTTGAACAAACCACAATACTCGGAATCTAACTAACCAAAATCACACATGAATAGATTAAGAAGATGGATACAGAGATAGATGTTTGCGAATGACTAAAGTGAACGGCGTTTCCCATATCTATCTGAAGGTCACCGCCAAGATGAACCTATGACCTAATGAATTGAGATACTGGTCTGAATTCTAATATCAACTCAGCTGGCATATACAAGGGAACCAACAGTCGACAATCTTAATTCTAGATCAACTCAACTGGCATATACAAGGGAACCAACAATAGATTTATTAATTGAACAATGATAATAGCTTTTTTTTTCTTTTCCTTTTTTCACTTTTTTTTTCTTTTTCCTTTTTTTTCGAATTGACAACATGATTAGATCTTTTGGATCCAGGCGCATGCTTCTTGTCAGCAGATTACATGGTAATTCTCGTGGATCCTGCGTTCCACGTTTTTTTAGGCGACGGAGACAGGGAGAACACACACATATTTCCATTCAAGTGTCATCATTTTTTTTCTGCATATATACACCGGTTGGTCTAATTGGTCTGGGTTTTTTTTTTTTTTTTAGTAACTCAACCTTCTATTTCATCCTAGCAGTAATAACAATTCGATGTTAGTGACCCACCAAATCACTTAGAGAAACAAAATGTTTGCAAAAATAAAAACAGAAAGTGATATGGTGACATTCTGAGATATGGTAACAACTATCAAGTTATTTCTAACACATGAACTTTGTCCGTCTTTTTAGTTAATCGGGTTCCTCAAATCCTGCAACCAAGATGGTTCCATCCACTTATATTGGTAGTGTCATCCTAAAGGCACAAGTTTCCAGATTCCGGAGTTTATAAACAAATTTTTTTTATTTTTTTCTATTATTTATATACATATATTTTTTTTAACTAAACACATCAAACTCTAAAAACATATAAATGCTCCCCCACATTTAAACTTTACATTGTCCTTAATGTAAAATTTAGTCATTTGAAGTAAAGTTCAAGGTGGGAAATTCCGCAAATGATATGCAAAAACAAAGATAAAATGTTTAAAAATAAAAAGATAAAGATACAAAACCGATGGGTTGCCTCCCACTTAGCGCTTGGTTTAAAGTCGTCAGCCCGACTTTCATCTTGCTTGCATTCTTAGCCAGCGTCAGTTTGCTCCACAGAAAAACATGAGTGCACATCACTCGGGTATCTCATCACCTCAAAGATGTTAAAGCGTACGACCTCTCCATCAAATTCCATTGTCAAGGTACCTTCAAATACATCTATCTTTGTTCTAGAGGTTCTCATAAATGGTCTACCCAACAGCAAAGGTGTAGACGAGGATGAGTTGTCATCACTCATATCAAGAACATAGAAGTCCACAGGAAATATAAGCTCATTAACCTGCACCAAAACATTTTCAACAACCCCTTTCGGGTAGACATTATATCTATCGACAAGTTGAATAAATATGCTGGTACTTTTGAGAGGACCAAGATTTAAAGATTCATAAATTGAGGCGGGCATAACACTAATAGATGCTCCTAAATCTACCAAAGCTTTTGTGAACCTTGTTTTACCAATTGTGTAAGGTATAGCAAAACTGCCGGGGTCTTTCAATTTTGGTGGGAGTTTCCTTTGAAGATATGCCGAAGCACTTTCCCCCACACTCATTACCTCATACCCGGTCAATTTGTGCTTGTTGGTGCACAATTCCTTCAAGAACTTTGCATAGCGAGGAACCTGCCTTATCGCCTCAATTAATGAAATGTTCACTTCGATCTTTTTGAAGATTTCCCAAATCTCTTTGTCCAACGTCTCCTTGTTTGACTTTGCAAACCTGCTAAGAAAAGGTGGAGGAGTAACATAAGTACAAGTAAGAGGGTTGGAGTTAGAATTTACCGAATCAGTCTTTTCAGGGACTGTTCCGTCCTCTTCTTTCTCTAAATCAGGTTCATGGGCCTCCGATGATGTTGTCGGTTTCTCTACTTGCTTTCCACTTCGTAATTCAATAGAATCGACAATCTCCTTAGGATTCAATGGTTGCGAAGGAAGTTTTCCAGCTGCTTGTGCTTTGAGTTGATTCATATCATTAGCCAATTGACTAACTTGGTTTTGCACATCTCTCATAGACATTTCAGATTTCTTCTGGAATTGGTTGAACCCTTGCATTGTCTTTGAAATCTCTTGCATACTTTGCATCATAAGAGTAAACTTGTCATCCACACTTGTACCTTGAGTTTCTTGTTGTGGTTTTTGCATGAATTGGTACCCTCCCTGTCGATTGCTTGCTGCAGCTTGCTTGTTGACGTAGCTGAAATTGGGATGATCACACCAACCCAGATTGTATGTGATAGAGTATGGATCATATCTTGGCCTTTGCTGATTTTGGTACATAGCACTTGCTTGCTCAACTTCTTCGGTGTATGATGGTACTAGGGTATCACCCAAGCCTTCGGCCTGGGATCAACCTCCCGTGCGCCTTCGGCGCTTTGGACTTAATGAGTCGATCACATTTTGTCATATCCAATTCCATTTGACTGGTGGTATATTGTTGATGATGCGAAATATTAAACAATACTAAAAATTACATGTATCATACTATGAAATATTTAAGAAGTAGAAAGTAATTTGATATTACAATAAAATTTCGGGATACACTACATTTTTGGTTTCCATATTAGAACACTCATTCGACTCATTTGACATCAATAAAGTTACAATAAAATTTCGGGATATTCTCCTAGCAGCAGTACACCTAGACAATGCCACATAAAGTTGACCATGGCTAAATACTGGAGTGCGTAAATCGATGCCCACATACTTCACCGATTGTCCCTGTGATTTGTTAATCGTCATTGCATATGCAACACGTATGGGAAATTGGCGTCTTTCCATTTGTATGTCTAGCTCCGAAGGTGAAGGTTGAAAAGTTATTCTTGGGATGAATACTATCTCACCAGCCTTTTCCCCTGTTATGATTTTAGCTTCAATCACATATCGTCCACACCTCGTGACCACCAGTCTAGTACCATTACACATACCTTCTTTTGGTGCAAGATTTCTCAATAACATAACCGGACATCCAACTTTAATGTCTAGCTTAAATGGAGGTGATCCTGGTGGATTCAAATTGTTGAGAAATTCGGTTGTGAACCTTGAATTCCTTCCGTGGTCATCCCGAATCATCTTGTCAGCAGCAAGATATGTATAAGCCTCACCCTGCAAATTTCCTAATGCCTCCAGATTAATCTTATGGACATCTTCATTACGTGGAGATAAAATAATTCTCTCGGTTAAGTGTTCTGTTGACATTGGTCCATCCTTTCCCAGGAGCGGGTACACTGAAGATATCATCTCATGCATGTTTTGACATTTGTTCATTGTCGATGGTAGGTTAACAACTTCTTTAGGGTTCGTCCCGATCTACCATATGAACGAAACAAAATTAAAATTATTACACCTACGATATGTATATTTTTACTTTGTATAAACGTTAAAAAGATATAGTTGGTTTATTACCTCTAGTAAGAAGTTAGCAAATTCCAAATTTTCTGATTGTTGTTCCAATCGCGTATTTTGGTTTAGTGTCAAGACATTAATATAATCCCAAAGAAATGAACTTATTATAAATGCTCCAACAGTTTGTTCACGACCTGCGTTCTAGACCACCGGTAAAGTCTGTCAAAATCTCCACCCAAACAACTGTTACACCTCCAAAATGTCTGTCATCACTACGAATATCTCGTAGTAGACGGTCAACCGCCTCCATACAAAATCTATGTTGCATTGAAACTTCATCCCATATGACCAATCTGACTTCTTTAAGTAGTTGGGCGTACTCGGAGTCCTTACTAATCCCAATATTACTATCTTCTTGGACATTAAATGGTATCTTAAAAGTGGAATGGGTTGTGCGACCTCCATCAAGAAGTAATGAAGCAATACCCGATGAAGCAACAGTTAAAACTATGTTTCCATCTCTACGACAACTTCTTGCTATTTTGTTGTACAAAGAAGTTTTCCCCGTACCCGCACTTCCATTCAGAAAAAACATTCGACCATCGCGGTTATTCACAGAATCCACTATTGTATTGTACGCCGTCCGTTGTTCGACATTCAATCTCTCAATATCCGTATTGAGCACAGATTCCCTTACTGCAAATCGAAGTTGTCGATGGTCCCAAATATATCTGTTACCCACTATTTGACCCCAATCATGTCTTGGTTGTGGCATTGACTTATAGTTCTCTATTTTTTTTCCAGATTGTCGAAGCAGTTGATCCAACAGGTATAATCCGTAATCCATAGCATGTTCATCAGTTGGATTTGGGATATTAAACATCGATCGTAATCTATGTTGAAGATCATCACATATGTTCATTCCATATTTCGCCCATAAAAGCTCCGGTTTTGTTGGATTGCATTCTGATAGGATAATGCAGAACAGTTTCCTCAGCTGATTTCCAGTTTGCATAACCACCGCTTCTTGAAGGCATTTTTCCGATTCTCCATCATTTGCTAATATTCCCAGTGCAATTCATGCCTCTTTGAACGTATCATGGACCGTGCACGCTTCTCCATTAGTTACAGTCCTTAACCCATCAAAAGACTGGGCACCTCTTACATTTGTGAGTAACATACGTAAGTAGTACAACTCGCCAGCATTAGGGCTAACAAAATACATTCTTCCAATTGAAAAACCTTGTTGTATGATTTTCCACTCTTTAGTTTCTTTTTTCCATACAAAGTGCTGCGGGAACTCTTGATAAGTATAGGCCGAAGCTGTTGGATTTTTAGCATAATACTCAAAATAACCCATCAAAGTAGTCTTATGTTCCTGTGCTGTTTGTATAACAGAGCTCATTGATCGCTTTGAATTATACACAACTCATTGCTTATTTGGTAGATGCACGGATAACCGATGTACACTCGGATTCTCTTCATGTAACTGGTACTCCAATAAACGCCATACCGCCTCGGCTGGTCCAATGTACCTCGCATCAATGTACTGTTGAATCTCGTCATGTTCTCCCAATACCATCGTAGTTCGATCACCACCTTTGAAAATATATTTGTTAATATATTTAACCGCTCTTATGCCCGCGCATATTTCCACATTGATGTGGCAATTGAACATTCTTGATAGATGTGGATTATAGGGAACAACATCAATATTATATGTCTTTTTGTTATTTCTGACCGTTACTTCTCTTCCATCCCGACGCCGACGATAACTTGGATACCCACCCTCATCCAAAGTTGTTGTGTCTGTGTAATTCTTTGGATATCCTTTGGTACATTTTCCTTTTGCCATACACGGTGCACCCGGATCTCTATCTCCATATGGACCGTGAACCATACACTTGCTGACCATGTCAAATAGTATGGGGTCATTTTTCTCATCCGGAAATTCAGCGGAAACAAATTGATCAACCATGTCTGACGTACGAATTTTTTCGGAATCTTTTAAAAATATAAGACAATGCATGTGCGGTTATCCTCGTTTCTGAAACTCGATGGTATAAACATGGGCAACAACTGTACCGAAAACCTTTTTTTCCTTTATTTCTTTCATCAGAGCTTTTCTTTTAAGCTCAAAAACGCGAGCCACCAGATCAGGACGATCAACTGATCAAGTGCAGTTTGACGTGGAAAAAGTGCATTTCTTATTTCCGGCCAATTAGGATTAGCTGTCACTGTAAGAAAAATATCGGGATGGTGATGAAAACGTGTAATCGCCATTGAATCCTGATATATCTCATGCATATGCCTTCCGCTCCCAGTATGTGAAGATGGTAAAATAAAAGGATTACCTCTATCCCCCGGATTCAAAACATCATTTGTCATATCTGCGATGCAACTGTAACAATCCGAACGCAAAGTCGGTTGGTGGAATCTGAGCCATGCAAGTTTACTCTGTTCTGTAGCGGCCCATGCATCAACCAAAAATTCTTGAAATAGTTTTCCGACTCTTAATATGGTGGAATATTCTGAACGACGTTCAAATATGCGGTAACTACAATACTCCATTTGAGATAATTTGGTATTCGTATAGGTATTCGCGGCCGCATCCCAGTGCCTTAATGTTGGTGACCATCCCAGCTCTCCAAAAGGAAAGAGCAAAACATAATGTAAAGGCAAGTATGCTGGATGACACTCCAAAATTTGTTGTAGCCCGTTATTTTCTCTCAAATGCAATATAATATCTCGCGGCCCAGTCTGTTTATGAGTTTTTTCTGGTACGATAACCGCAATCTCTTCCGCTACCGGTAGATTATAACGGCTTGGCGATACTTGGTATAGAAAACATTAAATTGGAGCATAGTATCCTGAATTGTTTGAAGGACATCCACATTTAAATTAGGATTTCGTTCGCCACGAACAAACAATGCAAAAGCAGGATCGTAGATGTATAGTTGTGAGTAAGCCGCATGTCTCTCATTCCCAGGCAGTGGCAGAATTTCTCCTGTCAAATGTCTTAGTTCCCCATGTATTGCAAAAGGTATTGGACCTCTTCCTTTCAAAATTCTTTCATCCAATTTGCATCCAAGGTTGGTATATGCGTTTGCTGCATTATACTCTCTGATATAATTAAGGAAAGAAGTTGATCTTGCGTCACTGCCTTCAAATAATTCTCTTAAGGGTCTTGGAGGTTCACGCAGTAAAGGAAGCCGAACTTTTCCTTGAAGACAGCACATACCAAATTTTGGGTTTATCAAAGATGAACTTGTTAATTTTTCCGCCATCCAGTGCAATGCCCCGCAATGGCGACACTCAACATCCATTTGTCCCAGAAAATGACGTATATTGGTGTGAAGAGTCGGGATCTGGTTCATGGTTGTATTTTGGGAATTGATAGACACATTTTTGTGTCTAAATTGTACTCAATGGCTCTATTGTTAGTACTCGATTTTTGTACTAATTTTGATGCTTTGTGTGTTTGTAGGTGTTTTTGGAGAAATACACTTGTGTGGAAAAAGTTGCTCAAAAAGTGCTATTTGGACTCCCGGATAAAAGTACTAAAGGCACCCTTAATTTGGATAAGGGACACCTCAGTTGGGCACCTGCTATTCGCACCCCCAGATTGGTTAGGGGGACACCATCTTCAACATTTCAAAAATTCTTTCTGGCGGGAAAATATTCTTTGTGTCTGCGTAATATTCCGGAGTTAATTTGGTAGTGATTTCATGAGATATTCTCGTGAAATTTAAGTGGAAATATCATGCTTTACCATAACAAGAATGGTAAGTCTTTTAGTTTCGCAAAAACAGGGAAAAATCGTGTCAACATACAAAACAGTGGAGAAATATTCACACGAGATATTCATGGGATTTCCTGTGCATATTAGAAGATAACATGTGTATTAACAGAGTTATACTCCAGCTGGGACGCGAAATAATGTGTTTGGAGTAAGCCAGAGAGAAAATAACGCGTGAAGGATCTGTAAAAGGAAATTATTCCCGTGATTGGCAATTGAGAATAATCGTAATCAATGGAGAATTATATGCAGTTATGAGGGGATATTTGGGGGAAGTGAGGCTATATAAGTCGTGGAGGATCAGTAGAGTGAGGACGGAGAGTCTTGGAGGATAGTTAGGGTGACTTTAGAAGACAACAGAGGCGAGAAATCAAAGTTGCAGAGAACTCCATTGTTGTTGCTGGTGAAGAACACACGAAGAACAACGACCCACAGAGAACCGTCGTTCATGCTACAGTGGAGCGGCAAACTTATTTGCACAGTAACAGCGACACTAGAGCAGACTTATCTGCAACAGTGACAGCGACACAGAACCGTGGGTCTTAGAGAAACAGTAACACATATAACTGTTACAAACCCGGTTTTCATTATATTTCTCCCTTTTCATCATTTGTAAACCCATCTTTGAGCATAAATGAAATCAACTTTTGAGCGTGTTTCCAACATGATGAGAGGCTAATTTCTCCCACAACCAAGGCAGTGAGGAAGCTATTTACGCATGAATAATTGGTAATCATTTATTTCCTCTAATTTATAATTTATAATTCACTCAATCACTGCTTTTTCAGAGTTTTTAATTGTTAGCAAAAAAATTCTTCATTAGTTGTGATTCAATTAGATAGTTTATGCTTTGTTTAGATAATCTATGCTTAGGGATACAATTAATTTTTGAGAATTTTCCAGATTATTTGTGAATTAAGAAATAAGAGTCTTAAAAGATAATTAGAGTTTTGGATTGTTTACCATAATTTATTCATGTGTAATAGTGAAATCAGTGTCTTGGTTGTTTTCTAATATCTTGAAGTTAATTTTGTAATAAGTTTTCTTTGTTTTTAAATTTTTATTAAGTCTAAAATTTATTGCCTTCACAAGCCTTAAAACAACCCTTTTATCACTACCTACAACAACTTTGAAAACACATCAAATTTTTGGCGCCGCCGACGCGGATTTTTGCTTAGGTAGAATTTTTAGGGTTTTTTTTATTTATTTCATTTGTTCTTTTTACGTTTCTTTGGGTGTGTCTTTTTATTACAGGTTTGAAGTTGGATACTAAAGACTTGGAATCAAAGCTTAAAGCCAAAAGAGAAGGAAAAAGACAAAGCAAAAAAAAAAGAGCGAAAGAAAAATTTTAAAAAAAAGAGAGAATTTATTTTGTTATTTTTTTTAGAGACCTTCCATTTTTTTGTAATTTTTTTTTATTTCTTTTCTTTTACACTTTATTTGGACTTTGGACTTGGACAATTTTTTTTTAAACCCTAAGGAAGGGTACATTAAATATAAAACTGTTTGCAGGGAAGGACGACGATTACAATATCGTCTCGGCCCCTCGGGTTCGCACATGAAAAAGGAGTCGTGGCCCGAGTCGACTTCAGCGGTTCTGCGCCAGTCTGGTACGGGAGGTAAGCCTTCGAAACACCTGTGAATCCCCTGCCAGCGGGTTTATTGTATATCTTAAGGTGAATATATGCTGAGGATTTGAATACGGTTGTTTTAATTTCCTAGTAAAGGGCAAGGCCTGGCAAAATTAAGATAAGGACTCGGATTTCATCACCGTTTCCTTCTTGCCCGCCTTAGGAAAACGAAACCAAACGCGAACCTAAGCTTAAAATTTTGACTAGAACGAGACCTATAGGGTAACGAGCTTAATAGGAAAGTCGTTCGAAAAATATTGGTTACTCTTTTGAGCATACTTTGAAGTTCATGATGGTTTCTGCGAGTTGAATGCGTGACTGCGCCGCCTTATAATACCGGTGAGACCTTGGGTATCAAAGCTCCTCGCAACTTCCCTCGTCTCAATTCAACTTACTTAAACTCGGATTGATTCCAGAGAGGTTTGCTCAGATTGTAACGAATTCCTTTTCGAAAGATTAGAAGCTGGTCTAGAAACAATCTAAGTGGAGCCATCATGCTTGTTGTTTGCTAGATTTTATAGGTTTGATTTGGTCGAGTCAGCCTTGTTTGTGATTGTGTAGAATTCCCTTGCGGTTAAGGTGTCGAACTGGTATTATAATATCCAATACAATGAGTATCCGACTGAGCAGCTTGGACATTATCCTTTTTATGACCATAGTGTGAATAGTGATTGGGAACGCGAAACTTTTGAAGGTTATGGTCCATACCATTTTGACCCCAATTGATATCCACATACCCACAGGTCATACGAGCAAAACAATCCTTCTATTTCTCTAGAAGAGTCTCTCAAGAGTTTCAATGAGTCAGCACGGAAGTTATTTATGAAAGATACTTATAATATTCTTCTCCCAGAAGAGTCCGTAGAGCGGTCAACTAAGATATCTCTAGAAGAGACCCTCAAGCAATTTACTGAGAATACAAATAGGATTGTGGAAAAACTTGCTCAGGATAGTCTTAATTTCCAGTGTAGTTTTCCCAATACCACCCTCGAAAATAAGGATAGTTTTTATTCACATAATCAAGATGACGAGGTTAGAATTGGTAACACTACTTGTTTTGATGAGGTTCGACCTTTTTCATGTTATTATAATGAGGACTGTGATGAGGATAGTATTGATGAAGAATCTGAAATATATAGGCATAGTGATGAGGAATCTGTTACTCCCAATGAGCTCTTTAATGATAATATTATTTCTAGTTCAAATCCAAATAATTTTAATAATTATTCACCTATTCAAAAGGACGAGGATTTGACTAGAGATACCCCCGTTTTAGACGATGTAGTATTTCCTGTTTACAAAGCCGATAATGATTTAGAGGAAAGAATTTACCCTGAGAATACTGTTTTAGAATCTAGCGATTTAGAAACACTAGTCTTAGAAGATGATAAACTCGTAGAAATGAGTGAGGATGAACCCAACTTAGAAAAATCAATTGATCATTTCCAGGAATCTGATGACCTAGAAATTAGGGAAGTTGTGACTAGTATTTATAGAGACACAGAAAACTCTAAGTTTGGGGGTGATTATCATTCTCCGTGTTCTTTAACTCTTAGAAAGTTCCCTCGTGTAGGACTTGACATTTATGCCTCAACCATCTTACAAGATTATCTTCATACTTGTTTTACCGAACCTAATGATGTCCAGAAAGAAGCTCAGTTGTTAGAGACCCATCCTCTGGTTGATGTGGTTAACCCAGGCTATGATACCAAGATTGACTTTGATTTCCCACCAAAAACTTTTCTTCTAATTGTGGGAACATATGATTTTCAGATGTGTCGGTATTTAAGTTTTCAGACTAAACCTAATTACTTTGGGATATTAGGGTCGACACATTTTCTTAAGAATGACCATTATTATGGTCAACTTTGTGAGTCAAATCTAATTGACTTAGAGGATCCCCAATTATTCAGGTTTTTGTTATGTGCTTCTAAATTTTTATTTGAGTTTTTACAGACTCTAGGACCTAATAATTCGGATCTCACTTTTGAGGAGTTGCAGCCTAAAGAAATATATTTAGACCCTTTTATATAACCTGAACCTGAACCACAATTAAATGTAGTTGTCTTAATCAGGAAACTAGGTAAGGGCATGCTAGTCTTGTTCATTTTTTTGGTTTACTGCAGTTTCCTTTGGTCAGCTCTATTTGGTTTTGAAGACCCACAGTTATTCCGGCTACTATTATACGGTTCGAGTTGACTAATCCTTTCCTAAGTCTGGCTGAAGACTTTAAACTTAGCACTTCTTGGGAGGTAACCCATGCTCATGCAACATGGTAATATCTTTCCTTGACTCTTTTTCTTCAAGTGGTAACATTTTCTCCTTGTTCATGCTTTTAATTTTATCTTTAGAACATCGAGGACAATGTTAGATTTAAGTTTGGGGGTGGGGAAGAACTTTTTAGTTGCACTTTTGAAACTTCTAGCGTCACATGGTATCCGGTTAGCTAAGTTTACATATTGTTTCTCACCGAAAAGATAAAAATTGGAATGTTAGGGATAACAACCTTTTGAGACATTAGAGAAAAAGACATTGAGATCCTTGAAATTCAGGAGAGAACTTATTCCTTTTAGAGGGTAACCGTGATGGACCTAACCATACATGATGGAAAGGCAAGTAGGTCAGGAAATGCCAGAAAGACAAAGCAACCTCACAATGTAGTCTTAGTTACTAGATTACGACTCTCTCTCAGTAGAAACTTATCATCATCAACAAGCGGAGCGACATCAAAATCTATGAAGAAAGTTGAAGACGTTTTAGGTTTAGAAGCAACAATAGAAAAGAATAATTCAAAAATCAAAGTTGAAGTTATAAGAGCAAATGATATAAGTTGTTAGAATCCATGATACCAAGACATCACAAGTTGAGAAGATCCAAGTTTTGAAAGTCCTTCTCTCATGGCCATGTAAATTGTTGTCTTGTAATTTTTGTTTCCAAAAAAAAAAAAAAAAATGAAAAGAAAAAATGAAAGAAATGAAAAATGAAAAAAATCATCGTTACGTTTTGTTCAATAAGGCCAAAGGGAAGTAGAAATTTATAAGTCAAGGAAAAAATCGAAGAGAAGAGTTAATTGTCAAGGTTCTATGAGGTTCGATAGTTTATCATCAACAGTTGAAGACCGAAGAAGACGTTGTTTCTACTGAGCACTATGAGAGAGTCGAAGAAAGATACATTTGGTTGCTTTGTTAGTCCGCTTTCAATCTGGCACAAGATCTTTCTAGCACTGGTTTAACTCATCACACGTAATTAGTCCAGCTGTGTAGCAGATGTCCCTCTCATCTTTATCTCTCTCCTAATCTTATCCAGCTGTAAAGCAGCGGACGCATCTTACAATGTTTATCTAGCTGTGTATCGGATATCTCTTTATCTAGCAGTGTCGCGGATGTGTCTCCCCTTTTCTTCAGTCAGCTTTAGAGCTGACACCTTTAATTTCTCTGGCATTCTAGTTACTTGGAGATAGGTTGAGAATATGTATGTCCTCATAGCTCTTTGGATACTTGTGACCAATTAGAAGTAATGATTTTGTGGGTACACCTCTGGTAAACCCTCCCGAGATTAACTCGGTTTTATTAGTTTTGCTCGAGGACTAGCAAATAATAAGTTTGGGGGTATTTGATAGACACATTTTTGTGTCTAAATTGTACTCAATGTCTCTATTGTTAGTACTCAATTTTTGTACTAATTTTGATGCTTTGTGTGTTTTTAGGTGTTTTTGGAGAAATACACTTGTGTGGAAAAAGTTGCTCAAAAAGTGCTATTTGGACTCCCAGAGAAAAGTACTAAAGGCATCCTCAATTTGGATAAGGGACACCTCAGTTAGGCACCTGCTATTCGCACCCCCAGTTTGGTTAGGGGGACACCATCTTCAACATTTCAAAAATTCTTTCTGGCGGGAAAATATTCTTTGTGTCTGCGTAATATTCTGGAGTTAATTTGGTAGTGATTTCATGAGATATTCTCGTGAAATTTAAGTGGAAATATCATGTTTTACCATAACAAGAATGGTAAGTCTTTTAGTTTCGCAAAAACAGGGAGAAATCGTGTCAACATACAAAACAGTGGAGAAATATTCACACGAGATATTCATGGGATTTCCTGTGCATATTAGAAGATAACATGTGTATTAACAGAGTTATACTCCAGCTGGGACGCGAAATAATGTGTTTGGAGTATGCCAGAGAGAAAATAACGCGTGAAGGATCTGTAAAAGGAAATTATTCCCGTGACTGGCAATTGAGAATAATCGTAATCTACGGTGAATTATATGCAGTTATGAGGGGATATTTGGGGGCAGTGAGGCTATATAAGTCGTGGAGGATCAATAGAGTGAGGACGGAGAGTCTGGGGGGATAGTTAGGGAGACTTTAGAAGACAACGGAGGCGAGAAATCAAAGTTGCAGAGAACTCCATTGTTGTTGCTGGTGAAGAACACACGAAGAACAACGACCCACAGAGAACCGTCGTTCATGCTACAGTGGAGCGGCAAACTTATTTGCACAGTAACAGCGACACTAGGGCAGACTTATCTGCAACAGTGACAGCGACACAGAACCGTGGGTCTTAGAGAAACAGTAACACATATAACTGTTACAAACCCGGTTTTCATTATATTTCTCCCTTTTCATCATTTGTAAACCCATCTTTGAGCATAAATGAAATCAACTTTTGAGCGTGTTTCCAACATGATGAGAGGCTAATTTCTCCCACAACCAAGGCAGTGAGGAAGCTATTTACGCATGAATAATTGGTAATCATTTATTTCCTCTAATTTATAATTTATAATTCACTCAATCACTGCTTTTGCAGAGTTTCTAATTGTTAGCAAAAAATTTCTTCATTAGTTGTGATTCAATTAGATAGGTTATGCTTTGTTTAGATAATCTATGCTTAGGGATACAATTAATTTTTGAGAATTTTCCAGATTATTTGTGAATTAAGAAATAAGAGTCTTAAAAGATAATTAGAGTTTTGAATTGTTTACCATAATTTATTCATGTGTAATAGTGAAATCAGTGTCTTGGTTGTTTTCTAATATCTTGAAGTTAATTTTGTAATAAGTTTTCTTTGTTTTTAAATTTTTATTAAGTCTAAAATTTATTGCCTTCACAAGTCTTAAAACAACCCTTTTATCACTATCTACAACAACTTTGAAAACACATCAGGAATGTATGTCGTCGTCGCCGTAATCTACTTCATCACTATCATAATCAACATTTTCTTCTTCAACAGTAACTGAGGGCCTGCACATGCGTTACATTATGTAAAACAATATACCTATATTCATGCCCCCAGGTGAAAATTGTTAGAGAAGATTTAGATTCTTACATTGGAATGTTTTGAGCTGAGAATGTGGTACCAACTAAAGGTGTCCGTTGTAAGGTCATGTCGGGCATAATATCACTTCTTCTAGGTAAAAATGTTGACTGCATATGAAATTTATAAGCATTTACGGACTTATTTGAAACCTAGAAATGTAGTTTCATATAAGCTAAAAAAATTAAAGTCTTTTATGATCTACTACATAGACCTATTCATATGCTTCAAACAAAAAAAATAAAAAATAAAAAAAACATATACCTCTTCGTCAGAATCAGTATCATGAGGCGCATATGATCCTTCCTCCCTCTCTCTAATAATGATACTTCCAGGACGCACCCGTTTCGAATTATGATTCTAAATTTCCGACAATTTAATCAGGAGATGTAAAAAATGTAGCTTTCAATTTGAGAATAATTTTCACAGATTATGGTGCATGTACCCACCTCGACATAAATAGCTTTTCCTTTACCCTTTAGTAAACGTTGTCGTGCTTCTCTTTCCGTATCATTTTGCAATTGTTTTGATTCCGTGAAACAACGTTGTGGTTGTTGAGTTTGTATATGAAGTGCTACTTGTGGTGGTAATTTATCGCTCTGTTGTTGTACCTCAGTGCGATGAGAATCTTCATTAACCATTTGTGTATCATTTTGCAATTCTCTCCTGCGACGCCTCTGTTGGCCAACTACCTTCGTGTAGGAGCAATTCTATCCTGATAATTTTCCATTTTGTGTGTGTCATATATGCGATGGTGGGAAAAAAAAAGTATATCGACGATTTATATTGGAAGCAATGCATGTAGAATCTTCAGGTTAACTGGGTTATTAGTTTATTGATTAGCTTTCAGTTCACTGAAGCAAGTTTTGAAATTGGATCGGCAGTTGATTGAAATATTGACCAATATTTCGGGCACGTAATCATAATAAATATCCAGGTAAAGTCTTAATGGAAAGGTGGATCAAAAAAATTGTTGGACAAATATTAAATATCATTAAGACCAAGCTCACTAAAACACGTACATCTACAACGATGGTGGCTCTCGCTGCATTTTCTGATCGTTCTCTTGCACGGCATTGCCGCTGTGCTAATGACGCTCTCTGTCGATATATAATATCAGTAAAATTTTAAACTTTAACTGTATAAATTAAAAATGTATAGATTATGCATACATTTACTTGGGCAGCTATGTGAATTTCCTGGGGATTTTCATTAACGGTTGCCGCTTAATCGTTCCTGCATGAAATATCTGGTCAGTGTTGCTAACGTCTTAATTCAAATAAGACCAAAGATATGCATCCGACCCTAATTCACTGGATAACTTATAAAAGCAATCATAAGTGCTTGGTTATTGGTTAAACAAAAACGATTACACGCGAAGTTCACAATTGTCCACGGTATTCTCCCATTTGATCAAAATGTATAGCATCGCACCATTTGATCAAAATAAGGTCCCTTTGTGCGAAGTCCTTCAAAGTTTCGTAAATAACAGTGACCCACAAAATAAAATTTAAGTTTTCCCAAGCACACAAAAGCATGATGATGTTTTTTTGGATTAGTAATGTTTCCAATTTTGAACCTAAAAAACTATTTTGAACGAAGAAAGCAAAGAATACTATAACCTGTGCAAAGAAAATTAATTGCACAGATATGGTTATGAGCAGACATAAAAAAACATTGAATAAGTTCATTATACAAAGAAAATAAAAGAGAATCAAAACTGTTGCAGTATAAAATGAACTGATGGACCATGGAAGGATCCGATAGCTAAGTTATCTTCTGCTCACATGTTATATCTTCTTTGTCTATCTTCTGTATTCTTGAATTAATTTTTGAGTGCGATAAACCAATCCATTTATAGAAGATCAGTGTAAGTTAGCCCCACTAAGTAATTGTTGCATAGTGGGGAAAGAAAATAAAAAAACGGCAACGTAATGGGTGATCATAGTTATGGGTTGGATTTCAAATAATAACCGTTTATTTATATGCTGGAACCACCTTTACTAAAAACCATTATGTATTTTGGCAAACAAACACCTACCAATTTTCTGTAGTTTGGCAAACAAACAGCTACCAATTTCTCATTGTAAATTATTAATTTTGAGGGAATCTCCTTAATCTGCAATTGTGTTGCTTTATTTTTTATAAACGTGTTCATTTGCAATTCCAAATTAATATTATCGTGACTATGGACATCCAATCCTGAGTATTTTTCCCTACTAATTTAATTTAGATCTTCCGTTATGAGTGAAACCTTGGAGCCGCATTTTTTCTTAATATTTTCTTTAGTATTAAGTATACGTGTTACAGGGATTTTTTGGATCCCAAGCCCGATTAAGTTAAGTTCAAGTGACTGCGACGGAATGTATGTAAAAAGAAATATTGATAATAAATTATATGTTAAAAAAAAAGTCAACACTGTACTAAAATTTATTTACAAAGTAGAGTTACAACAATCAAGTTCAAATGCTTCCACAACAACTTTTACAGGTAAATTTCTCAATATTGCATTAAAAATTAGAAAGCTCAATATTGACTTGGTGCACATTTCTCAGGCTTTTAAGTGTACATTTTCTTCACCACGTTTGCGAATATGAAAGTGTTTATAAGCAGCATGTGTATCCAATGAGAGGCACGAACAACAATCTGAGAATACCATACACTGAATTAGCAAATTTGCTTCACATATGCAGAAAATAATAATGATATGAGTTACCTTATGTTTTTGTTTCCATTCAGGCCCATAGTGCAAACTAAGATAAATGCGGTCTGTCATTTGCCGGCCTTTCTACAAAAATTAATGGGAATGATATGAGTAGTAGCTTATGTTTTTGTTTCCACTCAGGCCCATAGTGCAGACTAAGATAAATTCTCTCATTTGCCAATAAGAATGTTTGAACCGGTAAGAATGTTTGAAAATGTGATATCGTTTACCTCTGGAGTAGGAACGTATTTTTTCTTCCCCAAATCAGTCACAATCAGCCGGTCCTCAATCGGCCGTTATCGTCAAATCATGGAAAGTAGATTACATTTCATGGAAAATAAAATAAAATAAACCGATAGAAAAAATAAAATGAACAAACCTTCATATCATGGAAGTCAATCAGAACACCGTTCCTTGCTAAATGTTTAATCTTGTGAAATCGAGAGTTTCCGTTAATATGATAGTCAGAAAGCTAAGCGCAGGACATCTAAAAATATGATTATTGGACTTTCTTACCGCGTAATCCAAGTCCCGATCCATCTGTTACAACAATTAATAAGTGTGAGACACTAAGAATTAGGTATTGTTGAACTAAGTGTGTGCCAATGAATTAGCATACCTCGCCATATATAGATAAACATGGATAATTTGTGTCCAAGAACAAACCATTAGTTGTTGTTCGCCGCACTCCGTTTTTTTTTGTCTGAAAAATCAGCCACAGACTTTCAAATTTCAATAGCCTAAACCAAAGTAAGATATGGTCAGAAACAACAATACAATCTTTAAAAACTACCTTTTATGTATTCTTCCTTGTTTTCCTTCCATTCGTTTTTGATGCGCGAATCTTTTCTACTTGCATGGCTGCATCCCATCTTTGTTTTTGCATTTTCTCTTTGTTTAACTGAATTAGCTTTGTTACAAACTCAGTTGTAGTTGAGTCTGAAGGTATTCCAAATTCTGGTCCGGTCACACTATTTCGTACAATCTTCCTGTGATTGCTGGTTTGATAGATGTAGTTGTGCCTAAATGTAACCGGGGCTGTCGATTGCCATTTGCAGGGAGCAGTTCTCATCACTTTCTTTGTGCGAATAGGGGTGTTAAAGATGCAACTGTGGACATATATGACTGCATCCATGAATCTAGCAAAACTGAAAAAACAAAATTACACCCAACAGAAATGAAACCGGAAATTACAGCACACAACAAAGTTCAAATAAATTCCATAGTGATGACAAAAGATTCTGATGTTTTTGAAACAGGTAATGAAACTGGGTAAAAGAAAAGTGGGGAGAAGTCATATAACCTGGAGAGTTGGAGTTGGTTTTCACTGTTTTGTAAGTTAAAAACCGAACAGTGGGATTAGTACGGCATATAAGTACTCCACGTATACATCATAAACTGAAGAGTGGGACCTGGGTTAGACACGTTTTGGAAGAAAAAAATTGTGTTTTGAACCACCCACTACAATAAAGTAGAAGAAATACGCATTTAGTTGTGAAGGTAGGTGAATAAAACTACGCCCAGATCTGTCCCATGGACAACTGACGGTGGATGGCCTAAAAAGCCACTCCGCTATAGATTAGTGATTACCGCCGCTGCTATTTGTTGTATCATCCTCTCCATGTTACCCATTCTACATTCCAAATGTGAAGAATCACCAACTTCATTCACTTTCCTTACCATTGGTTCACCTCGAGTGTAGAATTATTGAGTGTTCGCAGCCATATTCTCCAACAAACTTGTAGCTTCCGCAATGGTCTTGTTGGTTAGTGCACCACCACTTGCGGCATCAATCAAATTTCTCTCATTAGAAAGCAACCCCTCCTAGAAGTATTGAATAACAACTTGATCGCTGATTTGATGGTGTGGACAGCTAGCTAGAAGTTTCTTGTACCGCTCCCAATACTCATAGAGAGTCACTCCGGATACTTGCCTAATACCACAAATCTCCTTGCGAATCACTGCTGCTTTTGATGTTGGAAAATACTTCTCAAGGAATAATTTCTTCATCCCATTCCATGTGGTTATACTCCCAAGAGGTAAGCAAAAGAACCATTCTCCTGCATCATCTATAAGGGAGAAAGGAAACGCTTTCATCATAGCCATATCGGCGTCTGCAGTTGCTTGCTTCAAACTAGTCACAACATGATGGAATTGTTGCAAGTGACGATTAGGATCTTCTCCCGCTTAACCTTTGAATTTGGGCAGCAGGTGAATCAATTGAGGCTTCAACTCAATGGTTCCATTCAGCTGAATACATAAAGGCTGTTGGTCAAGGTTTGGAGAAGTGAGCTCCTTGAGTGTTCTTAGAGCAGGTGGTCGACCTCCCATTGTGTTGTCTTCCTCTTTGTCCGAGTCCGAGAATTCACTTGGTGAAGAACTAGGAGGAAGTGGAGTATTCACTGCTCGAATGAAGTCTTTTAGTAAAGTTCCTGAACGAAGACATATAGCAATTGGACTAGGTCTGCCCTCTCCACGCATTCACCAAAGAAATGGTAATTGAAAATCAGATTCTAAGAGATTGAATAAGTAAATTGAAATTGAAAATAAAAGCAAAAGTATAAACTAAGAATTAAAAATAACAACTAAACTTGCCACTGCCTCCCCGACAGCAGCGCCAAATTTGACGAGGTGTCAGACTTGCAAATAATATTTTCTACTTCTCTTGCACTAGTAAGTAATATAATGAAAGCAGATTCGTCCCAAGGGAGGCATGAAGCAAAAGTTGTTACGGAACTACTCTTAGCAAGATTGTTTTTGTTGTAGAAAGTCTGAAAATTATAAAGTTGTATTCAAATATAAAATGCAATTGATCAAGGATACATTCTCGACCACGGAGTATAAACCTAATTGATATATAACCACGTTCTTCGCATTATCTCGTTACTAACAATCCTAGGATAATTAGTACGCTCAACTATCCCGTTATTATCTCCTAAGCTCACCGGACACGGAAGCGCTCGACTACCGGATTCTACTTATCAAGTTTCCTATAAGTACGCTCTCTAGGTGTGACTTAAACAAGTGCTCTAAGTTTTGTGAGATGAGATTGTTCCTAGTGATGAACTCAAAAGCTTGGATCACCTAATAGTGTCAATTTCTACATACGGGTACTTAACAACGTCCAATCATCAATACCCATATATTGCTACTTGTGTTTATCTTCTCTAGGCAATTACGGGTCGAAGAAAATTTAAACTAGCAATAGAAATATGAATAAATCATTCAATTTCGAACTTAAGCAATTAACACATAACTCATAAGCATTATTGGCAAAGTAGAAATCAAACAATAACGAAACTTGCGAGAAAACGAGCTATTGCATATCAATCATGAGTTCATATTTCGGGCTTTGAAATCACCCTCAATCAAAAATAGTTTAGCTACTCATACCAAACACGTTCTCAAAAATACAAGGCTTAAAAGATGTTCAAAAGAAGAAGAAGTTTAGATTAAACCCAGGAAGCAAACATAGTTGCTGTTGTTGTAGCTTTCACAGAACTTTCTCCAGCACTTCAGGGACGTCAAAAAGGGGTGATCCGAAGGTGATCTTCTGCAGCTTTTTAGGGTTCCCCTCTTATAGCTTCTCCCCCTGTAAACTTAACTGACTTCTCTCCTTTAAACATTACCAAATCTGGAACCAATTTGTGCCATATCTTCTAACTCTTGGCAGATGTACACCGGACCATGGCTAGCAGCTGTACAACTGGTCAGGTTCTTGTTGCCTAAACTCGACCTATCCCTTTACTTCTAACACCATTCTCTGCCAGCATCACCAGTAGTCACCACTGTTCTCGCGCCTGAGCCTAATCAGACAACAACAACTCGTATCCAACTCCAAACTCGAGCCATGTTGTTGTCAAATCCATGTAATACTCACAACAACATATTCACCTTCCCTGTGTAAACAGCCTCAATTCCCCTGTAAAACATTCCACCAATCACTCCCATTTAGCTACAGAATTCAGTAGTAGCACCTGCGTTTATCTTCCTTGTTCCCTGATCACAGTAAAATCCAGATGCACACAAATTCCATCAGTAACAGCTCTTCAGTCCCTGCAAGCTGTAATAACCCTTAGCAGGAAGCCACAAAACCATGGTAGTAGCACGCGTCTTTACTGCCAGAGCTCAACCAAATCACCTCCGATTTAAACCACTTCATACAATTCCAGTTCAAATACCTGTAAATCAATCCATCCACCAACGCAAATTCGAGCTATTGATTCACACAAACACCCAGCAAAACGCATATCTTTCGGAGCTTCTCTCAACTGAGTTCATGGCTTCACAATATCTTCTTTATCTGTCGAGAACAAAGCACCAGTAACCCCTTGTGTAAACACCCATTGTACAGACTCTGCAATGTCATCTCCTGCCATGTGTTTACATGTTCACTGAAATGGCCTAACTCCTTCCGACAAACACACTTCAATTCATTCCCTGTAGAGCAATACACCAAATTCGAATACAGAAGCTTCCTATTTTAACTGAAATCCAGCTCAGTTCAGCTCTCTAAACACCCATCAATCTCAGGCCACAGTAACGTCTTCTTCACTGACTACCACCTGCAGCGGCAACAGCAGTAACACCTGCATCTGCAGTTTACAGCTCTTTAATCTCTTTAATACTAACATCCCCAGCGTCTCAGCTTCGGCATCACCAACACTTCCATTGGCACCATTTCCTATACAAACCAACCAAACCAATTCCCCTATGAGCTCAATAACACCTCAACAACACTTCCATTTCTGTCCATTTCCCCTTAAAACTTCACCTGCACTTCACAGCTGCAACTCCATCTCAGTCAGGCCTTACTCCACCTGTAATATCTTCTCTGTACCATAATCTTCCATCCATTTCAGTACCACCACTCTCCATATCATACCACCAATTCCATCTCGGCTTCATGGATGGAGCAACACAGCTTCTCCTTAGCATCAAATGCAGACTCCGAATCATACCACCTGCAATTACAATATCCTAAGCATACATCTAACTCAACAACCTGTAGCTTCAACTGCACCAGAACCCATGAATGGATTCATGTCATCTGTTACAGCTTCTTAACACCAACTATTGCACACAATTCCATCATCTTCTTTAACAGCACATTCTCCATTCCTGTATCTGCATTGCATCCACTTCCTGCAGCATTCAGATCACATGGCATCAGAACTTCCGCCTTATTACAACATCAAATTCATCATGTAGCTCCAACAGACTCACATCGAGAGAAATCCCCATTTTATTCTCAAACCCTAATAACTGAATTGATCACAAACCCTTGAAAACCATCCACATCTGTTGTAGACTTGAATCCCTTAAACCCATCTTCTAGCTGCTCTTCTTGTTACAGATTTCATCCCCAATTTCTTGAATTACGTCGATCTCTTCTTCTTCTACCTGATTCTTCAGTCAAGAACCCAGAATCGATCCAAACTGGGATCTGTTCTTCACTAGACCAACAGCAACAGCGAAATCTTCTCGAATCTCCATCTCTCTGTGTTGTTCAATTTCTTCTCTATTTTGTTTGTCGAAGTATCAACAGCAGCCGCCATCCTCACTTGTCTCTTCTTTCTCAATTTCAGATGTGTAATAATGAGAAGAAATTCTTCTCTGAATTTCAGGTTTGTGTAGGAATTAAAATTCCTTAAGGCACCCAGGACATGTAGAAGGGCCACCAAATACTGACAGCCCCTTCTTCCTCCATTACGCTCCCAATAGCACATGCATATGAAATGATGCTTTCGCCCTTCTTCGAAATCTTCCACCAACTGCAGCCGTCTCTTACATCTCAGACCCACTTCTTCTCTTCGATTTCTCTTCATCACTAAAGCAGTCGTGTTTTTCAGACAGATATTTGCATCACTAAAGCCGACATGCTTTTCAGACAGAACTTAAGAAATAAAAGCAAATAATGAGAAACAGTTCGTCTCCAACAGCAGCTGCACATGAAATGACACTTTTACCCTGTTTCTTCTACACTTGTTCAAAATGCGAAATTTAGGACGGACAGAATCTATCAAAAATTAGGATATAGGACAAATTCGATCCGTCCTAAAAACTGTCGTATTTTTGGTGTACTATTCTAAAAGGACAAACTGTTTCTGTTAAATAATATCAACAGATTTCAATTGTAGGAAAATAAGGACTGACTATGCTTGTCGAAATTTGCATTTTAAGATTCAGCCAATCTGATCCAGCCTAATCAGATTTTGCTTTCTTCTTCTTATTATTATTATTTTAATCTTTTGTTCTCTCTTTTATTTTTAATAATATAATTATTATCTAGATTAATACTTGGACCAGGACATCCGTAAGTTTTTAACAAATGCAACCCATTCTATTAAAATTAACTTGAAATCCAGTAACAACTTGACAAATCAAACACATCAAGTTCAACATCGGAGCTACATATTCCGTTCATGTTCAGAATAGCAAAGAAGAAGAAGAAAGTAAAAACTGCTTGATTTAATTTTAAGTGCAGAGTTACATATTGTGGCGGTCATTCAATCGTATCACAAGGAAAAATTTCTCCACGTGTTCCATCTCCAGCACATAACTCCATATTGCTAATACTGATTTCATCTATAAGGATTCCATAAATTTTCATCCTTTTTGGCGCACTAAAGTTAACATCTCCTAGGCACATCTGTTTTTTTCTTTGAAATCCTCAAAACGCATCCACACGCTAGACCTTGTCCACAATTAAAACAAAACAATAGGTTCACATGCCAAAAACGGTTCAAGCATACACCACAAGAAAAATACAAGCACCAGATTATGGGGCCACAGAAAAGAAATGTGGCAGAGCATATTAAGGATAAATTGTGACTAACGAGGTTTAATCATAGAGCACTTGTAGTTTTACCTTAGTCCTGGATAGGTGTTGTATCCTAATTAATACAAATTGAAGAAACAAATGGATATCTTACCTGTTGATTATACACCAACTTGTGTCGCACTAGTCTTTTTAAACTGCAGGTCTAAATGTTTCCAGGCTATCGTACTGTAAAAGTCATGAATGGAGAAAATGATGGGTGCGCGTATGTTCCAGCAGAATCATGCATGCATATCCAAATTGATCACAATGTTGACGCGTCCAATGTGCATTCCTCTGCAAACCAAATCTGTGGCGACGAGAATCAATTTATGCCCCTCCTTAAAACCTTTGTAGCAAGTTAACCTATGAGACATCGATACATCAAAAATTAGAATGTCTAGTAACAAAATTGATTGGCTTTGGGTTTTCTTAGTGATGTAAATTTTCAGCAGTACAGGCACACCGGAAGATATATCACTAAAACTACCACAAAAATTGGTCCATTATTTTAAAAGAATTAAAGTAGTATACTTGCACATTAAAAAAAAACAGAAGAAAATTCACTAGGGAACTTACACCTTCCTGCATACACATCAAAATATTGTAAAACCCAGAATACGAGTGTTCGTTCTCGGCGAAAAGAGCTTATGTATCTTATATAATCCATAAAACCCATCCGGACATGATTATATTTTAAGTAGCAAACCAATAAGATATTATGTATAAAGGAGCAATGTAGACAAAATCAGAAGAGCAACAGTACAACTTCTAGATGATTTACTTCATTGTATTGCCAAAAACTATAAACATGTAGATTAATAATACATATACAAGATAACGTAAATAAGCAATTCAACAATGCTATATAAGACAAAACCTTCCCAAGTTGGTGGATTCCTAAAGCATACTCTTCCCTTGTTAGTAATGCAAGACCAGAAGTATAATCGACATTCATATATCCAAGGAAGGAAGTGTGATAATAACTCCGAAAATAGAACCATATTCAACCATACTGAAATCAAGTTAATTTGGTTCTAGGAAACTGCTCTAGAAATTTTGACTATGAATGATCACAACTACGTGACTTTTATGACAAGCATATAAGACATTATAATGCAGGCGCCACTTGCATTTATTTGTACACAGACTATACACAACAAGGTTCTTTGGAATTCATGGAAAACAAATTTGAGATGATAATGAAATTGCAAATCAAGTATAACATAAAAGTAATCATGCAACCAAAACTCCATGATAAATTCAAATGTGCTTGAAATTTTTACCACATATTTTCTTCGGCATAGACAATATGTTCCTCAAAAATCTGAAGTACCTCTTCTCAGATGTCTACAAAGCTTCGTGGGATTGTTTCACAGGCTTTATCGCGAATCATTTTCACCTTCCCCATAGTTTCCCAGTAACCACACACATTTATACCCAAACTATTAAAACTGTGGTTGTATCACTAAGCCTAATGAATAATCCTACATAGATTGCCTTTAATGGAAGATTAAAACTAGATTACTGCTGCAGCAGTGAGGGCCGACGAAACTCTTAACACTTTTACCATGCAAGTGATATTGTGTTCTTTTTCCCTTGTTTACACCGTAACATTTTTGTACGTCAAAGTCGTACATTAAATTCGATAGACTGCCTATTTATCCACTCCATGTGTTGTGTACTTGTGTGACATGCATAAACAAAATTACCAAAGAACAGTAATTGATGCTAACAAATATGACTCTTTGTTAAAAAATAAAGATGATCTGTGAACTTATTTTATTATTGTAGTCAAGGCCACTCAAGTTTGATGATCCCCCAAGTGACTGCACTTGTAAAACTTATCAAGGGAAATTTTGTTATGACATTTCTAATTATTATCCCCTACGAATAAGTGACCCCCTTGCAGTGTTCTTTGTTCAACTTCTTTTACCTTCACAACTTATGAATCTGAATATCCAAATACCTTTGGTCCTCCCTTCCTTTTTACATCTTCCACTTCTTCAACCTCGTTATACACAGACTTTTTCTTTTGATTGCAAAATACACATGGATTTTGGCTTCTTCAAACATAATGTCTGATGCTAAGAAAACCCAATTATACACATAGCCTTCAATTTTCTTCTTTATCTTCTTCAAATATCTGAATCCATGATGCTCTGGTTAATGGATTTGATGGTGTTGGAGGTATTTTGTAATTTGGGTTTCTTTTTTTCTCGTATTGTTCATTTAATTTGGGTTTGGAAGATATGTGGCGATGGGTTTGAGAAAATTAAGTTGTAAATTTTATATCGATTCAATTGATTTGGCAGAGGATTGGATATTCTTTTCCTTTTTTGAATTTGAAGAAATCGATCATTTATTGAAGAGATGAAGGTTTCAAAAGAACGGCAAGATCAGTATATTTTGCAAACACAGGTCGAATTTCTTCTTACCCTGGTCCAAAGCCCGTACCTGAATACTCGTCGTCTTCCAAACCGTGTTAGATCCGAATTACTGGTAGTGTTCTGTTTTTTTTTCGAGGAATTTCCTGTTTAGTCCATAATACCCGATCCGGGTTAGTCTGTAATCCATCCAGAAAAACATTTAATAGGAGGTCCAAAAAAGTTCTGGTCTTTGCAAAAAGACCCGAGTACCCTTTTTATTATACGTGTGAATACTAAAGAACCAACCTCTCTCTGCAATTCTTCCATTAAATAACTTATCCCTGTTACTTCCTCTTTTTTTTTTCTACCTTATCGTATTCAAGTGATCTTCTTAATCGGTCATCAACAAACAAAAGAAAAATCAACGACAAAACCCTAGATTTGATGAAATCATTACAAAAATCCGTTGAAACCATCACAAAATCAACTGAAAAAAATCAGATCTAAACGAAAAATCGTATAAGATTGACATAGTTGTTCTGATGGAGATTCATTTTGGATCTGATTTTATGATTCGTTTTCCTGTTACTCATAACTGTTTAATACTGGATTATTGTGTTTTGGCTCATATATGTCTAATACTTTTTGTAGTTAATGAGGATTATTTGATGATGCTGTTGAAGTCTCTACCAGATTCAATTGGATGTTGCTTCTCTTTGGAAGAATTACAAGTAAATGGTTCAAAACAAATCCTTCTCTGCTTCTTCAGTTTTAAGTCATTCATTTTTCATTTTTATTTTTCTGTTTTGAGGACATATCAATATGTACTGCATACAAATCCCTAGAATAAAAACTGCTGATTAAAGAAGTAATTACAGAAAAATAACAATTACAGGAGTAATTACATAAAAATATGTAGTGGTCAATAAGTAGCATATTAACATATTGAAACTACATATTGACATGTGAAAAACCTGTCAATATAGGTATGTAGTATGTGAAAACCTCCATCTCAATATGCAGTGTTACTTACTATTTTGTGGTATTTTATGTGTAAAACTTATCAGTATGTAGTGATCCATAAGTAGTCTATTAACACATTGAAACTACATATTGACATGTGAAAACCTATCAATATGGATATGTAGTATGTGAAAACCTTATTTACCCTGTCAATATGTAGTGTTACTTACTATCAATATGTAGTGGATACTTACATATTAAATGTGTCAATATGTATAACAACAAAAACCAAAGGAAAAACAACAACAGCTACTTCACCAAAAGCAAAAGGAAGAGAACTGTAGTTTCTCAAACCTACAATATGTAGTTAGAAAATTTGAGGGCATCAAGCATGAAAGACAGGAGGATCATCTTATCAATTTGAAGCGTCTGATACCCAATACATATTGAATATGTACTGAAGTTTCGCTGAGTAAATATCGATATGTAATTGGTTATCACCGTCACATATAAATACGTACTAAAGACTGCTAAATTATATTTTTGGCAGAGTTTTCTTTTGCGTGCCAGGATTTTTTACACTACAGAAAGATATGTATTGCCAGTAGATAAGGATTTATATTTTTTTATTATTTTTATATTAGGTTAATGCATATGATTAGTATGTAGCAGTATTATAAGTATTGAAGCAAATTGGTATTTTTGCATACCTTTTTTGTAATAAAAAAGTTCTGAGTAAAAGTTGCGGTTTTCTATGAAGTTGATTTCTTCCAAAATTATGGTATTCGTTCTAATATGTGTAATGTGTTTATTTTTATTATTGTTGATTCTTCATACAAATTTTCTTATATGATCTACCCTACATATCAGTACAAATCACTTCAGATTTCATTTTATAAAGAAACAATACATGTCAATATGTATTTTTGGATAGTTTGATTAGTGTAGTGTGTATGATCTAACAGTACATATTAACATGTATTATGTGGAGAAAAAAAAAGCCTAGTTTATGGTTGATATGTACTGTTGAAAGTACTTTGTTCTTGACTAGTTCATGTTATATCTAATAGATACGGCTACTTTGTTCTTAGAGTTGAAATCTTCAATACATATTGATATGAATGCATAACATTATGTAGAGTGTTTTCGAAGAGGTTACATATGTACTATTGAAAAGTACATATTCGTCGGTATATATCGTCGTGTACCTGTTAAATATGTTCTTGTTATTTTGTTTTCTTTGCATATTTTCCTGGAAGTACATATGAAAAGAGATATGTACTGAGTTCCGAAAGGACATTGAGTATTCTGAATATGATGTAATGTGCACTACATATTTTTCAGTAGATATTTTTGTTTTTGAAACTAATCCCAAGTTCATATCAATACGTACATCTTGATACCATTTTTGATGCTGGTTGTGATGCTTGAATTCCAACAGTGTGGTTGAATATTAATTTTGTGATACTGGAAAATGTATCAAAACAAGAGTGCATATTGATATGTACTAGGTTGAAACAAATAGTACATATTTATAGAAGCAACAATAGATATTGTTTCAAAACAACAGTGCATGTCAATATGTTTTGTGTGAAAACCTAGTTTATATCTTACATACTTTTCAGTACATATTTTGTTGTTCGGATACAGTTCCTTGATATCTACTCTGAAAGGAAATAATGCAACATATCAATATGTATTACCTTGCAAGAGAAAAAAAATAAAAGTGTTCTTGTGCTTCGTTACTTAGGTTTCTAACACTTGAATACCAACAATATATTACATTATGTAAAAAACTGATTTCTGATGATTGAATGCAAGCAAACTGTTTTTGACATTATATATCCAATAATACATATCTATATGTACTGATGGAAAGGTCCTTTTTTGTGATGCTTGAATACCAACAATATGTTTTTAACAGTTGATATCTACTCTTATATTACAATATACATCCATTTATACTGAAATAAATGACTTGTTTGTGCAGGTAATGTGAAGAATACGAAAAAGAATAAGAAAGCACTTGCAAAAGACCCTAGGAGGATATACATATCTAGTTTTAAGGGGTTGTATATTCTTGTGAATACGATTAAGAATGAAGACCAAAATTGATTGACGCGCAATTGCAAATGATAAGTAAGGCGTCTTATGGGAACTTATTCATAATTTTTTGGTATCAACACTACAAGACAAGAGTAGATATCTCCCCGTACTGGAAAATTAGTTAACAATGTCCATTAGTATGTATAAATTTTGTTGTGAATACCTTATAGATATTGATATGTACTACCTGTATTTTGTTGTGTAATAAGAACAACTTGGTGCTTGAATTCCCATTATTTTGTTGTGTAATAAGAACAGCTCGGTGCTTGAATGCCCATCACAAATAAAGTGCAGTATGTCTTCATTCCATTTTTTTTATTTGCAGTTTTGTATCGTTGTCTAATATTGTTAGTTTATATTTATAGTTTTGCAACAAACTAATCAGTATGAATACTTGGAAAAATGAAAGTATGAAGCCTTAAGTACATGCAGTACATATATGTATGTACTGTAAAACTTAACAGGATAAGAAAACCAGGACTGAAACTCAGAATTATATTAGTACATGAAGAGTTCGCAAAACAAAAATTGAATGTGTTTCAATACTTCTTATAGTACAACATACTAGTCGTATGAACTTAATATAAGAGACTAAGAAAAAAGTATGAAGCCTTAAATAATGGCAGTACATATCTTCCTGTAGTAACCTAGAGCCAAAAGAAATTTCTTCCAAAAACTATATAATTTAGCCAAGTTTAGTAAATATCGACATGTAGTGAGTTAAAACCCAGTACATATCCACATGTACTGAGTTAAACCATATTATACATATCGATATATACCGAGTATCAGATCCTTTTAATTTCATGAGATAATTCCTCCAGTCTGTCTCTCAACCTTAATGCTTGCAAGTCTGCTAACCTCAACTGCTAGTCTGCCACCATAGACAAAGGTATGGTTTGGGAGGATGGGAGGTAGTCAGCTAGCTATGATGGATGTATGGTTAATTTGTTCTTCTTCCAACTGCAACTAATTAGGCATTTCTGGGGATAAATGATGATTCTCATAGACAAAGTTCTTGTGCTTCTCCGTCCATTCGAGGTGACTCCAAAATCTTGAGGGGAGGGGTTCTATGGTTCCATTGCTCTATTTGATTCTCATCCACGTCAACAAATTCAGGGAAGTAAGACTGCAAAAGAAGCCACAAATGGTTAGAAAATAAACGGTCCACCCAAATGTAACCTCAATCAAACTAAAACCATGTGACACATCTAATAATACCTTTCCAGAAAGTTTTTGACTGTCCTCCCAAATATGATCATATGCTTATCTTTTTTTATCTTGCCTATGTAATATTAAAAAAAGACTCAGAAAGATGGTCTCTCACATGTACATGAGTAGACATTGAGTTTTTCAATATCAAGTGAGACAATGAAAATAAGGAGCTTTGGTTTAAACTCAAGAGCCAACAATCCATATCGATACGTAGTGAGAAAAAAGCTAGCAAATATCACAGTACATATACACATGTACTGAAGAAAACTAGTTTACTTTTATTTTTGTTATACAACCAATACCAGTAAATGAGTAACCAGTAGGATCTTGAAAGATACTATTCCGTTAACTAAATTTCTTGCTTACGAGGGGGCGCTGTCCCCTCGACCCTCGTTAACAGGTCTTAATTATTTACTGGGTAAAAGCCTAGTTTATGCTTGTATATGCACAATAATATGACATAGTTATAGCTATGTACAAAGAATGGTGTGAGGCTTACTTGCCGAAAATGAATCCCGCATTTTCTTCAATGAAAGCACATTCATCTGTAACTGGTTTAGTAATAGCCTGCAAGTAATAATACATTAATCAGTTATAGAAAAAAGAAAACAACATCCTTTAAGAACTCAACCAACAATTTTGGACATAATTTGTATAATCACGTAGACATTAACTTCAAAGTGATGCTCTCATAACACCTGATAAACAAAATTTCATTAGTCATAGGTGGCATGAATATGTGAGCTCTAATCATAAGAAAAAGAACACCAACTAACCTTACTGGGAGGAAAAAATGTACTGCGAAATCAGCACATGGAAATATGTATTGCGAAAATTAGTACATGGAAATATGTATTGCGGAAATATCCTACGGTACATATTAATATGTAGTGCTAAAAAGCCTAGTTCATGGTTGATATGTACTGTTTAAAAACCCTTGTATTATATGATCCTACCTAAAATACGTATCAATATGTAGTACGAGCATGTCTAATAGCTATTAGCTGGGCTATAATAACTAACTTTGAAGTATTTGTCAATGTAATAAAAGAGCTCCCCCCAGTACAAGCAAATATGTATTGTGAAACACTATAGACAAACATGTACTGTGAAATCACTACATGCATATGTGTATTGTGAAATCATTGCAGACAAATATGTACCGCAAAATCGCTACAGATAAGTACAAGATCTAAATGATATTCTTTCATATGTATACTCAGAACGCTACTGAACTATCATGCTTCCTATGGATGCTTTCTCAGAAGCAGTGATAACTAACTAGTTCTCAAAACCCCAAACTTCCAATTAACAAAAAAACACACATTTACCCAAACTGCACAAATCTCAATCACATACCATTATTCTCAATTTTCTTACAAATTTCTCTCTAAATTTAATAATTTCAAAAAACAAACAAATTCCTAAATTTCCCATCCACCAAACACAAATCCCCATATTTTTTCAAATTTCACAAAAAAACATACTAAAGACAGTACATATTTATATGTACGGATCATAAAATTTAGAAAAAATATTTGAAATTATGATTTTCTGTAAATCTAGAAAGAACGAAAATCATACATATAATCAAAATGATATGTTAACAAAAGAATAAGATGATCTAATCAACAGAGTAGCACGAGTTCAAAATCATATTCAAAAATCAACATAAAAATATTAAATACGAACAAAAATGGGATTAAATCATGCAATTGAACAGTGTACATCATAGAAAAATGATAACAATTACTAGATCTAGAAAGAAAACAATGAAAAAAAACAACCAAATCATGAAATCGAGCTGCTCATCATGATTTCATTTGAAAAACAAACATAAATTCAAAAAGCATAACAAATATTAAGGAATGGAGAAGAGGTTTATATAAATTACCTGGGGATTTAAGATCGAAAATCTAAAATTGAAGAAAAACAACTGAAGCAGAGAGAAAACTGGATCCGAGCTGTTGAAAAAAAAAAGGAAAAGAAGAACGAAAATACTTTCTTATCCTCTATTCTTGTATGTTCATTGCAGAAAAGGTTATTTTCGGAATATAAAAACTAGGCATCATTTTACTCACACGTGGGATGGACTATGAGATAAAATTTCTGGTCCAAAAACATGTTTTTGGACCAGCGATTAAAAACATTTTATGACTGGACTAGTCATTAGACGGGTCTCTCATTCTAGGACTAACCAGTAATTCCTAGTTTTTTTTCTTCAGAAATCCGTTTAGAGTCTGAATCATCTAACCGATCTAATGATTGTTTGGAACGAATTTGAACTTGAAATTTGTTGGTTTGATTATATACGAAGGAATTAAATGATCAATTTGTTTAATCATGTCGATTTGAATCTCGATTTGAGGAAATTGTAACTGATTTTGAATTTTTTGCACAAACATTGTGACTGACAGCATTGGTTGTTTTTCATCACATAGGGACTCCTCCCTTTGGTCGTCGCCCAACAATAATATTGATATACCTAACAAAATACAGATTAAAATTGAAAAGATTGATGAAGCCTGTGATGAAACCTTTGATGAATTATTGCTTCCAAGTTCGACAGATCTTCTAAAATCCTCCTCTGCCCCTCTACAATATCTAATCAAACAGACGAATAAATAATTAAATTTGAAAAAAAAGGAGAAGCAATTATATCAAAATCACACGAATTGCGCATTATCTCACCTTGATTTGCTCACTTCTTCAAATTAATGATGATGAAATTTTTCTACTGTCGTCTTTGCCATCAACCCACCACCACTTTCACCCTTTCCAGCTAAATCTTTCTTTAGGAATTAGCAGGCTCGGTCCTCGTATTTTGGTGGCCTAAAGTAAAATAAAATTTGTGGCCTTCGGATGGGGAAAGGAAGCTCTAAAAAAGAAGTTATGGCCACTGCTAGTTGAGGATTCCAACAATGATCTCCTAACAGTTAGTTGTCTTTGTACAATTTTTACAGAAAACTCGCCAAATTAATATATTTGTGACATCTAACTCCTTTAAAATCCTAAGCTCATAAGGCTCCATGTTAAACGGTGATCCTCACCCACTCACCGAATTGCTCTGTTTCAGTTTTCCTCAAAAGAGAGAAAAAAAAAAGCGTAGCAGAGAAAAACAAGGCGTTTTGTTACAAAAAAAAAAGTAATATTTTTTGGTTTTCCAAAGTACAAAACTGCAGAACCCTAAACCGAAACTTTTTTGTTCGATACAGAGGTTAAAAAAACTTTTGCTTAAGGCATTGAAAGCATACAAAACCTAAAAAGAAACTGGTGGCGCAACCATCATGATTAACAAGAAGAAACATGTAAATTCTCCATCCATAGTTTACGATTCTCTTTTCCACAACCTTCATCATCTTTGAAAAGTTCAACAGAAGATCGATTGCAATTGCTCTCGCCGTTCTGAGTAACGATCTTACTCTCTTTCAACATTTTTTCTTTTTTGATTTGAGTTTTAATTTTCATATGATTAAGATTTGCATGAAAGGGTACTAACAAGTGATTAAGATTATTAAACCTAAGTTTGGATTTTCCTATGATTGCTGAAATATTGATTTTATTCAGAAATATTCTCCTTTGTGTCTTCCGGGAACCTTAATCTTCCCATGCAGTTGGGTTATCTTAGGGTTTATCCGTGAGAAAAAAAAATCATCTTTTTTGTTAGCTCCCCTTATTTCCGATCTTACAATTTTTTAGTTCAGTGAGTTAACGATCATCCTTGCAGAACTCTTACATGACCCTGCAAAAAGGTTTGATTTACCTTAACTTTCTGTGCATGAAATCATGGATCTTCATCATCAAATACAGATATCAGGTAAGAATAATATTATGTTTTGCGATTTTGGTTTCGATTTTTAAGAATAATATTATCTTTTGCGATTTGGGTTTCGATTTTTTGTTCATTTGATGGAATCCAGTGTGCAAGAGATTAGAAATAAAGAAGAACAACAAGCCTTAAAACCTATGTCTGCCTTTTCTGCAAGTGAATCTATGGTAACCTACATGGCTAAACCTATTCTCTTCTGCGTGAAACAAAACTGGGTTTGCTTTTCTTTCGTTTTTTTATTTAAATTTAATTTTTTCGTGTTTGATTTTATGTGTTTTATATTGCAGGTGCGAGTTTTTGTGTTTTAAAGAACATCTTTTTTCTTTTGTGTCAAGGGAAATCTTGGATCAATCTTTGGATTGTTAGTCATAGGTTGCTGGCTATTTTTCTCCATCTTCTCTAAGATACATACTTCACTAGAGCATAATTAGCTTTCCATATGATGATCATAGGCTGTTTTACAATACATGTTTTAATGATGTAGTTAATTTTTGGTTTTTGCAGAAGTTGAATCACTTTTTAAACCAGAAGAAAGGGCAATATTGAAGCAAAATGAAGCTCCTGATCTTACTAAAATATCAATTGTTAGTTAGTTAAACCTTTGGCGGACAATAAACCAATTCTAGGATTCTCTCGAGTCTGTCAGACAACCACCATAGCGGGCCATGCCGAAGTCAAGCTGAGAACAATCAAATCCACTTCTGTAGGGTTTGAGATGCAATCAGATCCACTTGAGCTCTGGGGTTCTTGGTGAATATTATTAGTTGACTTGCCTTATCCTGGCTACTATTGCTAACCATGTTGTCTCGAACTGTTTTGGTTATTGTGTTTAGCAGAGGTTGCCAGCCAAGACAACTTAATTAGTGGCCGTAACATTTGAAAATGGAGGAGAAATGTAGTTAGCTTAGTCAAATTCTTAGTTACAGGCCTTATTCAGGTGCTGCTATTTATTTTTTTTAGCTAAAGGAATCATTCTTTAAAGCTTTACACAATGCTCCATTATTTCTGTCATTTGCTTATCTCTTTTCATGCATTTTCTTCGTTATTTTCTGTTCCAAATGCAATTGCAATATACCGTTTTTTAGTGATTCAAAATGGTTGATGACATGTGGATATACTCTTATTTGTTTTGCTCTCTTTATGACCTGTGAATTATTGTGTCTATGACATGTCTCACTTGCTTCTTTTCGAACGAAAGCTGTCATTGGCTTTCCTTTTGAGTCGCTGGCACACCAAATCGGGTATTAAAAAAAGCCTATTCTTCTTCTAAGGTTTGATCCCTCTCATTACTAACTCTCAGTATCAATTTTTTTTTTATTAATGTATGTCGTATTTCTCTCAAATGACAAACTAATACTGTAAGTGTAAATGGAGTCTGTACAAGGCTCTTTTGGCGGGAGTATATAATTATAGTTAGGCACTTAATTTAAGTTTTTTGGTTAAAAACTGAGCATTGTCGTCTCTTTACCAACATGTGAACTATATATAACCCTAGAACTATGCACAATGGATGAGTAGTTTTGTTAGCTAGATAAAACTTCGTTTCGGGTTGATCCAAAGTACGCAGAGCTTTGTCTTAGTCATTACACATGTTGATGTTTTTCAGGTTGAGCTTCAACAAGAAGGTACGTAAATCAACAGTGGTGGTACTTATTTGATTGGGTCTCTGTCTCATGGTGGCTGCCATCGGTTAAGTAATAACCACTTGCTTATTCATATAAGTAATTAACCCATGCGGTTGCATATAAAACTGAAAGCCCTAATCACCTCTCTTTTTTGCGTTATGGAATACAAAGTTTCCAGATAGATGAACTGTGTTGTAAAGACTGTAAGATTTATTAAATCAATATATCTTCGGGTATTTTTTGTTCAATTAATGTCTTTTACAGGTTTTTTTTTTAGGGTTTTTAGGTTTTTCCATAAGCATAACTTAAGCATTTCCATTATGCAGGTGCACACAATAATATTTATGGAAATAGCTTCGAAGATTGCGAATGAAATCACAGTAGGTCAGAGATTTGCTGCCTATATGGTTATTCCGATGCGACAAGAAGGCGTACCAACAAGTTGTTCTACACAAAAAGTTCTTTTGGGACAGGTAAAATCTATCGGATACCACTTAGTCGAATTTTCCTTTTAATTTTCTTTTAGATAGTACTACTTTGAAGTGCATTTCTTTATTGAAGGGTATGAATACTTGCACTTTGCGGCATAAATCAATATTGCAATAGCTAGAACATCAAAAAGTCTGTTAGTTCCTTGGGCGAGGCGAAGCCGAGCTATACCTACTTAAATATCTTTTATTTTTTTTTTCTGACCATGGTATTAACACAAAACTCTGCAATGGACAAGGATAAGATAAGAACTTGATAGACAATGTCTTAATCCTGAAATTGAATATATTTTTGTTTTTGGTCGGCGTTGAATCTAGAGGTAATGGTACTATATAGCTGGAACGGTACTATCACAGAGGGTCTATTTAAATGTTTTACATCCAAGTTTCTTAAGATTTTAATTTGTATGAACCTCAAGATTTTAATTTGTTGGAAAAGGTGTTGGCAGATTCTGCTGGCAAGCAACGTTTCGAGAGCTAAATCCAATTGTCTTTCGATGGGGTCCAGTAAAGACCAAGTACAGGGGGAATTTAATGTCCACACTATAGTATGTATGCTTAATTCATTCAAGGAATTATAAGCTTCACCTCTTCTGTACATAAGTTTCAGTTGGTTCAAATATAGACGTTATACATTACATTTACTGCAAACTTCGAACATGACTCATTTCTTAAAATAACCATGAAATTTTCTAACTTTAGTACTAAAATTATGAGATTATGTCGTTTCACTCTACAGTTGACTCAGAAATTTGAATGGTCTATGTTTTAAATGTGGTGGTAGGCTTATCTTTTTCTTATGTTGTGACTTATAGGTGCCTGACATTGTTGGTGGTGCTGTTGCTGGAGACAGTGTAGCTCTTCATTGTAGTTTATACTCTTATCTATGTGAATACGAGGTCACTTTGATCTTCCTGCATATGAGAAGAATATACAAAGACCCATGGTTGATTTTTACTTTATATGTACGTGTCTGTAATTAGAACTAGAGACAACATGTACTTTTTGGGAAATTAAACTTATAGTTCTCATTATATGAATTTCCTGATAGCAGTATATGAATTCATGGTCCAAATAATTTTCAAAAACTTGAATAGGAAAGCAATATTTAAATTTCTCAAATTGTCTGAAAGATCGGTTGCTAACATAGTCCATTTCTCAAATTATCTGAAAGTTCACCTGTATTGGAATGCTTTTTCGTTTTTATTCATATTGTTCTTCTCAAATAGGGCAAGGCGGAGAGTTAATTGAAGAATTTTGGACTGGGGATCAAATGGGGACTCGGGCGAAGCCGAGCTTTACCAAATCATATCGGGACTGGGGCGACGAAGCCGAGCTTTACCAAATAAAAAATATGGCTCAAAGAAAGAGGCTTTGATGCATTGTAGTTTGTAGTTGTAGATTGAATTGGTGAACCAAGTTTGAGAAGCTGCCCGGCATA
This sequence comes from Papaver somniferum, assembly GCF_003573695.1. Classification (NCBI taxonomy): domain Eukaryota; kingdom Viridiplantae; phylum Streptophyta; class Magnoliopsida; order Ranunculales; family Papaveraceae; genus Papaver; species Papaver somniferum. The sequence goes on along the minus strand of NC_039360.1, from coordinate 155,355,408 downwards.
GCACGGGCACAAAATCTAGTATAGATAGTATTGACGGAGATAATTTTCATACACATCTATGTGCATCTGTGCTACATATTTACCGATAACTAGTAATGGTGGGAGCTTAACTAGTTGGCACCCGAGATACACAAAACAACTTAAATATGTATGACACATCTATGCATTTACATGGATAAATGAGCAGACGCGAAGTACTGTTTTAATTAGTTAATTGAATCTGAAAAAGAAAAGAACACGACCACGACCACAACAAGGAACAATAAGTCACCATTTTATTCGTTCAGCAAAAATTATATATACAAAATACTAAATATGTCCATTAAAAACCGTTTTTGACCTTCTCTTTTTCTCTAACTAGAGTAGCTAGCTAAAGTGTATTTTGACATTTTGGTAATTTGTGGCCCCGTCCCATGTGTGGCCTCAAGCAAGGATTACTTTGCTTTAATGGGAGGGTCGGCCCTGGGAACTAGAACTGGAATCGGTTCCAGTTTCAGAAGAATCGAGTGGGGGAAGTTAGGAAATTTCAGATGTGACAAGCACGAAGGAGGAGAAAACGGGAGCCTTTATTCTCCCGGTATTTTTCAGCAAGGGTTACTTTGCTTTAATGCATTATTCATTAATGTATGGCTCGCTGAATATTTTTCCTATGTTATGTTTCTCAGTTGAACTCTTAATATTGACATGACATGGCAATTAATGTTCGCTCGCAGTTGAGTAACATGAATTTCCCGAAGTGTCGGGATTAAGATGTGCATGGAAGTACACAATCAGAAGCACGCAAATTGCGCTGCCCTCTAAGATAAAAATTAGTGATTCTTGTTTCAATGTGCAAAATTCACCAAAATTGATTGATTTTGTGTCAGCTCGCAAAATTCAACTTTTCTAACCTAATTTTATCAATTTGCAAAATTAGGTTTTTGCGGTCTGCGCAATATCTCGATCCCTATTGATCGAGGCTAAACCTAGGCAGGCAAACTAGGAAATTAGTCCATCATGGAACTAGTAGGAGCAAAATCCTGCCAAAGGTTGGAAAACAAGAAATAAAGGGAAACTACCGCAAATAAAGGCAGAAGCAAAAGAGGCGTGGCCACGCCACTTGGCCGGCCGGTTTGCCCTAGTTGGCGCCGCCCATGGCCGACCGGCCACGCCCCATATTACTGCTTGCTGGTCCCTCTTTCCTACCGACCAATCAAATCGCTCTAAATGCGCAGCCTACACTTTTAATTAAAGGTGGAAGTTGGCTCGTCTACACACTTAAATTCCTTAAGAAATTGAATCTAGACTGTCCATGTCAGTCTTAAAACGATCACGGTCGCACGAATTGGCCGGCCGATTTACCAAGTATGCCAGTCACACGGCTTTAAAAGCATTGAATTCGATCAACGGCAGTATGTGACTACCGCAAAATAATCTCGGCCATCCAACTTGGCTAGCCAAATCGACTGGCCTAGATATAATTTTGGGTGACCAGTAAGATGCCGCTATGATCACCGACCACCCCCTCCTATGAGGATCGATCGACTCCCTCTCAACTTACTTGAATGGCTCTTGGCAGCTACTCAAAGATGGCTAGTCACGCCACCTATAAAGGTCTTAAATGAATTCAATGGCAACCAATAACTGCCGCAAATCATCTCAGACGTCCAACTTGGCAAGCCAAATTGACCGGCTTAGATCTTATCCTGGGGGACCAATAAGGTGCCGCCGTGCTCACCGACCGCCCCTCTTCCATAAGAGCCGATCGACTTGCCCTCGACCTAACCAAACGGCTCCTGGCAGCTGCCCAAAGACGGCTGGCCGCGCTTCTTTTAAGACATTAGGTTCCGCGACCAACCAAGACATGCTCTATACAACGATGTTTCATATGCATCGATTATTTTGAGTTGCTTGCTTAAAAGCGATGGTTTATATGCATTGATTACAAACGATATTTATAAATATCGATTTCACAGATAACTTGATTATAACTTAAAAGCATTACACGTTATTTTTTGCGGCAAGTCTCATGGCTTGACTTGTCACATGTGACTGAGCGTCGCTGATAAGCACGTAAGTGCGACGCTTTTTCACCCATAATTACATTAGCTAGCACTCATTTTATTATTAATAAACTTATTTTAAGTCTTTTCAAGAAAATAAATTCTTCCGGATAAATCAGCTCGAAAAATTATTAGCGCGACGAAAAATTTAATAAATTAAAGCTTGATGGACCGGAGCGCGAAAAATTTCCCGTAAAATTGATGAAAGTTACTATTACTCTGGCATTCTCAAAACCGGTGATTGCATGAGGAATTAAATTAGTAAGCCGAACGGGTATGACAATGTCGACATCATATCTGTCTCCGGTTTAGCATAAATGGTGAAAGAAAAGATATCCTAGAAAGTGATGATATTTGGAATCTCTTTTGCTAATATGAGAAATGAGATTACGGACGTAGTTATAAGAGGAGCTGGCATACAAGGTAGCAAGGGAAATAAAATAATATCTCACTTCTTGAGCGTTTGATGGACTTTAGTGGGAATAAAGAATGAAGAGATTCTGTGACGTTAAGAAGGAAAGCAGACAAGAGAAAAATACGGTTTAGTCCAAAATCCCATCCAAATATATTAGTTAGTCCTAATTCATTTAACTAGGTACAAATTAGTTTTTTTTATGGAAAGTACACAAATAACCTTCGTGGTTTATAATTTAGTCCAAATATTTACAGTTTAGTCCAAAGTGACTCATGATGATGTCAGCAGTTTAAAATAATATAAAAAAAATAATTAAATCAATTTATCTTTCGAACCGTTTGTCCAAAATTCGCAAACTTTATTCCGAAAGCTACAAAAAGAGTACTCATATGACTATATAATTCTCATTATTTAAAAAAGTTAGTTTACATTGGTGGCCAAACATGTAAACATCTACAAAAATACAACCTGTGTACAACCCAAACTCATTACTAACATCAGCACCAACGCTCAACCACTCTTAACCTACTGCTTCAAACAACTACAACACCTCAACCATTCAACTCAAATTTATTATCCGTTTCTGTAGCTTTCCAATCTTAGCTGCACTTCTCTGCAGCAACACTACCCATCCAACAACAACATAAATTCCTACTCCTCGGTACCACCAACATCACACATTTCATATTTTATCCTTGCAATTCCATCGGTATTTCATATTTATTCACTAGATCACCACTTTAGAGTTCTACCATCTCAATAGCACCAGTTATTCAACTTGAAAAAAAATGATAACCTTTCACCACCAACCACATAAGAAACAAAGCCAAAAAAAAAGAGAGATGAAAACGAAAATTTAGGCAGTTATTAAATTAAAGAGACACAGTTCATTTGGGCCTAACTGCACAAACCCAAAGTTTCCAATCTTGACAAAGCAGTCACATGCTGCAAACCAAATTGAAACATATTAGAATTCAATACAACTTCCACAAAAAAACATAACTTTAAAAACATGCATAAAGCCGATCATTCACTATCACATACAAAACTATTTTTTCATGAAAATTAAATAGGTGCACCAATATGTACAGCGCTGTAAAACACGAGAAACCTACCTTTTCATGGAATATACACAGGTGCACAAATGTGTTAACCACGCACAAACCTACTTTTTCATGGAAAATATATACACAGTTGCACCAATATGTACACCACTACAAACATGCATAAAGACGATCATTCATAACCACATACAAATCTACATTTTCTTGGGAATTTCACTAATGCACTAATATGTACACCCCTCCAAATTATGTATAAAACCTGATTTTCAGCTAACATATCCTAAATTCCTAATGCATAAAATCATATTATCAATTGAGACCAACATTAAGGTGGGCATTAAAAAGAGAACTAAGTATAAATTAGCGACCAAATACCTATCACCATGTTGCAACATCTTGGGTTGCAAGCATAGAAGCATGAGGCGAGGACCCATCTTTATCATCTTTGACCTTCATTCCCCCTGCAATTAAGATGCACCTATATCTTACTAATGATCTAATGCCTAAACAATCATTTGATCCCATTCACCTCAAAAAATTTAAGATATGAGATAAGAAAAAGACATGCATAGAAAGAAGGCTCTAATATTCCTTGGTGAACATATATCTCATAATAACAACATAAACATAACTACATGCATAACACTCAAAACTACAAGATAAATCAAGTAAAATTGTGAAATAATTAGCTAAAACAAATTCATACCAGAAATAAGAATCGTAGTTTCCCTTCCTACCAAATCTGTCACATGTTGCAAGCCAAATTGATACATATTAGAGCTCAATACATGTGTACAACTATGTTAACACCAAAAACAACGTGTGAAAATATGTGCACAATAACGATCAATAGATGTACAACTATGTACACATTAACTAGCAGGTGTACAACAGTGTGCGCATAAAATTCAACATATGTACACATCATGAATCGACACGTGTACAACTATGTACACATTAACAATTCAATATAAAAATAGTTGAAAGTCAGATTTACGTGAGATTTCCACTCAAAACACATATTTGGACACACCAAACTTGTATATTATATAATTGCACATATAACAGTATCTTGTTAGAGCATGCATACAAGTATAAGTTTAGGAGTAAGAAACCACGTAGTGCTTTTCATTGCACAGATAAAAATCATCCTTTCAAGTATAAGTTTGCACTAGTTTGTACACCTTAGTTGTACAAGAACTACATAGTTGTACACAAGTCATATATATTATTGATATTATACAGTGGTGTACAACTTATGTACGATGATATGAAAATCCTTGGTCATAAAATCATGAGAGAACATTTGGGTACAACAATGTACACCTACAAAAATCCAACATTTATTCCAAAAAACATGCATATATTATTGAGATAGCACAATGGTGTACAATTATGTACGTACTTATAAAAAATCCAACATCTGTACACCTTGGTACTTTTCCAAATTTTTGGTTTGTATACATAAAATATAGTTCTGCAAGTGTACAACTATTTACATCTAAATAAACAACATGTGGAAAACTATGTACACCTAAATAAGATAACATGTATGTACAACTATGTATACATTAGTGTTTTCACTAATTTCTTAGACTTCAAAATGAATAACATGTGTAGAACTATGTACACCTAAATAATCAGAGGACGCATGCCAAATGCGTTATTAAGCCATTTGATGCTTAAACATTAGTGAAAATAAGGGTAATACCTCTGGATACGACGCTCATCAATGCCACTATATCCTCCCCTTCATTATGATCTACAACCTCATCAACGCCGTTATATCCTCCTCTTCCTTGTGATCTACCAAAGCTACTGCCTATATCATTTCTCCGAGACGGTAGAGGTGCAGGAGTCGGTGCACGAGGACGTTGTATATGCCAAATGCACCATGAAAAGAATCAATACAAACATAAGAAAAAAATTAAGGCAATCCAAATTAAACTATTTATAGTAATGAAGACAACTTAAAAAAACACCTCTAACTCAGCCATCTGGCAGACCCATTGACACCATTTCCATTCTTGCTAGCGTTAGTCTTCTACCATTTATCATAGGTTGCGCTACATATCAAACCCATTCCATGAAATTTTACTAGATCTGTTTGTACATACTTTGACGAGGAACAAGTGTACAACTAAGTGCACATTAACGATCAACAGGTGTACAATTATATGCACATTAACAATCAAAAGGTGTATAATTATGTACACATTAATGATAAATAGGTGTATAACAGTGTACACATTAAAAAGCGACATGTGTACAACTACGTGCTTTACCCATGATAAACCTGATCGGGACTAGCCTACCTGGTATCTTAGATACTAGCATATCTTCATCTTAAATAACAATAACACTAAACCTACGTCTAGTAACTGTAGCAACCAAAATTACGTTATCACTACTATCAAAAATGAAAATAGCTTTGTTTATCGAAATATCCAGGCTAAATTCTCAACCAATAACTTCATGTTGATAGTCAGTAATCATTCCTAAAAATGTTGGGATATATATGTATCGGAATCCAATATACACGCTCTAATCATCAAGTTGAATCCAAATAGGACGAATTTTTTAGTCATACTTCAAACCAAATTAAATCAGCAATAGTGTTTCGTGAATTAGGTAAGGTTTCGTCTACTAAAAAAATAAGACCATTTAAATAGGAAAGGCTGAAAGGTTGTATCCATTCAAAATTGATTCATAATACTCCAGATCATCAGTTTCTCCAAAAGAGTAGTTGGACTACTTCGTAAGAAAGTTCATGACCAAAATTTTGAAGTAACGAGTCACTATTCCCTCTCAGATAGCTCTACAAGATGAGACCAGGCACAGAGAACCTGATACCATCATCTATAATGCACTAAAAACCGAAGTATAAATGGATGCATGAGATAGTGACAAATTAACTTAAACTTTGATGACAAACTAACCACGACTACCTGGTTGATCAAGGATGTGACAAAACTTTTTGTATAGTATATATAATACGGGACGACCTACCTTAACAAAGAGTGAGCCATGAAATCATTTTTTTATTTCCATGTATGGTATTAGAATTTGTACGAGAAGTGTTTAAAAACGGTGTTCTACAATGAAAAAAAAGTATATGAAAGGAAGTATGAAAATGGTTCACATCATGCTCTTAAATTTTATGTTAACCCACTTGAGTGGCAAACAAAGAAGTATAACTGGCTCGACTTGACAAATTAGCAGTTTCTAATGTCCAGAAATGAAAGGTTCGCATGTTGAATACCATTAAATCATTCTATATAAGATCATTCAATACTAAACAGATTATATGGGGGATAATACTCTAACTCCTTTTTATGACGATGTAAAGAATCATTAGCTACCCCTATAACTTAAGTTTTCTGGAAATGATAGGTGTACAATTATGTACACGTCAAGAATGAACAGGTGCACGACTATGTCCACATTAACAACTCGATAACAAAAGGTGATTGCTGAAGTTCAATCACTATATAATTTGAGAAAATGAAAAAACAAGAAAGAAAAAAAGCATACACAACCATATACAAATTATAAACTTGCAAATAAAATAATTGCTTCAAAATGGAAGAACAAGAGCATACAATGTCACTCAACACCATTCTTAAACAACAGTTCATGACTAAATTGTTTGAGAATGTGTTTTGATATTCTAGTACTCATGACTAAATTTGTCAAAAAATAGTGAGTAATCAACACCAAACTAAAAACAAACCCACCACTTGAAAAGTGTATATTCAAACGAAAGTAAAGTTGATCATTATCACTTCCACTACTAAAACTATCATATAATCATCTTTACCATTCTTTAAATATTTTTACTGTTCTATATCACTTTTCAAAGTTTTGTGTCCCTACGACACCTATTAAAAAACATGCAATTCAGTGGAAAATGGGAGAATACGAGGTATAAAATGCGAAAGTAAAGTTGCAGACCCAATCCAAGATAGAATCAACGGGTGACAATAAATACCATTCAATGGAAAATGAGAGAATATGAGGTATAAAATTTCACCCGGTTGTTATATCAATAATCAAATGCTAAATTTCCTCATTGAATGCAATCACTAAATATTGCTACCACTACCTTATCAAGGGGATCAGATCGGGATATTTTGGAACAGAGAGAAGTTATATGAACACTAGTATTTGCTTCTCCATGCATTCTGTTCAGTGACCCCGTTCCTTAATCTCATCATGCCATTTTTCAATTTGTTCCTTATGAATTCTCTATAGCAAAATTAATATTTGAAAAGAAATCTCAAAATTCAAAACCACTAAAAGAGCTTTCTCTTAATTTTTGAATTTCTTCAAATTCGTTACGAAGATCTTTGAAAAGTATCTTTTTCTTCTTCAAGCATCTATAAAACCTAGGGAGTAACGGAAATGACTTAAAAACATATAAATAACAAAAAATTAGGGCATAATTATATGAAAAAACAAGCGAAAAAAGACCATTACTACTACCTGTTGAGTCAATAGCTCAATTTTTTAAGAATTCTGTTGATAAGCTTTTCCGTCTCTTGAGATCATGTTACAAAAGTTTCAGCTTATTCCATTACTAAATTGTCTTTATTTTTCCTCCCCTTCTGCCATCTAGCCCCTAAATAAGATCTGGAAAAAGAAAATCAAACTAAGATTCTTCCTCAATAGATCGATGGAGACGAGAAGTAGAGAGATATGAGAAAATATTTGATCACTATCATTTCTAATCACAAATCAAACACCCACAATCGTTAAGAAATCGAATAAAATACAAAATCGAATGAGAAATAAATGAATAAAGAGTAATCAAAGTGGAAATACTAACCTGAAATCTAATAGATGAAATGAAAATTCTTCTCATATAGGGATTCCGAATCTCCCATTATTGTTGCAGAGCTCTGTTGGTGGAGAAATGGAATGAAAAACTGGTTTACGAACAAATCAAGATACGTTTCTGTATGTGGGGTTATTTTAGTCAGCAAAAAAAATACAATTTTGACCGAATCATTAACATTTGGACCAACTCGTTCTGAATTTGGCAAATTAGGACCTCCCAGTACTAGGCTTGAAGGGACAGGACTAGAGCGTCCAAAGCCCATTAATTTTGGGACTAAACGTCAATTTCTACAGCAGACAAAGCTATTAGTTGGTGATCCTCATGTTAGTTGGTGATCCTCATGGTAATATTACCATATTACCATGTTTCTATGCATGCATATATATATATATATATATATATATATATATATATATATATATATATATATATATATATATATATATATGAATTTAATACGATTAAATGGAAATGATCTTGGGAAGATTATTAGGTGGTGGCATCTGCGCATTTAAAAACGGAAAATGGGTCATTTGTTCAAATATTTTTAAATCACGGTTCAAATGGACGAGTAAAAAATAGTTTGGGTGAAATGGCCAAAAAACAAAAATAATAAGGATGAAACTGGTTTCATCCTAGCTTAAATTTAAAAAATAGCAAGGATGAATCTGGATACATCCTGTATAAATTAAAAATAAAAAAAAATATTTGAAAATGGGCACGATGAAACTGATTATATCCTGCTTATTTTTACATTTTTGTCCATTTAAACAGTATCAAAATCTAAATATCCATTTTATCCAAAAATTGTTGATTTTAGTCTTTTTAACCAATTTTGTGATTTAAAAAGGGGTCGTACCAATGAAGGGGAGAAAGGGAGAACTAATTATTTTGAGCTACAGACAAAAGAGGGAGACAATATAAAGAAATTTTGTACTTTACATTAATTGTTCCACTGTCTAGGAAGCTAGAGAGAACTTTAGAGAGAAGGTTAGCCAGTATTAATTATTTTGAGCTACAGACAAAAGAGGGAGACAATATTAAGAAGTTTTGTACTTTCCATTAATTGTTCCACTGGCCAGGAAGCTAGAGAGAAGGTTAGCTAGAGAAAGAAGTGTTTTCCGGAGTTCTTTGCATCATAATGGGAGCTGTTTATTCCGTAAGCATTCTTAATCAAATGAATACAATGGTTAATCATTATTTCTATATTTCTCTTAACATGAGTAGATAAATTAATTTTCTAGGATTTTGAAAGAAGCTATTTTCGATGAGTAAATTTTAGTAATTATTTTTTTTGACAATAAATATTCTATTTTTGTGCTTTTAATTTTATGGTCCGCGAGTGATAACCCCAAAGGTGTCACTATCCATCCACAAAAAACCCGCCAAAATAAAAATAACACAAAAACCCAAAAAGTAAAATTTTGATGAAACCAAAATTTGGTTTCATCATAAAATTTGACGAAACCAATTTTTGGTTTCATCATAAAATTTGATGAAACAAATTTGACGAAACCAATTTTTGGTTTCATCATAAAATTTGATGAAACAAATTTGACGAAACCAATTTTTGGTTTCATCATAAAATTTGATTAAACAAATTTTGAAATTTGGGGTTTTTGTCTCAATTTTTTAAAGTTTAGGGTTTTTGTTTCAATTTAGTTTAAGATAGAGTTTTAATGAATCCCAACATTTCAGTGGGGTTTTTGTACTTCAAGTTTGGTCACTTTGGGTTTTTATGACTAGTTTTGTTTAATTTATTAAAAATTTTCTCTTCTTTACATGCTTCGTAATAATTGTTTTGGGTAGTTTCTACCGACTTTTTATAAGCGAAGGAAAATTAGGTCTTAAAATAGCGACGAGAGTCATAAAAAAGAGAACTTATAACGTTATATCTTCCAAAACATGAGATTGAGTTCGAAAATTGTTTTGAGTAAACTAGGTGTATTATGTCAAAGAAATTGTTATTGAGTTTACAATCACTAGAAGTAGTGGAACCTAAAATCCTAGATTCATCTCTCCTTGATAAACCAAAAATCTAAGTTTATTAGTTTTTCTTTTATTCTTCTTGAACCATACCTTTAAAAAATAGTCCGAGAATAGAATCCTATACTTACCACTTGTAAAAACTACTTCAGTTTTTGGCGCCACCGGCGCGGACTTTCCTTTAGGTTAGGTTTTAGATTTTTATTTTATTATTGTCTTTTCTTTTTATTATTATTATTATTTTTTTTTTATTGATATGCTAAAGTACATTATCGAAGTACAGGGTCAATTGCAAGCCTTTTCTTTTTTGTTTATTTTTACTTTTTTAGTTTTAATTTTACTTTCTTTGATTTTACTTGGGTATTTTTTTGTTTTTATTGTGCAGGTAATATTCTATATTTATTGTGGAATTGCCTACCAAAAGAGGTAAGTAATAAAACCCAAAATTTTATTTATTCTTTTTGCTTTTACTTCCTTTTGTATATATTTCTTTTATTTTCTTTAAAAAAAAAAGTTAAAATACACGTTTCACACGCCAATTGCATCGTCAGAATTACCGAATTCAGGAAACCTGTGCAAAAATACGCTGAACCCGTGCCTTATGGGAGTTAACGTCCGAAATTCCACAAGCCTCGGCCTCGTACCTTTGGGTATATTTTGCTGAGGTAGTGATAGACGCATTTATGTGTCTAATTTGTCCTTAATGTTTCGTATTGTTAGTGCTCGTTTTTGTCCTTATTATGGTCTTTTGTGTGTTTGTAGGTATTTTTTTGGAAATAAATATTGTTGGAAAATTCGGCTCGAAAAGCTGCTCGGTGCACCCACGGAGGACATTTGTTATACGGACCCTCACTTTGGATAAGGGGTAACCTGATTACTAAGGGGCATCCCATTTCTAGACAGCTGCTAATCGCACCCCCGGACTGTATAAGGGGCCTTCATCTTCCCCATTCAAATATCAGTTTTTGCGGGAACTCAAGTGGCAGAATTAGGGTTCGCATTTTGGTCGGGATTGAAGGAGACTCAATGGCGGATATTTGTTGGGATGACTAGATTTGTCTTAACAAGCCTGGTAATGGGTTTGGATTCGATTAAAATTGGTCGGAATTGCCGTTGGAAGAAAAAAGGGAGGATATATCTTCTCGGGTTTATTTCCGGGAAGTGTGTGCTGTAATTGGAGGTTTGCGTGTGGAAACTGGGGTTTCGGTGACTTTTGGAACGTGTTTGTAGCATGACAGCTAAGGAATAATGCGTGGGTTGATAAATCAGGGAAGAAAATCCGTGACCTGAAGAATACTATCGAGTAATGAAATAATATATGGAGTTATGACACTTGATTTCGGTGCATGAAGGAGTATATAAGGGTGTGGTGGAGTAATAGAGAGGTTTTCGAGAGTCTGGGGGCTGAGGAGAGCCAGAGAAGAAGAAATTCGAGTTTTCCCAAACTCGGTTTCTGCTGCTGCTGCTGCTGATGATGAACATGAAGAACACGAAGAACGGACCATCCAAGACCGTCGTTTTCCAACAGTAACAACGACTCACAGCTGTGGGTCGCACATCAGAGGCAGACTTATTTGCCAGCATTTGCGACACAGAGCCGTGGGTCTTAGAGCAACAGTAACAATCCTCTGTATCGTTTTTTTTTTTGGTTTGTAACAAATATAATTGTTACAAAACCCTGTTTTGAATTATTTCTCCATTTTCATCATTTGTAAACACCCTTTGAGCAATAATAATGATTTTTGAGCGTGTTTCCAACATGATGAGCGGCTAATTCTCCCACAACCAAGGCAATGAGGAAGCTATTTACGCATGAATAATTGGTAACTATTTTATTTTCTCTAATATTTAATTATAATTCACTCAATCACTGCTTTTGCAGAGTTTTAAATTGTTTGCGTGATTTTCCTAATCAGTTGTGATTCAATTAGATATGTTATGCTTTGTTTAGATAATCTACGCTTAAGGGATACAATTGATGTTTGAGAATTTGCTTGATTATTAGTGAGTTAAGATATAAAGGACTTATAAGATAATTAGATTTTTGGATTATTTACCATCATTAATTCATGTGTAATAGTGGAATCAGTTTCTTGGTTATTTTCTCATACCTCTCGCCCACTTTGTTAATATTTTTGTATATAATTTTATTAAATCTTTAAATTTAAATCTTCACAAGTCCGAGAGTTTGAACCTCATTACTACAACATCATTCAAAAATATTATCAGGTAGCCTGAACTTACCTAATTTAGTAAACCCTGCATTTGCATGTGCACGATTTTCTTGCTAAACACTAGTATTCTTGTTGTATATGCGCCGTAGAGTCCGTGTAGGACATAGACTTGAAGAGAACGACCTTTTTAATTTAAGTCCAATCCGTTACACAGATCTAGGTAATACTTCTGTTTTTGCTGAAATGGGTGATGAGGGCGAAGTCCCGCCAACCAAAACCCTTAGGGACCGTTTGAACCCGTCTAGAGTAGTGCCCGACCCAGGGGTAGTTTACCTTCTACTACTGTAAAATTTGACATTAAACCTGGGAAAATTGGCATGTTTCGTTGTAGATGGGGCAAAACGATTTGCTGGTTTTTATGGAATTGAAGAGACGACCGTGCGAAGGAGACTCCTTGAACCGAGCGAAATGTTCAACCTCACACAGACGCACCGCAAGAAGGGAGTGCTTTGAATTCGAGAGATCAATCTGTAGTACTCCGACCTAAACCGAGACAATGATCGTTCCAGAGTAAATTCGGTCACAAGAGAGGATGGGTCGATCTATAGGAGGGAAGCTGAGAAATGTGTGGAATCAATGGTAATCAAAGATTGTGGGTGTGTTGTGAATTCTGAATAATATAAGTTCTGAATGATTGAATCTCTGTTGAGAGTAATTACTCAGATGTTGAGTTAATCTTGTGTTGTCTGTGAGATGTGAGATTCTTGTATATTCAATCATGATTTCAGAGACTTATTTATATTGCTGGAATCGTAGACACCATGATCCCATGAAGTATGAAAGTTGATGGAATCAAAGAGTGGGGAAATGTAAATCGTGTTTGAAACCAGTTGCTCATCGTGCGGAGACTTGGTCGATTTTCCATCCACTACTTTGTTAACTCCTTCAAATGATTGCACGACTTGCTCATTCCATCGTGTGTATGAACATACGTGTCGTAGACCGCCAGACCAAAACCCTATTTGATATCCCCCCAAGTGACACAATTGATGTCTCGTGGTTAATTAGTCAGTTTTTGACTTCATGACTTTATGGGACGATGAATCCATGTATTTGATGAGTTGAACATGATTTTGCAAAACGTTCTGAGACTTATGAATTGAACGTGTCTGTCGAGACAGAAGTATAATTCTCACGTTGAGGTGAACAAGTATTGCTCATTTGATGAATTGTTGAATATTGATAGTTGAACCAATATTCCTTGGTTTGAGCAAATATTGCTCGTCTGAGCAAGTGTTGCTCGTCTGAATTATTGGCAGCGTGACCGAAATAAAACATTAATTAGAATGCTGGTAGTCGAACCGGGTATAATAAAATGGTGATCATGAGATCGTCGTAAAATTATTAGCGTTCGAATCTGGAATTATGATCCTTGGACTCAGAAACCCTAATTTGATCAATTGATGACCGAGTGATAGTTTATTGAAAATTTAACCATGGAATGAAGGAGGACCGGATACATGAGACCGTGGGTCGACCATGTAGCGTCCATATGCTCGCGTGAGCAAATACCAAGACCCCTTGAAGAGTTGGTGAAAAGATGATCAAATGCTGGTTCAATCATTTTTCATATAATGCTCGTCCGAGCTTTAGGTGATAAAACCTAATTAATTATGTAGAGGTGAGAGACCGACCAAGGGGTTATGAAACCAACCATGGATGGTCGTGGGATCGAATGATGATCACTTCATGAAATTCCAAAATTATTTGAAAGAGTCTTGACCTAATACGTGCAAATGCGCAAATTAGGTCAAACCATGAAAATACGTGGGACCGGATCATTGCTAACCAAAGATCCAACCTTGGTCGGTCAAGGTAACATGCTCACATTGTCAACACGTCCGCGTCTCAGTCTTGAGAATTTTGATATTTTCTGGCGTGCGTTTGAGCAACCATTTCAGAAAATACAATAAAATCAGGGTTTTGCTGAAACTGAGGAAACTTCATGAGATGAAGGAAAATAATTATAAAATGAAGGAATATGAGGCGTGGGACCGCTGGAGCCAAGACATGGCCAACCGGCCAGTGACCACGGTCCCATGGTGCCTTTTCCTAATTTTATAATATTTTTCATGATTTTATGAAAGTATCATGAAATCAAGGAGTTTTGTTAAAATTAAAGAGTTTCCTTAAAGTGAAAGAGTTTCCATGGGATCAAGGAAGCAAATAATATTAAAATAATAAAATAACAGCGTGTGGGGCCGGCTAGGGCTTGGCCGGCCGGCTTTGGCCCGGTCCCACAAGTTTCCCTAATTTTATGTAATTTTCATAATTTGAAAGAAATACCATGAAATCAAGGAATTTCATGGGATCAAGGAAACCTTAAAATAATAATAATAAAATAAGGGGCACGTGGGACCGGCTGAGGCATGGCCGGCCGGCTGGGGGCCGGTCCCACGAGTTTTCCTAATTTTATATTATATTTTCATGGTTTTGTGAAAATACTATGAGATTAAGGAGTTTTCATGAGATTAGGGAAATAATAATAAAATAATGAGGAACCATGAGGTGTGGGGCCGGCCGGGATCAATACATGGCCGGTTGGCCAATAATCACGACCCCATAATGTTTTTCCCAATTTTATATTATTTCCTTGGTGCGAAGGAAATACCATGAAACTGAGGAGTTTCCTCAAAACGAAGGATATTTGTTCAAATGAAAGGATTTTCATAAGATCAAGGAAAATAACAAAAAATATGATAAAATATAAAACTGGCGTGGGATTGGCCATGACACGGACGGCCAGTTGGTGATCCCAATCCCCTGGCGCCTTGGTCAATATTTTGATTATTTATTATTTTCCTTCCTATTTTCCATAGGTTCATCGTTTCGTCGTATTTTGAAATACTCGTTCGTGGGGTGATTGTTAGTGCATCACCGTTGAGTACACTTGCACCTTTTGAGCCGGGGCTTACTCGGAGGTAGCTCAGACGCCCATGCATTGAATATTTATTACTAACCCATGGAATTCTGCTGGGAAGAACCATAGATTGAAGTAACGAAATATTGCGAAAATATTTGAATATTTTCGGAAATTCAGTGGATGAATCTAAGAATTTAGGAATAATTAACTTATGGCTCTATACTAGCAGAGCAAGCTGTCTATGAGCATTAATTATTCTGACATGAGCTTGCCGGAGCTTCATATCCTTTATATAGTCAGGGAAACTTGTTGTTTGTATCTTGAAGATGTTATCGCTCTATACTAGCAGAGCAAGCTTTGTAGGAGCCGCCAATCTCGTGATTCTATATAGAAATAATTACTGAAGTGTTCAGTATTCATGAGATATGTCGTTGTTCAGCCGAGAGACTACATATCTGCATGTACTCTGAGAGAAAGTATTGTTAGTCAGAGGATTCGATGAGAGACCCGTGTCTCAATACTCACATCTGATTGCTGGATCAGGAGTTCATATAATTATGGGTTTACGATTTTAGCCTTTGTCGAAAATCCACCATCTACATTAAGTCCCCTGCTTAGTGAGGAAAGCCGTGTTTCTCAGTCAGCATTGAATGGTGATTTTCCGGTCATAAACAATATAAGTAATTGAACTTAGTCGTAAGTTAAGACATTACCAGATTTTGATAGTGCGAGCATACCATGGCTTGAACGAAGATCTCCGTGGCATGATAGAGCATCGTTTGATGAGCATAAAGTGGCGTTGAACCGCTGGTTTGGACGATGGAACCTTGGTCGTTTAGGATTCGCGGGTCGGGCACAAATAAGGAAAACCTTGTAAAATTAGGTTTTGGAAATAAAAATTGTTTTTTTTTTAAAATTTTCCACGACCAACAACTTCATCACCTCTCCACCACCTTTACGCCAGCAACAGCAGGAGAAAGATTTTACGCCGGAGCACCAACCGCCGCCGCCACCGTCTGGCCAACTTCCGGGCGGCACCGACCAGGTGTGGTTTTTTTTTTTTTTGCTGATGTTTATATGAGTTTCATGAAGTGATCATGTTGAAATCATATATGTGTGTAGGTGAGTAGGATTTTGTTGAAAAACCCTTGTTTTCTGAAAACGTATCTTCGTTTGATCATTAGTTTTGAAAACTAACAATAATCCCTGATTTAGGAGAGATTTTTAATATATGTATACCTAGGTCCAGTGATAAAGTTTAGTTTATGAACTTTCATGTGAACCAAAGTTTTATCATAAAAGAAGTGAGTTTTCACAAAACCGAAATAAACCTTCGTTTTAGAGGATGCCGATAGTACGAAGGAAAAGTTTTTTTTTTCACATGAACTTGTGCCCAGTGATAAAATTTTGTTTATGAGATTTCATGTAAATCAAAACTTTATCTTATAAGGTGTGAGCTCTCATAAAATTGAAATAAACCTTCGTTTTAAAGACGAACGACGGTACGAAGGAAAAGAGTTCTTTTTTTTTTGCGTGAGTTGTTACTCACTAAAAATAAAACGTGAGTTATTATTTCATGTTTTGTAAACATATATTTTCAAAACTGATTTTTGAATAATGTTCAAAGTAAACAATTATTTATGATGAGATATTGTTTTAGTTTTTCATAATTCCATGGTGAATGTTCACGCAATAGAAATGTTCATGATTTTATGAAAAATCTGAGTTTCGTTCTTCTTTTGTAGGTTTCGAAGAAACGAACGATTTTTGAGGTGTTAACTCTAGCATTACTATCACTATCGTTAGTGGAAGCGTAAAAGGTAAGAGTTAAGAGTTACCATTAGATGCTTGTACTCCCTTGATTTATATCTGGGCGACATACTGAAGTAGAATGTAGTGTGAACTTTACAGCTACTCTGCAAATATGTCCAACTCCCAAGCTAACGACACTCCAAGGGACGAAATGTATATTGATGATGATACCTCCAGAGATGAGACATGTATGGATGAGACTTCCGTTGGCGAAGAAGAGGATGAAGCCTCTGGAATTAAGAATGTCCCGAATATAGATGATGCATTTTTTGCGGAGGTTGAGCAGGAAACTGAGAATCATCTCAAATCTCCAGTGTATCGTCTTCTGATAAATCCCAGAAATGTTACTCAGAAGAAATTGGTGACTCCTAAGACAGTGATCCGGTTTTATCTTGAACGAGGGATCTTCCTTGCATCAATCATAGAGTTTAATCTTTCTCGACGACCTTTAGAAAAATTCTCTAGATGGGCGAGACATATGCTGGGTTTCCCTCATGTCAGGGCTATGCTCGATCAGGCGCAAGTGACTAGAGATATTCAGGCTTCTGGAGACTTATTCATTTTCCATGATGCGAGAGGTATTATGGTTCTACTTGCTCGTTGGTATATTCCCACTCACACCTTTATATGCAGATGGGGAGAGTTTACCGTTACCTTAGAGGATGTGGCTGCTTTGATGCATCTCCCAATCACGGGAAATCTCCCTGGAGATCTTTCAGATGAGGAGACTGCAGTTTCTAACATCTTGACAGCCGCAATGGAGGAAGTGAATAAGGCGTCTGGCAGTAAAGGATGCTATGCTCACTGGTTAACACGCTGGTGGCCAAAAGACGAGGTTTCTGATAGTCCCATCGACGGTATATTGCCCATTGCTGCTTTCTTATGTTTATGTATGTCCATAGACATATTTGAAGACAGTGGAAACTTGTTGAAACCCTTCGTGATCCCCTTTGCTATCAAGATAGCTCGAGGTGAGCAACTTCCGATAGGTAGCTTATTCCTGGGTTCTTTGTATTCTAACTTGGACTCCTTGATAATAGACTCCAGTATGTCGAATGGCTTTATGAAGATTGAGTGTGATGCCAACACGATGTTTCTTCAAGCTTTGATGTGGGAACACTTCAAGAACTATGCACCTATTCCACGTAATATTTTGCAAGAACCGAATGCTGATGCTCGTCACATCTTCTCTGAAAAAGATAATGCCAGGATCATGCGTTGGTCTACAAAGCATCCCCGGTCTAAAGCACGCCTCATTGATGTGTTGGATGATGAATCTGAGTTCAACTTCCGCCCATGGGTGTTTGTTCCTGCTTATGTTTCTCAGCCAATGACTTTCAATACTGGAGAGAGTGTGATGCTGATGTCCGGTGCAAATCTGAGTGATGGCGAAAGATCTTTCATGTTGAGTCGCAACCCTGGTCATTTGATATCGACCATATACGGAGGACTTTCAGTGGAGGAATATAATATTGACAGATAATCTCGACAAATGGGTATGGATCAGTGTGTTCCAACTTTTCGAAGGAGGAAGCCATCAGTTGAACAACTTAGAACCCATTTAGACCATACTCATGTGGAAGGAAGTAATTACTTGTGCCATTGCTTCGAGAGATTTGCATATGTAACTCCAGGTTATGTAGACTTTTGGGATCAACAACTTCAGCGGTTGCGTGATTACGTGATGGCTGGTCAGCCTCCAGTGAAGGATCCTCCTTCTAGTGAGATGATTTCTGGTCGACCAAGATTGAAGTATCTCTCTCACTAGTGGAAAAGAGGCTATTTAAAACGTAATGGAAAGACACAAATGCATAATGTCTCAAAACCACCACAAAACTGAATGTGTCGTTGACTAAAGTCAAGATGTCGTTGTGGTATGACTTTGTTTGACTTCTAGAAAGACACATACACTTGTATCTCTGACTAAAGTCAAGGTGCGTTATGGTTTAACTTCTGTTGACTTATAGAACGACAAACTAAGAGTTTAGTTTATATTTTACACTCTACGGTCGGGATTTAGTTTCCTTATGCGAACGGCTGGATATGAAAAAGATACGAAAGGTAATTTGTTTATTTTTCTTTTTCGTTTTGGTAATTAACTTACCTCGTTCTCTCCACCAAAGCACTACTATCTCTTATTATCATTCTAAGTTCTAATCTAGTCGCCTCTCTCTTCTCTCCGTCTTCTTCGTCTCTTCCCCCAAACAAGAAACAGAAAAAATCAGAACAGAGATGTCGATTAAATCATCTCTCAAAAGCTACACCGTAATCATTCTCTTCATATTTTCCCCACCTCTAACATCATTTTTGTTCTCTATCACCTTTCACAGCGAAACTCACAGGATGTTAGTCGTGGGAGATTTTGATGTATTTCTAGGGAATTGGCAAATCCCCTGTTATGTTTGTCGTGGGGGAGTTTGTCAAAATCTTTTAAAATTTCTGTTAGTGGTGAGAGATTTTTAGGGAGTTTCTATAAATACCTCCAAATCTCTTAAACTCCATGTTAGTGATGAGAGATTTGAATAAAATCTCTTAAACTCCTTGTTAGTCGTAAAACACTAGAAGTTTAGGGAATTTACAATTTGGGGGATTTTGATAGAGTTCAATGATGTTTTTGTATGATGTTTTTGTGCTTACCAAATCTCTCAAAAAACAAGAGATTTCTGGGGAGTTAGGATTGAACTCCCCAAAATTATCTAGACTCTCATACACTCCCTCTAAATCCCTGGAGATTTAAATACATTAAAATCTCTCAAACTCTCTCACGACTAACCCCTGTCAATATCCTTTTTTTTTCTTCCCTACAATGGCTGCAAAGATGAAGTCATAAACGAGAAGCACCCACCGCCTTTGGATGAAGACGATATTAAATTATTCAGATCTATGTAAGTTTCTCTTTCGATTTTTATATGCCCCTTTTTTGATTCGATCTAGAGTTTAATTTGATTTTTCTAGGGTTTTATTGTAAATATTTTCTAGGTTCTACTGTATTAGTATTATTATGGGTCTTTAGCATCGATTCGAATTTCGTGTTAATTTTAAGTTGTAAGGTTTATGTTTGGGGTCATTTTGATTTGTAGAGATTGGGTTTATACCCAAATAAGACTGAGAAGGAGATTGAGGAGATGTCTTTGATTCTGCTGGAAGTGTGAGTTTCATTTTTCGGATTTGTAAACTTCTTTCTTAGTTGTTAATTTTTAAGGCATGAAAATGGTTTCGAATGTTTGGTGATATGTGTAGATGGCACTGAACTGGAACTTTGGATGTGAAAACAAGGGATGGAGGACCTTTTGGAAAGGAGATGGCTTTGATTCTACTGGAAGTGTAAGTTTCATTTTTCGGATTTGTAAACTACTTTCTTAGTTGTTCATTTTTAAGGCATGAAAATGGTTTTGAATGTTTGGTGATATGTGTAGATGGCACTCAGCTGGAACTTTTGATATGAAAACAAGGACTGGAGGACCTTTTGGAACCATGAAACATGCTGAAGAGCTAGCTGATGCAGCTAATAATAGATAAGATACTGCTACTAGGTTATTGGAACCAATTGAAAAGCAATTTCTTACCGTAGTTACGCTGATTTCATTCAGGTATAGTAAGTTTCATTTTAGTTAATTGGTCTTTCTAGTAGAGGTGCTGATGTTGATTGTTATTTTGTAGTTGGATTGGATGGAGCTGTAGCTGTCGAAGTAAAACAGGGGCCAGTCAGCTTGGATGAGACGTGGTATGTCATACAAATGTACATTTTTAATCTGTTGACTTGAATATTTCATGGTATTTCAACTGAAATTTCATATATTTATGATGAATTGTTTAGGTTATGGAATACTTACACTCCACAAGGAGAACCGATCGCAGTGCGCTGCTGAAAAGATCTTGAACAATCATATCTTTGAGAAGGAAGCTTCATGGTATGGATTCTAATTCCATTTTCAACCCGTAGTGATATTTGCTTTTAAATACTTTGAATACGGAATAGTTTTAGTGAGTATCATTGATCTGATTTGTGTTATTGAATTAACAGGTATGGAGTTGAGAAAGAGGTACACCCTCTTGCAGACCTATGTTAACATCAACAAGGTTGATGTCTACAGCTTCAATATTGGTTTATTGGAGTTATTGACTAAATGAATGCCATTTGAGGGCATGACCAACTTGCAGGCTGCTTATGATGCTGCATTTAAGGTGAAGTAGTGCCCTTGTCTTTATATGTCCTGTTTTTTTTCTTCACATTCGCTTGTGAAGATTTGCAGAAGTAACTGGCTTTTATATTCCTAAATTGCAATTTTGTGTCACTGTGAAAAACATATTTGTGGTTATTGAAAAACATTTCGATCGACTACCAAAATGGTGTATCAGCATATACCAGGAATTTTTATATATGTTATGGTTATTACTTATGGTTATCGGTGCTCTGGGCAGGTGTCATTTCAAGTTGCAGATGCACTCGAGCAACCATTTCAAGATGGACAGTTTGATCTTCTTTGGTCCATTGAAAGTGGAGAACACATGCATGACAAAGCCAAGGTACCCTTCCTGACTATGAGTTGCATAGGTTTATCCCTCTTTTCTAGCCGTTTTCTTCTCCCTTACAATATGTACAAGTTACTTTGTTCTTTTGTGACAAAAATCTTGTTGCCAAGTTCATTAGGTAACTACTCACTTCATTTATATGTTTTTCTCATTCGGAGGTTGTTTAAATGTATCATTTAACTTGAGTTCCTTCTTTGTTTAAATGTATCATTTAACTCGTTTCAATAAAATGTTTGTCCCTTTGAATGAAAGCTTCTTTTCTTCTTACCATACATGCGTTAATTGTTGAACAATAATGCAAACTTACATAGACTTTGCAATTGAGATACTCCCTGGGGTTAGATAATCACACTATGTTGTCCTGTATATTTATCTCAACTAGTTGGGGTATATCCGCAAATGTATTTAGAATAGAATTCACATTACAGTGTATACTGATTCTGAACAAAACCATGAGTTGGTTGATGAGAATAATTCGATACTATATGGCAACAAGTGTTTATTGGTATTAGACTATGTAGTGGTTTATAACTAGTGGCAAACACAGTTGACATTATCTAGAAAGAATGTGAAAATCTAAAGATTGTCTGGTGATACTTTTGTACATTTATCTCAGACCTGGTGACATTTTTGATCTCTTTCCAAGGATTAATTTTTAGTAAATATGTGATTTCATTGTAGTGGTACAGTTTGCCCCTTCGACTATCTGAATTCTATTTGTGTCGCATGAATGAATGTACACTTGATTTCCCCTTTGGTTAGCTTGAGAAAGTGGTTTTAAATTATTTTTATCTTCTTTATGTACATGGATATTCATTCCCTTCTTGATACTGTCAGGAACTAGCACTAGCTGAATGTGCAGATGATGAATATTCGGATGGGGATGCTTAGGTAATAACGCTCGTTCAACCCTTGTTTATTTTTTGTTGTTTTTTATGTTCTTTATGCATATGGAGATTCATTGCTTCTTGATGCTGTCAGGAACTAGCTGAATGTGGGTTGTAGATATTCAATCACAATGTTTTTTCGAGGTATGTGTCTTTACATACTCATCATGCCTATGGTTTTCACTGCCTATATATGGTTTATTTGTTCATCTCCATATTGATGTTAGGAATGAAGTCCATTATGTAAATGTGGTTGTTGTTTCTTGTCTTGATGATGGGTCTATTAGACCACCTCCGTGTATATTATGTTTGAAGTCATGTAAACCTAGCATATAAGGTCTGACTTACTCTTCTTCTGAATGTAGTTTGATACCTTCATGGACGCCGACACTTTGTTCCCGATGATCTCATGAGGCTAACTGATGTCTTGGTTGATGGTAAGATCGTTGTTCCTGATGGATGTAGAAATGGTTGAAAGGGTTGTGCGTCTACAGTTCTGCTCTCACGCAAGCTAGTTCCAAGATCCTAATGACTGAAATTGTTGTTGAAATTCTCAGGACTTGTACCACTTAAGAAACCTTAATAATTATAAGTTTTTTTTAAAGATTTTGCACTAAATTTATGAGTACAGTTCAATGTAATTGAGCTGTCATTTGGTGTCATTTGGTATTAGACGAATCTGTTTCTATATGGAATTTGAATTTCACTTGAATTTCAGAACTTGAGTAATTTCATTTGAATTTGAATTGTCATTTAAATTTGAGTTTAATTTGAGTTTCATTTTAGTACAATTTGAATTTGAATCTGAATCAGATTTATTTCAGCACAGTCAGAATAATTGGAGTCAGCTAGCCAGATCTTACTAATTTTTTCAAATTAAAAGAAATCAAATCTACGATGATATTCAGATGTCGCGCGTAGCGGCATTTAGAAAGTGTCGTTCCAGAAAAAGACACTGAATCTACGGCACTTTCAGCAACATTCCGAAAGTGCCGTTTAAATCGTTAAAACGACACTATCTGACTATCTTAAATCGTCTGTTTTCCACTAGTGTCTGGTGATAAACGAAAATCGTCTCCAGAATCTTCTCAGGTATGTTTCTTCGTATAATCTTCATGAAATTATGAGAACTGTATCCTAATTATGTTACTGAATTTTACCACAGGACGGTCGTAATGTAAGACCTCGAATCCGTGTAGATTTCTCAGAAACTGAAGCGATTGTTCACGGTGGAAAAGGAAGGAACAAGAGTTATAAGTTGTTACCTAATACCATAAAGTCCCCAGTTGGTTCTTTGGTGAGTTCTCGGTATTCCCCTTGTCGTGACTTTTTCTCACCCACATTATTAGGATCATGAAACCAATGTTGTTATTCCGTTGCAGAATTTTACTCCATCAAGTATCGACGGTCTTCGGTTTTCTGCTACTGAGCAAACAATTCCTGATTTGAGCGATGAAGAAGAAGCCGTAAGTATTTCTTCGCATATTCAATTATGATGCTTTATAGATAAAATGTTGATTGTTGAGGATGTATCCAGGAGGATGTCGTCATGGAGATGGAGAGTCCTGATACCCAGCCATCCTTTGAGAATAGAGACAAAAGCACTTCCAAAGATTTGGAGCCGAATAGAAGTAATGAGCCTTTTGTCATTAACACGGACAATCCCAATTCCTTGAATACTTCGGAGACCCCCCAAGTAAGTACATGTCCTGTATCCTCTTCATAGAAGTATGCAAGTGCTGATTTGTGAATGAATGAATGAAAATCCACGTGTATACACGAAAAACTTAGTCGAAATTCGTCGTCAGAAAATTCAGAACTCATTTTTTTAGCAAAAACGCCGTAAAACCTTCATCTGGAGTCGGATTTTCATGATCTGCATATGCATATTCAAGCCCGGAAAATTTCCAATCTTTGGAAAAGAAGCTTTTTAAGTTTTGAGCACGTTCAGAGCCTGAAAAAGGCGAAACAGTAAACTTCCAGGAGACTTTCTGAACTTTTTCAGATGGTATGTTGCTCATTGTTTTGACCACATCTCCTTGCTTGTTCATCGGATTGTCATGAAATTTTGACAAGCTGTATAGGACATCCATACGAAGAGAATGGTATATAACCCATCCTCATATTTCTTGTAGATCGCTCCCAGTTCGTCTTCTAATACAGGGCAGAGTACAGTTTCTTCAGACGAGGTTACAATAAAACGTATTTTCCTGACTTTCATGCCATTTGCTCGTGCCTTGAGTATATGATGATGAACTTTGATGATGTCGTATTGCTTGTATACTCTATTTCGTAATCTTCTCTGGTTTCATGCTTATGTGACTCTAACCTCATGTAATCTTCGTATTAGGTGTCAAATACCGAAGTTGAGGATATTGAAACCAATGAGGATAACTCGAACTGCCCTGGAGTTATTGATGAAGAGACAACCTTCCCTGCACTTCAAGGCCATGAGAAGGTTGTCACTGAAGTTGTGGAAACTCAGATTGTTGTTGATTCAGTGATAGAAGAAACTGAAACACCGGAGAATGTTGTTGCTCTGATTGTAGAAGCTGCCCCAGTAATTGAGAACCGTATAGTGGTGTATGAATATCCAAGTGCAGGAGTTGCTTTTGATCCTCCATTTGATGCTTCACTCCCGTATCATGAACTAGTTGGTGAATTCAGCGTTCCCATTGGATATGCAGGCTTGTACGAGAAAATATGGAAGAAGTTTGGTCACATAATTGTCGACAGGAATCCTGGGCGTGCTTATGCCTCAACAATGCAAGTAGGTATTATCTTGTGTGTTGTAAGTGATATATGCACTAAGGACAGAAGTACTGTGACCCCAGATATATTCTTTGATTGGGAGTTTAAATTGGAGAATTCAGAAAGACTTGGCTTCAATGTGAAGTGGCTTCGTAAGCAAATGAACGCTATCAAAGACTCATGTGAGAACAACATACCCTTTCCCAATGATGTTGTGATGGAGAAAGAAGACAAGATTGCCAGGATGACTGAAGAGTTGAACAAGGAGAAGGAGGCTTTGCAGGCCTTGAAGGATGAAGATGAGCGAAAATCCTTTTTTGCTGATTTTCTTTGATTTCTTTTTTCATGATCTCTTGAGCTTCTGAACTTCTGAGAGATGTGAGGTTTTTATTTGGATTTTGATATTAGCTGGTTTTGGATTGGTAGATGGTTAAGGATTTTCTTTTGGATTTGATAGAGATTTTCCTTTAAGAAATATGAATTGAATTTTGATAAATTGTTGAATTCAAATACTGATTGCAAGTATTGCAAACGCTTTGGAGGAATTGAAATACAATGAAAGAAAATCCTAAATGCCAAATCCAGACGTCATGAATGCTTCAAACGCCCAGTACCTCAAATGTTTGATAATTTCAGACAAACGCCTTAAGCCAATTCTCGTGAATTATTGGTAGGGTTCTGCCATCTGTGTTGATAAGTTTGTAGTATCCTCCGGTTATGGACTTAGCGACCATAAATGGTCCTTCCCAATTGGAGTTCCTTGTAGAATGAAGACCACACTGAGCTGCTTTGAGAACCAGGTCCCCTTCATGAAATTTGTTAGGTTTGGTCGACCGCGCTTTGAATATCTTCTGTTGATTCGGAATTCCTCGTGTGACGAAATTCCGTGGCTGTGGCACATATGGACATTCGTGCAGAAAGGAGTATCCTTCATAATGTCTGTCATGCTTAGCCACATCCCCCGCAATGAATCTCTTGATTGGATGATCAACCTGAAGAAGTTATGAATCCAACCATTTGGTGTAATATTGCTGAGGCGAAATTATCCACTCATAGCATTTTGCAATTGCTAAATTGTTTGCGGAGTGAAGCCCTTCAACCAAATAAGCATATTTGAAAACTGACGATATGGGCACATGAGAAGGAATAAGACTTACCTGAGTGCGAAATCTCTTGACGAAAGCGTTTGGATGTACCTCAGGCTTTTGTGTAAGTTCTGTCAAGGCTTTGACCTCCTTCAGATACTCGAATGGTGAGATATCTTCTTTTTCTTCCTCTGAGTCAAAGGTTTCTTCAGCGGAGAGATGTGTAATTGAAGGTGTCAGTGTCACCTTCCCATCATGAATCCATGTGCGTCCAAGAATCATGTCATATCCTGGATCTTCTCGTATTATGTAAAACTTGGTCTCAGTGCAGACCAAATTTTATTTGACTTTGAGTATGACGTAGCCGTACGCGTTTCTGGAAACTCCTTCGTGATCTCTGATTGCCATGGGGGCATGAGTAGCTTCCTGTCGAGTAATGCCAGCGGCTCTGAGAGTTTTCAGAGGGATGATGTTGACGGCAGTGCCGACATCAACAAATGCTCTCTTGAACTCGTTTCCTTTGACGTGCACTGTGGTGAGCAGTCCCCAGTCATAAATATCTTTGTCCGTCGCTGGAGGCTCAGTGAATGTCTCTTGAATCAGTAGACACTTGCCTGACACGATGTGGTTTAATGCCGCAAACATGTCTTTCCTTTGAGCCTTTGATAAGTATAGCAATTCGCAGACATGCTCGATCAAGGATTTAACTGCTTCTTTGACGGGAGGTTCAGAGATGGTAAAGGCCCTGACTGGAAGGGGGTTTCTGTGTACTCCTTCAGTCCCCAAGTTGAGTTCTCCCGATTCGACCTTTTCTTTAAATATGCGCTTCAAAGTTTTACAATCACTTGTGGGATGACTGACGAACCTATGAAAGCGACAATACCAAGGATTTTCCATGGCCTCTTCAGTTGGTTCCCTCTTGACATATGGAAACTTGATTGCACCATCCTGAATCCAGGCATCCAGCAATTCGATGACTTCTTCAACGGAGCAGGGGAAATCAGGTGCTTTTGGATCTTCCGTGTGTTGGGGAGGAGTTTGCCCATTATCTTTCTTTTGTGCCTTTGGAGGGGCTGAGGAAGTATGCTTATGTTGTGGATCAGCTTTCCGTTTGCTTCCTTCCGCAACAGCATTCGTGGAAGTTTGAAGGTTGTATTGTTTGTTGATCAAACGTATGTTGCTGCCTCTGTCCTCTCGTGGTTCTTCAGCTTTTGCAGTCTTAGTCCTTTCTAGTAGAGCAGGTGCAGTAGTTGCCGACCTCTTGGCTGCTTCATGGATTTCTGAGAAAGTATGGAACCTGAGATTCTCCAATAAGGCTCTGTAGACTGGAATCATTCCATTTATGCATAGGTCCACAAGTTGCTGTTCTGTGACAGTCAGATCATGGCAATCCAACGCTTGAACTCTGAACTTCTTCACATAGTTGTTAGGATGTTCGGTATTCTTTTGAAACATCCTTCCGAGATCAGAGAGGGTGACTTTCTCTGAAACAAAGAAATACTTTCTATAGAAAGCATTAACCATATCTCCCCAACTGTTGATAGTTCCTGGTGCGATGTTTTTATACCAGTTGTATGCCCTGCCTTTCAAGGATTTTGAAAATTCTTTGAGATGAACAACATGGTTATGCTCATGTTCATCCAAAGCTTTCAGGAACCGAGAAACATGTTCTCGAGCGTTGCCGGTTCCGTCGTACCAAGTGAAGGTTGGAGAGACATAAAATTTTGGGATAGGGATCCTTTGTGTAGCAGCAGGGTGTGGAGGTTGGTGACGATGGACATGTGGGGTCTTCTCTTACGTGGTTCTCCAGAAGGCGTTCCAAATCTTCCCGAGTGATGAAGTTTGAAGATTCCTTCGCGTCTGCGTCTTTGCGGACTTCATCATCATCTATTATGTGAATTGGAATTACCTCAGGATCAGCGTCTGAGGATTTATCCTTCTCTTTCCCTTTTTCTTGGATCTTCCCTGACATTGTATCAGTGAGAGTCTTTAGTTGATTAAATAGCTCCTTATGTGCTGTAGCCATATCGGTTTGATTATTTGCAAGAGTCTCTTGCACTTTGATGAGATCAGCAATGGTAAGTGGTGGATTTCCTCTGACTTCCTCAGGGTGTCAGCCGAACAAAGGATGACCCTCCGCGTTGACGTGAGGAGGAGTAACATTACCACCGTCAGTGTTAGAGGCCAGAATCGTTCCCGGGATATCCTCGTTGTCGATGTTGTTGCTAGTGCTAGCGTCGTTTTCGTTGGAACCTGTGACTAACCTAGACCTAAGACCAGCCATCTTGTGGAGTTGTGAGATTGCAACCGAGAGAATGATCTCCCACGGTGGTCGCCAATCTGTAGATGGGGGAAAACGATTTGCTGGTTTTTACGGAATTGAAGAGACGACAGTGCGGAGGAGACTCCTTGAACCGAGCGAAATGTTCAACCTCACATAGATGCACTGCAAGAAGGGAGTGCTTTGAGTTCGAGAGATCATTCTATAGTACTCCGGCCTAAACCAAGACAATGGTCGTTCTAGAGTAAATTCAGTCACAAGAGAGGATGGGTAGATCTATAGGAGGGAAGCTGGGAAATGTGTGGAATCCATGGTAATCAAAGATTGTGGGTGTGTTGTGAATTCTGAATAATATAAGTTCTGAATGATTGAATCTTTGTTGAGAGTAATTACTCAGATGTTGAGTTAATCTCATGTTGTCTGTGAGACGTGAGATTCTTGTATATTCAATCATGATTTCAGAGACTTATTTATATTGATGGAATCGTAGATGCCATGATCCCATGAAGTGTGACAGTTGATGGAATCAAAGAGTGGGGAAATGGAAATCGTGTTTGAAACCAGTTTCTCATAGTGCAGAGACTTGGTCGATTTTCCATCCACTACTTTGTTAACTCCTTCAGCTGATTGCACGACTTGCTCACATTTCATCGTGTGTATGAACACACGTGCCATAGACCGCAGACCAAAACCCTAGTTGATATCCCCCCAAGTGACACGATTGATGTCTCGTGGTTAATTAGTCAGTTTTTGACTTCATGACTTTATGGGACGATGAGTCCATGTATTTGCTGAGTTGAACATGATTTTGCAAAATGTTCTGAGAATCATGAATTGAACGTGTCTATTGAGACATAGGTATAATTCTCACGTTGAGGTGAGCAAGTATTGTTCATTTGATGAATTGTTGAATATTGATAGTTGAACCAATATTCCTTGGTTTGAGCAAATATTGCTCATCTGAGCAAGTGTTGCTCGTCTGATGAATTATTGGCAGCGTGACCGAAATAAAACATTAATTAGAATACTGGTAGTTGAACCGAGTATAATAAAATGGTGATCATGAGATCGTCGTAAAATTATTAGCGTTCGAATCTGGAATTATGATCCTTGGACTCAGAAACCCTAATTTGATCAATTGATGACCGAGTGATAGTTTATTGAAAATTTAACCATGGAATGAAGGAGGACCGGATAAATGAGACCGTGGGTCGACCATGTAGCGGCCATATGCCCGCGTGAGCAAATACCAATACCCCTTGAAGAGTTGGTGAAAAGATGATTAAATGTTGGTTCAATCATTTTTCATATAATGCTCGTCTGAGCCTTAGGTGATAAAACCTAATTAATTATGGAGAGGTGAGAGACCGACCAAGGGGTCATGAAACCAACCCTGGATGGTCGTGGGATCGAATGATGATCACTTCATGAAATTCCAAAATTATTTGGAAGAGTCTTGGACCTAATAACCATAAAAATATGTGGGACCGGATCATTGCGAACCAAAGATCCAACCTTGGTCGGTCAAGGTAACATGCTCACGTCATCAACACGTCCGCGTCTCAGTCTTGAGAATTTTGATATTTTCTGGCATGCGTTTGAGCAACCATTTGAAAAAAATACAATAAAATCAGGGTTTTGCTGAAACTGAGGAAACTTCATGAGATGAAGGAAAATAATTATAAAATGAAGGAATATGAGGCATGGGACCGCTGAAGCCAAGGCATGGCCGGCTGGCCAGTGACCATGGTCCCATGGTGCCTTTTCCTAATTTTATAATATTTTTCATGAATTTATGAAAATATCATGAAATCAAGGAGTTTTGTTAAAATTAAGGAGTTTCCTAAAAGTGAAAGAGTCTCCATGGGATCAAGGAAGCAAATAATATTAAAATAATAAAATAAGGGCGTGTGGGGCCGGCTAGGGCATGGTCGGCCGCCTTGGGCCCGCTCCCACAAGTTTCCCTAATTTTATGTAATTTTTGTGTATTATTTTCCATGATTTGAAGGAATTTTCATAATTTGAAAGAAATACCATGAAATCAAGGAATTTCATAGGATCAAGGAAACCTTAAAATAATAATAATAAAATAAGGGGCGTGTGGGACCGGCTGAGGCATAGCCGTCCGGTTGGGGCGCGGTCTCACGAGTTTCCCTAATTTTATATTATATTTTTATGGTTTTGTGAAAATACCATGAGATTAAGGAGTTTTCATGAGATTAGGGAAATAATAATAAAATAATGAGGAACCATGAGGTGTGGGGCCGGCCGGGATCAAGGCATGGCCCGTTGGCCAATAATCACGGCCCCACAATGTGTTTCCCAATTTTATATTATTTCCTTTGTGCGAAGGAAACACCATGAAACTGAGGAGTTTCCTCAAAACGAAGGATATTTTTTCAAATGAAAGGATTTTCATAAGATCAGGGAAAATAACAAAAAATATGATAAAATATAAAAATGTCGTGGGATTGGCCACGGCACGGCCAGCCAGTCGGTGAGCCCAATCCCCTGTCGCCTTGGTCAATATTTTAATTATTTATTATTTTTCTTCTTATTTTGCATAGGTTCATCGTTTCGTCATATTTTGAAATACTCGTTCGTGCAGTGATTGTTAGTGCATCATCGTTGAGTACACTTGCACCTTTTGAGCCGGGGCTTACTCGGAGGTAGCTCAGACGCCCGTGCGTTGAATATTTATTACTAACCCATGGAATTATGCTGGGAAGAACCATAGATTGAAGTAACGAAATATTGCGAAAATATTTGAATATTTTCGGAAATTCAGTGGATGAATCCAAGAATTTAGGAATAATTAACTTATGGTTCTATACTAGCAGAGCAAGCTGTCTAGGAGCATTAGTTATTCTGACATGAGCTTGCTGGAGCTTCATATCCTTTATATAGTCAGGGAAACTTGTTGTTTGTATCCTGAAGATGTTATCGCTCTATACTAGCAGAGCAAGCTGTCTAGGAGCCGTCAATCTCGTGATTCTATATAGAAATAATTACTGAAGTGTTCAGTATTCATGAGATATATGTCGTTGTCCAGCCGAGAGACTACATATCTGCATGTACTCTGAGAGAAAGTATTCTCAGTAGAGGATTCGATGAGAGACCCGTGTCTCAATACTCACATCTGATTGCTGGATCAGGAGTTCGTATAATTATGGGTTTACGATTTTAGCCTTTGTCGAAAATCCACCATCTACATTCTTAAACTTCGAGGGATAGAAAATGAAAACCCATATACCCATATAAGAGACTTCGAGATGATTTGTGACACAATGAATTATCTGAACGTCACAAAAGATGTTCTCAGGTTGCGTTTGTTTCCTTTTTCCCTAGAGGAGAGAGCCAATGAGTGGTATCACATTATTCCTTCTAAAACAATCACTACATGTGATGGACTTGTAGAGGCCTTTGTTAAGAAGTTCTACCCACACCACAAAAATGTTGTTGTACGACAGTCTATTCAGACCTTTAAACATAAATTAGGTGAACACCTACACGATTATGTAGAAAGGTTTAATGAGTTGTTATACCAATGCCCACATCATGGCTTTGATAAAGCTCACATGGCCAAAATTTTATATGAGGGCCTAGATAGTGAAACCTGAATGCAGGTAGAAACAATGAGTGTAGGAGAATTTACCCATCAGGACGGTATGTTTTGACGAGTTTGTCGAGTTAGATGATAAAACTAGACAATGGGCTTCAATGAGGGAGTCCGAAATAACTAGGAACCTTATCCATAGGGTCAATATAATTGATAAATGGGTCTGAAATCCTTAGGCGTCTAGAGGCCTTAGAATGAACTAAGGGTCGACACAAGCTATGAGCTGTAATAATGAGCCTAGAACCTACCCATGTACTATTTGTGGTGACCAAGGTCATACTGGACCTCAATGCCCCTTGTTTTACCCTAGAGAAACTACTCGTGACCAGGTTAGTGTCCTACATGGTGGTATGAACTCTAAATATGAGAGTCGACCCAAGTTTGATCCCTATTCTAATACCTATAACCCTGGTTGGAGACATAACCCTAATTTCTCGTGGTCTAAAGGTGCCCATCAGGATGACCCATATGCCAACCCACCACCAGTTTTTTCTAGGAACCAATCTCAAGTCCAAGAACCGAGTTCAGTTGATAAAAAGGTGTCATCTCCAGAGGAAAATCTAAACCTCTTTATTGAACGTAGTGTTATAAACAATGCCGAGGCTACCAAAAATATTAACCTTTTAAGTCAGATGTTTGATAACTTTGGTCAGAAGTTCGATGACTTTGTCCTGATGAGTCAACGGTACCAACAAAATAATGACCGAGCAATTAACAACTTACAGACTCAAATAAGTCAACTTTCGAAGCAGTTAAATGATAGGGAAAACGAGATATTTCCTAGCCAAACGACTCCAAATACGAAAAGAGTTAACCAGGTTAATGGATCAGGTAGTTCTCTAAAGTTTTACCACAATGAACCCTTAGGAGTGGTAAAACTTTAGAGAACTCGGTAGAACCACCTAAGGACAAAGGTCCAGCTGAAAAAGAGACTGAGGTTGACCAAACTTCGTCTAAAGACCCTAATGGGCCTGAAGGTGCTAAGAGTCCAAGTGAGGAAGCTCCCTGAGAGAGTGTACATACCACCTGCACCATTTCCTCAGAAACTCGCTAAGAATAAGCCTAGTACATATGCTGAAATCCTAGACATCTTTAAGCAAGTTAAGATCAACCTGCCTTTTTAGATGCAATAAAACTTGTACCGGCTATGGCCAAGTTCCTAAAAGAGACGTGCACTGTCAAGAGAGACGCGAGTGTCCATAAAAAGGCATTTTTGACCCAACAAGTTAGTTCCATAATCTCACAAAAGTACCCAGTCAAATTTAAAGATCCTGGTTGTCCTACTGTCACATGTGTTATAGGTAGCCAAAAGATAGAAAATGCTCTTTTAGATCTTGGGGATAGTGTGAATCTTTTACCGTCCTCCATATATGAACAACTTGGACTAGGTGAGATGAAACCAATTAAGATAACACTACAGTTAGCCGATAGGTCAGTCAAAATCACACGTGGAATTATTGAAGACGTTTTGGTTCAGGTAGAAAACTTTATTTATCCAGTTGACTTTGTGATTTTAAACACTCAACCTGTCTGTAGTTGATTAAATAGCTCCTTATGCCCTGACATTGTATCGGTGAGAGTCTTTAGTTGATTAAATAGCTCCTTATGTGCTGTAGCCATATCGGTTTGATTATTTGCAAGAGTCTCTTGCACTTTGATGAGATCAGCAATGGTAAGTGGTGGATTTCCTCTGACTTCCTCAGGGTGTCAGCCGAACAAAGGATGACCCTCCGCGTTGACGTGAGGAGGAGTAACATTACCACCGTCAGTGTTAGAGGCCAGAATCGTTCCCGGGATATCCTCGTTGTCGATGTTGTTGCTAGTGCTAGCGTCGTTTTCGTTGGAACCTGTGACTAACCTAGACCTAAGACCAGCCATCTTGTGGAGTTGTGAGATTGCAACCGAGAGAATGATCTCCCACGGTGGTCGCCAATCTGTAGATGGGGGAAAACGATTTGCTGGTTTTTACGGAATTGAAGAGACGACAGTGCGGAGGAGACTCCTTGAACCGAGCGAAATGTTCAACCTCACATAGATGCACTGCAAGAAGGGAGTGCTTTGAGTTCGAGAGATCATTCTATAGTACTCCGGCCTAAACCAAGACAATGGTCGTTCTAGAGTAAATTCAGTCACAAGAGAGGATGGGTAGATCTATAGGAGGGAAGCTGGGAAATGTGTGGAATCCATGGTAATCAAAGATTGTGGGTGTGTTGTGAATTCTGAATAATATAAGTTCTGAATGATTGAATCTTTGTTGAGAGTAATTACTCAGATGTTGAGTTAATCTCATGTTGTCTGTGAGACGTGAGATTCTTGTATATTCAATCATGATTTCAGAGACTTATTTATATTGATGGAATCGTAGATGCCATGATCCCATGAAGTGTGACAGTTGATGGAATCAAAGAGTGGGGAAATGGAAATCGTGTTTGAAACCAGTTTCTCATAGTGCAGAGACTTGGTCGATTTTCCATCCACTACTTTGTTAACTCCTTCAGCTGATTGCACGACTTGCTCACATTTCATCGTGTGTATGAACACACGTGCCATAGACCGCAGACCAAAACCCTAGTTGATATCCCCCCAAGTGACACGATTGATGTCTCGTGGTTAATTAGTCAGTTTTTGACTTCATGACTTTATGGGACGATGAGTCCATGTATTTGCTGAGTTGAACATGATTTTGCAAAATGTTCTGAGAATCATGAATTGAACGTGTCTATTGAGACATAGGTATAATTCTCACGTTGAGGTGAGCAAGTATTGTTCATTTGATGAATTGTTGAATATTGATAGTTGAACCAATATTCCTTGGTTTGAGCAAATATTGCTCATCTGAGCAAGTGTTGCTCGTCTGATGAATTATTGGCAGCGTGACCGAAATAAAACATTAATTAGAATACTGGTAGTTGAACCGAGTATAATAAAATGGTGATCATGAGATCGTCGTAAAATTATTAGCGTTCGAATCTGGAATTATGATCCTTGGACTCAGAAACCCTAATTTGATCAATTGATGACCGAGTGATAGTTTATTGAAAATTTAACCATGGAATGAAGGAGGACCGGATAAATGAGACCGTGGGTCGACCATGTAGCGGCCATATGCCCGCGTGAGCAAATACCAATACCCCTTGAAGAGTTGGTGAAAAGATGATTAAATGTTGGTTCAATCATTTTTCATATAATGCTCGTCTGAGCCTTAGGTGATAAAACCTAATTAATTATGGAGAGGTGAGAGACCGACCAAGGGGTCATGAAACCAACCCTGGATGGTCGTGGGATCGAATGATGATCACTTCATGAAATTCCAAAATTATTTGGAAGAGTCTTGGACCTAATAACCATAAAAATATGTGGGACCGGATCATTGCGAACCAAAGATCCAACCTTGGTCGGTCAAGGTAACATGCTCACGTCATCAACACGTCCGCGTCTCAGTCTTGAGAATTTTGATATTTTCTGGCATGCGTTTGAGCAACCATTTGAAAAAAATACAATAAAATCAGGGTTTTGCTGAAACTGAGGAAACTTCATGAGATGAAGGAAAATAATTATAAAATGAAGGAATATGAGGCATGGGACCGCTGAAGCCAAGGCATGGCCGGCTGGCCAGTGACCATGGTCCCATGGTGCCTTTTCCTAATTTTATAATATTTTTCATGAATTTATGAAAATATCATGAAATCAAGGAGTTTTGTTAAAATTAAGGAGTTTCCTAAAAGTGAAAGAGTCTCCATGGGATCAAGGAAGCAAATAATATTAAAATAATAAAATAAGGGCGTGTGGGGCCGGCTAGGGCATGGTCGGCCGCCTTGGGCCCGCTCCCACAAGTTTCCCTAATTTTATGTAATTTTTGTGTATTATTTTCCATGATTTGAAGGAATTTTCATAATTTGAAAGAAATACCATGAAATCAAGGAATTTCATAGGATCAAGGAAACCTTAAAATAATAATAATAAAATAAGGGGCGTGTGGGACCGGCTGAGGCATAGCCGTCCGGTTGGGGCGCGGTCTCACGAGTTTCCCTAATTTTATATTATATTTTTATGGTTTTGTGAAAATACCATGAGATTAAGGAGTTTTCATGAGATTAGGGAAATAATAATAAAATAATGAGGAACCATGAGGTGTGGGGCCGGCCGGGATCAAGGCATGGCCCGTTGGCCAATAATCACGGCCCCACAATGTGTTTCCCAATTTTATATTATTTCCTTTGTGCGAAGGAAACACCATGAAACTGAGGAGTTTCCTCAAAACGAAGGATATTTTTTCAAATGAAAGGATTTTCATAAGATCAGGGAAAATAACAAAAAATATGATAAAATATAAAAATGTCGTGGGATTGGCCACGGCACGGCCAGCCAGTCGGTGAGCCCAATCCCCTGTCGCCTTGGTCAATATTTTAATTATTTATTATTTTTCTTCTTATTTTGCATAGGTTCATCGTTTCGTCATATTTTGAAATACTCGTTCGTGCAGTGATTGTTAGTGCATCATCGTTGAGTACACTTGCACCTTTTGAGCCGGGGCTTACTCGGAGGTAGCTCAGACGCCCGTGCGTTGAATATTTATTACTAACCCATGGAATTATGCTGGGAAGAACCATAGATTGAAGTAACGAAATATTGCGAAAATATTTGAATATTTTCGGAAATTCAGTGGATGAATCCAAGAATTTAGGAATAATTAACTTATGGTTCTATACTAGCAGAGCAAGCTGTCTAGGAGCATTAGTTATTCTGACATGAGCTTGCTGGAGCTTCATATCCTTTATATAGTCAGGGAAACTTGTTGTTTGTATCCTGAAGATGTTATCGCTCTATACTAGCAGAGCAAGCTGTCTAGGAGCCGTCAATCTCGTGATTCTATATAGAAATAATTACTGAAGTGTTCAGTATTCATGAGATATATGTCGTTGTCCAGCCGAGAGACTACATATCTGCATGTACTCTGAGAGAAAGTATTCTCAGTAGAGGATTCGATGAGAGACCCGTGTCTCAATACTCACATCTGATTGCTGGATCAGGAGTTCGTATAATTATGGGTTTACGATTTTAGCCTTTGTCGAAAATCCACCATCTACATTCTTAAACTTCGAGGGATAGAAAATGAAAACCCATATACCCATATAAGAGACTTCGAGATGATTTGTGACACAATGAATTATCTGAACGTCACAAAAGATGTTCTCAGGTTGCGTTTGTTTCCTTTTTCCCTAGAGGAGAGAGCCAATGAGTGGTATCACATTATTCCTTCTAAAACAATCACTACATGTGATGGACTTGTAGAGGCCTTTGTTAAGAAGTTCTACCCACACCACAAAAATGTTGTTGTACGACAGTCTATTCAGACCTTTAAACATAAATTAGGTGAACACCTACACGATTATGTAGAAAGGTTTAATGAGTTGTTATACCAATGCCCACATCATGGCTTTGATAAAGCTCACATGGCCAAAATTTTATATGAGGGCCTAGATAGTGAAACCTGAATGCAGGTAGAAACAATGAGTGTAGGAGAATTTACCCATCAGGACGGTATGTTTTGACGAGTTTGTCGAGTTAGATGATAAAACTAGACAATGGGCTTCAATGAGGGAGTCCGAAATAACTAGGAACCTTATCCATAGGGTCAATATAATTGATAAATGGGTCTGAAATCCTTAGGCGTCTAGAGGCCTTAGAATGAACTAAGGGTCGACACAAGCTATGAGCTGTAATAATGAGCCTAGAACCTACCCATGTACTATTTGTGGTGACCAAGGTCATACTGGACCTCAATGCCCCTTGTTTTACCCTAGAGAAACTACTCGTGACCAGGTTAGTGTCCTACATGGTGGTATGAACTCTAAATATGAGAGTCGACCCAAGTTTGATCCCTATTCTAATACCTATAACCCTGGTTGGAGACATAACCCTAATTTCTCGTGGTCTAAAGGTGCCCATCAGGATGACCCATATGCCAACCCACCACCAGTTTTTTCTAGGAACCAATCTCAAGTCCAAGAACCGAGTTCAGTTGATAAAAAGGTGTCATCTCCAGAGGAAAATCTAAACCTCTTTATTGAACGTAGTGTTATAAACAATGCCGAGGCTACCAAAAATATTAACCTTTTAAGTCAGATGTTTGATAACTTTGGTCAGAAGTTCGATGACTTTGTCCTGATGAGTCAACGGTACCAACAAAATAATGACCGAGCAATTAACAACTTACAGACTCAAATAAGTCAACTTTCGAAGCAGTTAAATGATAGGGAAAACGAGATATTTCCTAGCCAAACGACTCCAAATACGAAAAGAGTTAACCAGGTTAATGGATCAGGTAGTTCTCTAAAGTTTTACCACAATGAACCCTTAGGAGTGGTAAAACTTTAGAGAACTCGGTAGAACCACCTAAGGACAAAGGTCCAGCTGAAAAAGAGACTGAGGTTGACCAAACTTCGTCTAAAGACCCTAATGGGCCTGAAGGTGCTAAGAGTCCAAGTGAGGAAGCTCCCTGAGAGAGTGTACATACCACCTGCACCATTTCCTCAGAAACTCGCTAAGAATAAGCCTAGTACATATGCTGAAATCCTAGACATCTTTAAGCAAGTTAAGATCAACCTGCCTTTTTAGATGCAATAAAACTTGTACCGGCTATGGCCAAGTTCCTAAAAGAGACGTGCACTGTCAAGAGAGACGCGAGTGTCCATAAAAAGGCATTTTTGACCCAACAAGTTAGTTCCATAATCTCACAAAAGTACCCAGTCAAATTTAAAGATCCTGGTTGTCCTACTGTCACATGTGTTATAGGTAGCCAAAAGATAGAAAATGCTCTTTTAGATCTTGGGGATAGTGTGAATCTTTTACCGTCCTCCATATATGAACAACTTGGACTAGGTGAGATGAAACCAATTAAGATAACACTACAGTTAGCCGATAGGTCAGTCAAAATCACACGTGGAATTATTGAAGACGTTTTGGTTCAGGTAGAAAACTTTATTTATCCAGTTGACTTTGTGATTTTAAACACTCAACCTGTCTGTAGTCAAGATATTAATAGCCCAACCATCTTAGGTCGTCCGTTTCTAGTCACTACAAATGCAGTCATACATTGTCAAACTGGCCTAGTAGAATTTTCCTTTGGGAATCAGAAAATCTCGGTAAACGTTTTTAAGGCTTTACAAGCCCCACCAGACCCCAAACACTATTAGTCTATATGCATGATTGATCCTCTAGTTGAGAATACCTTTACCACTAATAGTGTTAGTGATCCTTTAGAGGCGTGCTTGGCCCACTTTGGAGCTTACTATCATGAAGATAGTCATTTTGAAGAAGTTAATGCGTTGTTAGATTCTGCGCCAATAATGAATTATGGAAAATGGCAGCATAAACCAGAACCTCTTCCTCCAACCATAGGTAAACCTCTACCATCATCAGTTAAGGCACCCACCCTTGAATTAGACTCGCTACCAGATACACTGAAATATGTATTTCTTCGTAATGAAAATACTCTTCCTTCCATAATTTCCTCTGACTTAGAGCCTGATCAGGAAAGTAGACTAGTTAGTGTTCTCCGAGAGTACAATACCGCAATAGGGTGGACTATAGAAGATTTGAAAGGAATTAATCATGCTGATTGTATGGACCACAT
Source organism: Papaver somniferum (assembly GCF_003573695.1). Taxonomy (NCBI): domain Eukaryota; kingdom Viridiplantae; phylum Streptophyta; class Magnoliopsida; order Ranunculales; family Papaveraceae; genus Papaver; species Papaver somniferum. The sequence continues at coordinate 155,315,360 of NC_039360.1, read as the reverse complement.
CTACCTAGAAGAGGGTGCCAAAACTTCAATAGAAATGCAGAGATGTTTGAATCATAATACGTAGGAAGTTGTTCGCACTGAGGTGCTCAAGTTAGTAGATGCAAGTATCATATACCCCATCTCTGATAGTAAATGGGTCAGTCCTGTCCAGGTTGTCCCAAAGAAGTCTGGGATTACAGTAGTTGCGAATGAGAACAATGAATTGATCCCTACCCGTGTTACTACCGGGTGGAGAGTTTGTATAGACTACTGTAAGCTGAACTCAGCCTCTAGGAAAGACCACTTTCCTTTACCATTCATCGACCGGATGTTAGAAAGATTAGCTGGGCACAACCATTATTGCTTCCTAAATGGTTATTCCGGTTATAACCAAATCCCTATAACCCCGGAAGACCAAGAGAAGATAACCTTCACATGTCCATTTGGTACTTTTGCTTACAGGCGTATGCTTTTTGGGTTGTGTAATGCACCCGCAACATTCTAGCGTTGCATGCTAAGTATCTTTTCGTACATGGTTGAGCAATTTCTCGAGGTCTTTATAGACGGTTTTTCGGTTTTTGGATCCTCTTTCGATGAATGCGTGCACCACCTTACACTAGTTATAGAACGTTGTAAAGAAAAGAACTTAGTCCTTAATGAAAAGTTTCATTTTATGGTTAAATCTGGAATAATGTTAGGACATGTGGTGTCATCTAAGGGAATAAAAGTTGATAAAGCCAAGGTTGAACTAATTTCAAAATTAAGACCACCTAAGAATGTGACAGATGTTAGATCTTTCCTCGGCCTTGCTGGATTTTATCGTCGTTTCATCAAAGACTTTAGCAAGATTGCCTTACCTCTGTCGAACTTACTTTCTAAAGATACTGCCTTTGTATTTGATGAAGCCCGTGTTGAAGCTTTTGAGAAGCATAAATCATCTTTGACTTATGCCCCTATTATCCAACCACCCGATTGAAACCTCCCGTTTGAACTCATGTGTGATGCGTCTGATTATGCGGTTGGCGCTGTCCTTGGCCAACGACGTGTTTGATTTATTATGCTAGTAGGACCCTAAATGATGCCCAGTTGAACTACACAACCAATGAGAAGGAAATATTAGCCATCGTTTTTGCTTTGGAGAAATTTAGATCATATCTCAAGGGTCTAAGGTCATAGTTTATTTTGATTATGCCGCACTCAAATATCTCCGTTCAAAGAAGGACTCAAAACCTCGGCAGATTAGATGAGTATTGCTTTTTCAAGAATTTACTCTAGATATTCGTGATGAGAAAGGGTCTGAAAATATAGTAGTTGACCATTTATCCCGTATCCTTGATGAGACTAGAGATGATGAGAGACTGATTTCCCTGATGAACAACTATTTTCCATCTCTTTGTTACCCTGGTTTGCTGACATTGCCAATTATTTGGTAACTGGTCAAATGCCCGACCATTGGTCTAAACAGGATAGATCCAAATTCTTGTCTGAGATTACATACTTTTTCTGGGATGATCCTTACTTATTTAAGTACTGCCCTGATCAGATCATCCGTCGTTGTATTCCTGATAACGAAATCTCCAGTGTTTTGAATTTTTGTCATTCTGGAGCTTGTGGAGGTCACTTTAGTTCTAAGAAAACAACTGCTAAGGTTTTGCAATCGGTCTTTATTGGCTAACTCTGTTTAAGGACTCCCACCTATTTTGTCAAAGTTGTGATAAGCGTCAAAAGTTAGGAAATATGACCCGACGTAATATGATGCCACTTAGTCCTATACTAATAGTATAAGTATTTAATGTGTGGGTTATAGATTTTATGGGTCCTTTTGTCAATTCCTATGGAAACTTTTACATCTTATTAGCTGTGGACTATGTGTCCAAGTGGGTAGAAGCAATAGCTACCGAGAGAAATGATCGCCACGTTGTGATTAAGTTTGTTAGAGACAATATTTTTTCTCGATTTGGTATGCATAGAGCAATCATTAGTGATGGAGGTTCCCATTTTTGTAACTGGTCTTTCGAGACTCTCATGAAGAAATACTCCATTGCCCATAAAGTTTCTACACCTTACCACCCACAAACTTGTGTCCAAGTTGAAGCGTCTAATAGGAAAATTAAGCGGATTTTAGAAAATACCGTAAACCCCACCCGAAAGGATTGGTGTTTGCGCTTAGTAGAAGCTTTGTGGGCTTACCGAACCGCTTGTAAGACTCCATTAGGGATGTCTCTGTATAGACTTGTCTTCGGTAAAGCCTGCCATTTTCCCGTAGAATTAGAACACCGAGCTTATTGGGCCATTAAGCGGTTGAGACCATTTTTGGAGTTACCAAATCATGCAATAGAAGAAGCTGAACTACAAGATTATGTCTACTAGGATTAATGTTATCAGGTAACGACGTCTGGCCGAAGACATTAAACTTAGTGCTTTATGAGAGGCAACCTATACTCTTGTTGTCCATCAGTGGAATTTTGTTTCTTTCTTGTTCCCCATGGAAGGATTGATACGCTTCATCCAGGTACTATCTTCCTGACCTCTTTATTTATTCCTCATGTTACTTTACTGTTGGTACTGTGCTTTCATTAGAAACATTGAGGACAATGTTAGATTTAAGTGTGGGGGAGTGGTTAACTTTTTGCATACTCTGACCAGCTGTTGAGGGGGTCTATTATATTTTCTTGCATGTTATGATCAGCTTTTGAGCGGGTCTAGAAAAAAAAATGAATGAAAGGATGATGACCAGCTGTTTAGCGGGTCTTTCTAATTATGTCTCTAGCTGTTTAGCAGACATATCGACATCAATGTTTAGTGGTTCTGTCTCACTGTTTAGCAGACATCTCTCCATATCTAGCTGTTCAGCGGATACATTTTTTGTTTTGCTCGAGGACTAGAAAAACGTAAGTCCGACGCTTTTTCACCCATAACTACATTAGCTAGCACTCATTTTATTGCTAATAAACTTGTTTTAAGTCTTTTCAAGAAAATAAATTCTTATGGAGAAATCGGCTCGAAAATTATTCGCGCGGCGAAAAAATTAATAAATTAAAGCTTGATGGACCGGAACGCGAAAGGTTTCCCATAAAATTGATGAAAGTTACTATTACTATGGCATGCTCAAAACCGGGGATCGCGCGAGGAATGAAATTAGTAAGCGAACCGGTATGGCTCCTAGATGTTGCATGATTCTTTAGAACCCTACTAATGTCGACATCATATCTGTCTCCCGTTTAGCATAATTGGTGAAAGAAAAGATATCCTAGAAGTAGGAATTACCTATAGGTACTACTTTAGTGATACTAGTTAGTGGCAGGTCCACCCACAAAAGCCCAGTAACATGAGCTCCAAAGTTTTAAAGAAAAAAGAAAATTGGACCTAAAATTTTATTCCCAGGTCCTATACATGTGCGAGATACATGAGACATATTTTTAAATTCCCAAAACACCCTCATGTATATAAAAACAGGGTAACTAAATTTCATTTCATTTTTTCTCTTTTCATTTCAATCTCTCAGATCCAAATCGGAGAGCAGCTAGAAGAAGGAAAAAATTCTTGGGTTTTAATCGTCGAACGCGAGATTATTTATTTCAATCTTGTTTCATTAGCCGAGATTTAGTTAGTTTTAATGTTGTCTCATATTTTTTTGAAACTATTTGGATTTGATTTTCAGTCTAATGGCGAAATCAATTGAGATACTGTATATGAAGTTGTTGCTTCCTACAGATCAAGAAAATCAGCTAAGAATTAGTCAAGGTATTTGGTTTATATTTGATTCCTATGTTGATTTTTCAATTCATCTTAGTCTGTTGTTGGAGATCTCATATTTAGTTCGGATCTAGATAGATAGTCATGTTTTATATATATTTCGTTAGTAGATCTGATATTTTACTTTCATTTTGTTGGGTTTTTAGTTTGTTTTTGTGTATTAACCATCAATACATATATGATGTACTGATGGTTTTTGATGAAAATAGTTCAGATCTAAACGTAAATAATAAATTTGTTGTTGTTTGAGATTGTTTGATCCAGCAATAAATATATGATATTTTGTTCCAGGTATGTTTTCTAATCATCTTCTTTGATTATTTTGTTTGTTTTCTTCTTTTGATTTGTTTTTCGATTGTATTATGAAGATCAAATCGATTTTCATGACGCTTTTATGTTTTTAGATTTGTTACAGTTTGGTTTTGTGTATGAATTGACAGTACGTATACGGCGTACTGATATAAAATTCTTTTGATTATGTTTTAGTCAGATTTTTGCCACTGTTTTTGGGTTCGATCCATGAGTATGTAAGTGTAATACTGAAATATGTGCTTTGATTCTGTTATATTCATCGTTTCATCAATTCTTCTTTACATGAAGTTGATTTTTAGTTCATGATTATGCAATACGTATATGGCGTACTGATAGAAACTTTTTTTGATTCTGTTTTATTCAGAGTTTTGGGTTCCATCCATGAGTACGTATGTGTAATACTGAACTATGTTCTTTGATTTTTAGTTATAAATCAGAGGTACATATATGGAATACTAAAAAGAACTGCTTTAATTCTGTTATATTCGTAGATTCATCGGTCTTTTCTTATCTTGGAGTTGATTTAGATAATGAATCAGCAATTCATATATGGATTACCTAAAGGTAACATGATTTTTTGTTTTGTTTTTACAGGTTCGTTGTTGTTTTTCGTAGTGGATTGTAATTCGATTGATAATTTTTTCAGGTTAGTTTCATGTAAAATGAGCAGTATTATTTTGATGTGTTCAATGTTTTGTATGTACGAGAGCAGTATTACTTTGATGTGTTCAATGTTTCGTGTATATATGTACAGTTCGTAATTGCTTGTTAATACATTAGATTATCTAGAATTGTAATTAGCTGAATCAGTGCATATTGCATGTACTACTCATTTTTATCCGTTGTTCATCATGGTTGTGTCAATATTGTTACGTTTTGGTCGCATTTACAAGTTCAAGATGTCTATATCTAGTCCAACACTAGGAACTTTTTTGAGTACACCATTTATTAACTGCAAATTAACTAGTTTTATTTTCAGTATATCATTTATGTACTGAAAATTCATAGTGTCTAACACACAGATTCATATATGTAAGCATAAGAATTGTTTTTTAATGAGTATGGAAGTTATGTACTGAAAATTCTGAGCCTTTTTTTCGGTTTCAATTCGTGTAGCTTTTTAGTTTCTGAGAGTATATCATATATGTACTCTTATATTTTGCAGGTTTTTTATCCACTAGCATATGCTTAGTTCCTGGAGAAGATGTTGCATTAGTTCCTGGAGAAGATGTTGCTGCTTGGTCCTCTTCAAATAAGGATTAGCTCATGATGTTGATTTCTTATTCAAGAACTTTCATCAGTTTTTGAATTATGTAATAGGGAATCTATCTCCTAAAACATTGTTGCGCTGCTGATTTGAACAGTAAAAGATAAAAAAAACTATCGATGTATCATATTGGTTAAAATAAAACAGGGTTTTTTCAGTACGTCATATATGTACTACTAATTCATACCATTTTATGCTACTTTTTCAGCAAACACATATGTAGACTTCTTCTCAAACTTCACAAATCAGAACGTCTAGGTCTTCTATTATGTTTTCTTTTTATTATATATGTAGATAAATTAGGTTTCTTTATGGGAGAGAGAAGAATATCGAATTATATTAGATATTAAAGGTGTGTAGGCACACACGTTTGGCAACAAGGAGTTTCTAGTCATTTCCATGTTTTGGTTAAATATGGACCTGTAGATAACTAATTAATCCGATTGGACCCTACTATAAATAACCTTATGGGCTTAGGACCAAACAAGAAATTTTCCATCCTAGAAAGTGATAATATTTGGAACGGTTTCACCTATTTGCCACCCACATTTTTCCTATTTGCCACCCATCAAAATACTAAAAGTAATAATACTTTTTAATTCTACATTTTCCTACTTACCACCTATAAAAGTCAAACTAAACTTTACTCCAACTATTACCATGCACTCTTATTTTTACCTATTTTTCTTCTTCATTATCCTTCTTTTTCATTAAAAAATTATTGTTGTTCTTCTTCAGTAATCCCCATCTCCATTAAGAAAATACTAATCCCAAGTTAGAGTTCTGTTTAATTCAGGTTTGGTAAACTATTATCCAAACTTAGATCAATCTAACATCCACAGATTAAGTTAATTCACGACCAACAAATTTGATTTAACTTTATGATTCTTTTTTGTTTTATATTTATCAAATTAAACCAATAAACATATTCAATTTACTCATTAACATCTATGGATAACTTAATGAGTTAATCAATTATATCAGTATTCAATTTATGATGAAACTAATTTCAAGTTACATGGTAAAAATCTCTGAAGGGGAAGAAAACTAATGAGTCCTCTCCGCGTTTTATTTGACCTAGAAAAAAAAAAAAAAACCTCTCCGGGTTTGGAAGAACCACATGAGATGAAGGTAGGTCCTCACACTTCCCTGAAGCAAATACTTTGAGACTTGAATCTGTAGAACAAAGACGATTGTTGAGTTGGCTAGGGTTTCGTGCTTCAAAGGGGGGGGGGGGTGAAAGATATATATAGAGAAGTCAGTTAAACAGTGTATCCTATATATATCATAGAACTAGCTAGTACATAAGCTTTCGGCTGCATTGTGATTTAGTTGGCGACAAGCTCTAAAAAGGATCAGTTGTTTTCTTAATCTCTATCATCTTTCGTTATTGGTAGGGCTTTTCTTTTTTATTATTGGAGTGGTACTTTAGTTAGATGTAGACAAAAAGTTAAGAGGTGATATCTAGGAAATTTTAAGAATCATCTTTCGTTATTGGTAGGGCTTTTCTTTTTTATTATTGGAGTGGTACTTTAGTTAGATGTAGACAAAAATTTAAGAGGCGGTATCTAGGAAATTTTAAGAAATTTGTAGGTGGTAATTAGGGGTGGCAATTTATGTGAGTGGTATATAGAAAAAGTGTGCGTGGCGAATAGGTAAAATCTTTCGAATCTCTTTTGCCAATATGAGTAATGAGATTACGTAGTTATAAGAGGAGCTGGCATACAAGGTAGCAAGGGAACCTGATTACGTTTTTTTATCAGGTTCCCGATTTAATCGGGAATTTCCGCGAATTTCACGTTCCGAACGAGGAGTCGGCGTAATGAACAGGCCCATTATGCTTCCGTGGTTACATTGACCCAGTTTCTTATCGGGCTTTTCTATAGCATATTGATGGCCCGACGCAATTCGGCGAATGATTCACGACTTATTCCGTATAAATCGCCCGTTCAATTGCAACTCCGACTCCAAAACACGTTTTTTATCAGGTTCCCGATTTAATCGGGAATTTCCGCGAATTTCACGTTCCGAACGAGGAGTCGGCGTAATGAACAGGCCCATTATGCTTCCGTGGTTACATTGACCCAGTTTCTTATCGGGCTTTTCTATAGCATATTGATGGCCCAACAAACTGTACCCTTCTTTTCCCAAAAGATTCTCGCGAAGGGATTCGAACCAATGACGTCTTACTCCCACACTCGGATTTTCTCCACTGAGCCAATGATTCTTGTGTGCTAACTTCTCATACATTTTATATATGTCCATGTTTTACACAAAAATCACTTTTCCCCATCATATTCGATCTTCTTTTCCTAGTGGAACATACCGATTTTTGCGAACCGAACTCATATCACTAAACGAACTATGCACGTACGTATGCCGTTCCGTATTACTACCGTACCACGAATCGTTGACCGGATTCTTGACCGGATTTCACTTTTACAAATCCGTATAATACCCATTCGTATCCCGTTCCGAATTCCGTACCCCAAATTGCTAACCAGGGTCGCACCAATGAAGGGGAGGAAGGGAGAACTAATTATTTTGAGCTACAAACCCTAGTTAGCAATTCGGGATTCGTCAAACGTACGGAACGGTAAACGTACGAGTATTATACGGTTTTGTAAAATCCAGATTCGGTCCAAAATTCGGTCAACGGGACGTGATTCGTCAGTAATTCGGAACGGCATACGTACGTGTATAATTCGATTTATAAATGTGAGTTCGGCTCAGAAAATTCGGTATCTATATATAACAAATAATTTGTATTTATAAGGTCATACACCAATTTTTATGCATATGTGTGAGTTACTTAAAGAAAAAATAAACTTAATATGATGATATTAATAATATATACAACATTAGTTATCTAAGAGGACGTCGTATTGTGGTTTAGATGCTTGGTTAGTGAGTTTGAGATCTCTCTCACCTTCACCTTCAAATCTCTTCAGTCGTTTTTGTTTCATAAAAATTACAACACGTCTAATATTCGGTCGTGTATGCTCGGGAGGCAGTAAAGCCCAAAAAGTGGAGTCTTTGAAAAGTAAAAGCTAAAGAATTTATGGCGAATTAAGCGGACGTATCATTCGGGATACGTAAAATTCGTGAACGATTCGCAAATAATCCGGGAATGTCACATAATACGCGACTTGGGTTCGGAGTTGCAAACGTACGCAAATAAGACGGTAAAATTTATGATACGTAAAAATTCGCGAATGATTCACGAACTTACTAACTAGGCTACAGACAAAAGAGGGAGAGAATATTAAGAAGCCTTGTACTTTCCATTAATTGTTCCACCTGTCTAGGAAGCTAGAGAGAAGGTTAGCCAATATTAATTATTTTGAGCTACAGACAAAAGAGAGAGACAATATTAAGAAGTCTTGTACTTTCCATTAATTGTTCCACTTTCTAGGAAGATAGAGAGAAGGTTAGCCAGAGAAAGAAAAGTGTTTTACGGAGTTCTTTGCATCATAACGGGAGCTCTTTCTTCTGTAAGCACTGTTAATCAAATGAATACAATGGTTAATCATTATTTCTATATTTCTCATAACATGATTAGCTACATTAATTTTCTAAGGTTTTGGAAGAAGCTATTTTCTATGACTAAATTTTAGTAATTATTTTCTTTGACAAAAAATATATTCTATTTTTATGTTTTTAATTTATTAAAAAATTTCTCTTCGTTATGTGCTTCACAATAATTGTTTTGGGTAGTTTTTACCGATTTTTTATAAGCGAAAGAAAATTAGGCCTTAAAGTAGCGACGAGAATCATAAAAAAGAGAGCTTATAACGTTATATTTTCCAAAGCATGAGATTGAGTTCGGAAATTGTTTTGAGTAAACTAGGAGTATTATGTCAAAGAAATTGTTATTGAGTTAACAACCATTGGAAGTAGTGGAATCCAAAATCCTAGATTCATCTCTCCTTCATAAACCAAAAATCTAAGTTTATCAGTTTCACAAAATTGGTTAAAAAGACCAAAATCAACAATTCCTGGGTGAAATTGACAGTTAGATTTTGATACTGTTTAAATGGAAAAAAATGTAAAAATAGGCAGGATGTAACCAGTTTCATCGTGCCCATTTTCAAATATTTTTTCTTATTTTTAATTTACACAGGATGTATCCAGTTTCATCCTTGCTATTTTTTAAATTTAAGCTAGGATGAAACTGGTTTCATCCTTACTATTTTTTTTTTTGGCCATTTCACCTAAACTATTTTTTACTCGTCCATTTAAACCGTGATTTAAAAATATTTTCCGTATTAGTTTTAAGAAAACTTAAAAAAATGCCAATGTGGGTAAATGTATTTAAGAAAATACCTACGTTTTTTCATTATTATTTAATGCCCATGATGTTACGATTTCTGTCTGGCCCCACCATGTTGGTAAAATGTCGTTTACTTTGTCAATTTCTCATTACGTGAGATGAGAAAATGGGGGACGTAATTACAGATATACCCATTGGCCTAGAGTATCAAAATATCATCTTTCACCGTTCATTTGATTAACGACGACTAAATTTCTGTATGAGGAAAACATAATGTTAGAAAAGACCTTATCAATATCTTCCATCTTCAACTCATCTCCACCTTCGTCCCCTCCGTCATCGCCTCACCCATGTTCTCTGCTCATCTTCTTTGACGGCAACTCCACTCAAACCCATCTCACTTACTCTCCTTCGACAAATAGATTCAACCGATATCTTCCCATCCCTCGTTGCCAAACCATAATTAGATGTTGTTACAGTCTCAAAATTATGAGTTGAAGACGCAAGATCGTATTGATTTTGGTTGTTTCGAAAGGCGAAACGGCTGGAAAAACACCAAAGAAAAGGAAGGAAATAATTGGTGTTACTGCAATTAATCAGTTCTTAATCAGTTTTTGGTGTTACGGATGAGATGCAAGTGGTGATTGGAGTCGCTGACAACATTAGTTCTTGGGAGTAAGTTCCTATATAAATTTAGTCAAGAGATATTGTTGCTTTCATGGATTTTCATGGATGGGTTCACATACAATTTGAATTCAAAGCAACGGAAGATGGGAGTTCATGGATTGAATTCAAAGCAACCCATCAATTTAATCAAGAGATCTTAAACGAAAGCAACAGAAGATGGGGGAGGTCATGGATTGGATTTGGGATTGTTTTCCTCACTGATATTCAGTTCAAAAATCAAAACTAATGTTGCTGCCGTGAAAACAGCCAACAAAGTGTTGTCTCTGTTGTTAGTTTTATAAGATAATTGAATGTGGTAGGTGATGTTTTAGTACTTCTGTATGTCAAGGATTGTTTGGCTTGTTTAGATCTCGAATACTAAGGAGCTAAAAACATAGCAGAAAGACATCTCTCCACCATCGGAGTTATGCCTGCAACCTGTTTGATAGAAGTGCGGAAAGATGAAAATGGTTTAGCTCGGTATGGAGTTCGTCACTGACTCAGCCTGACTCTACGATTTAAGGAATTAAACGTCTTTTACTAGGACATGATAACTGCCACCTATACACTAACGGCCGTTAACCTTTTTTTTCAAAAATACGGGAAGGAAAAGGTCAATTCATGGACATTAAATAAATAATGAAAAAAACGTGGGCATTTTCTTAAATGCATTTCTCCACATGGGCATTTTATTATTTTCCCCTTCTTTTATTCTTCTTGAACCAAACCTTTAAAAATAGTCCGAGAATCGAATCCTATACTTACCAGTCGCCTAGCTTGCGTGTTATTGGTCGAAATAATTAGGTCTTGCAAGCAAGATCCACTCAGCAACTTGCTACATATTTTTCTACAAAATACTCGAGACATCAAATATGTCACAAACTGGGGGATGTTCATCAGGGTATTGGTCTGGAAGTTTACAGCGTGCGGCGTGCAACACGCCCATTACGAGAAAGTATCAGGAAAGATGGACAATTAACGATAGTAGAGAAGTAGTGGGAATAAAACCAATCAGTCTTCCCTTCATAATAGGGACGTGGTTTTCACCATTCTACACGATCCCCACTTCTCCATCACTCAATTACTTCCACTTCCTATGAGATCAGTGTGCGTTCAACTATGACTTGTATAAATAGGTTTCAACCTATTTCAACCAACAACTGTGTTATTGACGCAAGTATCCCGAAAACACCAAGAACCTGCAGCTTACATCCCGCAAGCTGGTTCTACATTCTGATACAAGTCATAAAATAACCACATTTTCATAGTTCATCATCCTGATCTCAACACCTTCTTTGCTTCCCTCCCTAAGATCAACCCTTCTCCTTCATTTTGTGACCGATGCAAGACTGGAACGACCATTTCTTGTTTTAGGCCAGAATTATACAGATTGATCTCTCGAATCTAAAGTACTCATATGCAATACATTTATTTAGGGTTTAAATTCGTTTCTTGGCGGCACACCCAATTTACCATTTTCAGCAGAATCAATTTTCACCCTTGTGACTACTAATTTTCCCATAGTCTACGTAATGTATACAACTCAGAGGATCGAATACTATGTAGTATTAATACCTCTGTTGAACTGATAATGCTAAGTTATAAAAGATATTTAAGATCACAATAATAACGAAGAACACAAATATAATGTAAATGGAACTAAGTTATCCGCAAAGGAACACAAACACTCTATGTAAACAAGTTTTAGGTTGTATCCTTCTTTGCTCTGCCCCGTCATCGTGACATCACCTTTCCAATTTCCTAATTTTCGTCTCTCAGATTGATGTTCTTATGATTCATCCAAACAATCTCAAAAACACCTACATTACAATTATCAACTTATTAAACTACCTTTTTCAAATCATCATCGGACTCTACTGTTATTCAATATCATTCAACACTAAGAAAAGTACCCAAAGGAGAAACATTAAAAGTAGTATTCAAAACAACAAAGATAGTTTCAGACATAATATCATCCTGCCAATTTTTCTTACAGACCAAAATATCAACATCCATAACCAACATCACAACCTGCAACTTCCCACTGCAATTACTACTGAGGTCCCTTTACAAAAACCTTCTTCCACCATCATCATAAACACTACCAACAACATTATAAACAAGAAACAAGAAACTAAACAACATTCTGTAACATCCGACCGAAAAGAGAGAAGAACCAAGATCAAGAGTACTATCATCAACAGGAAAATTCAAAAGACCAGGAGCAAGCATCCAGAAAGCCATTTTGAAAAAACTTGTTGATCATTTTCAAACTTTTTTCAAAGCCTGAAAACTTGGCTATTTCCGACACTCCAGAAGAGAACCTTACCAATCCTCTTCATCGTAGCTCCAATCTTCATCCTCTGCATAGCGTTCACTGCAACTGCTGCCTGATGAAGCCGGAGAAGTATCACCATCTCCAGAAGCCGAATCCTCCTCATCACTTTCATCTTATTCTTCATTATTGGAGGCATCAGAAAGGTCATCATCGGATTCACTGGAATCTTCCTCTTGAGCTGCTCGGGGATGTATCAATACTAGTTTCTCCTTCTCAGCCTTGGGTTCTCCTTCCTGCATGGTTCTGGCAAATATCTTTGGATTGGCTCTCTCAAACTCAAACCGTCTTCGCAATTTCCAATCTTGATATTTCTCCATCCTTAACCTGTCCTCAGCAGCATCAGATCCTTCTTCACTGGTGTTTACCTCATCCAAGTGATACTCGTACCCTGCTGCAGAATCTGCTTCGGAATCACTCTCAGCTGCACTACCATATTTTGGACCCTTCTGATGTCTTTCTAACCTCTCAAAAGGTTTCGGAAGCCATGCAACATACAATGATTCAGTCTCTTCATCTTCCCTCTTTTTCTTCTCATCCTTCTCTCTCTGACGATCAACGATTTCACTCGGACGTATGTTTATCTCCCCTTGAAGCTCATCCCTCAATCTCTGTAAATCTTCCATCCCCAAGGAAAATGCATGATGTTTTTCTTGATTGTATTGATCGGAATTGGCAGGATTTGCCGGAGCTGAGGCACTGGAACTTGCCATTTTTTACTGAAATCTCTCTTAACCCTCCCAATTCTAGTAAATTTGTTAATGGTGATGTTAATCTCTCCCAAAACCCCCCTTTTAAAGGCACAATATTATTCATTAACTGCCATTTATGACGCTTAGTTAACCGTCATGTCGCTTTGTTCTCTACGCCCATTCAAAGCCATGCGTACCCCCTTCACCCTAATGACCATCATTACCCTATCAAGACCTATTTTCAACACCTAATCTTCATTATTACCTTTAATCTTCTCGGAATTGCTATTAAGGGAGGCTTTGGTAGGTCACCAAACTTTGAAATTTCTTTTTGGGGTCTAATTGAAATTTTATGTTTTATGCAGACTAGAAGAATGCAATACCAGTGGAGAGGCACCATTGCGGTTTGGGGCATGTCAGGCAGATGCGTTACTAGCTCAACTACTAAGCCAAATCACTCAATGAACCTTCTACAACCATCCCAAAACCATTCAACCCAACACGTATTTTCCCTCCACTTTTCTACCATTATTACATTTGGATGTTTGCATCATCATACAGACGTCATCCCAAGAAAAAATATCCAACAACCTCAAACTACGTCATTTTAGATGGTGAATTTTCGACAAAGGGTAGAATTGTAAAACTGTACTCCAGATTCGGCAACCGGATGAGTATTGAGGCTCATGTCTCTCATCAAAGCATGAAAGCTCATGCCGTAAAATCTCTGACTGAGAAGGCTGTCTCTCAGAGTACATGTAGATGTGTAGTCTCTCAGCTGAGGCCACGGCACATCTCATGAATACTGAGCAATTTCAGTAATTACTCCGGATCCGGAAATCGGATGAGTATCGAGACTCATGTATCTATGCATGAAAGCTCATGCCACCTCTGATGGAGAAAATCTATCAGAGAAGATGTAGATGTGTAGTCTCTCAGCTGAGGCCACGACGCATCTCATACTGTATAAAATCGAAAGATTGGGCGGCTCCTAGACAGCATGTCTGCTAGTATAGAGTGACAATGTCTTCGGGATGTAACCAAGTTTTCCCCGACTATGCAAGAGGAATATGACACTCCAGCAAGTTCATATTGCTCAACCCTCAGATAATTAATGCTCCTAGACAGAAAGCCCTTCTAGTATAGAGCCAACAATTAATTATCTTAAATCGTCTGAATATATCCAGCAATATTCTACGAGCCATCGCCTGAATATCCAACAATATTCTACGAGTCGTCAATCAATCGCCTGAATATCCAGCAATATTCTACGATTCCTCGTTATATTTCGTTACTTCAATATGTGGTTCTTCCCAGCAGAATTCCACAGGTTAGTAATAAATATTCAACGAAACAGGCATCTGAGCATCGAATAAGCCCTTACAAAAATGGTGCAACTGTAAAATTAGCGGGTAATGCACAGACCAGCATTTTGAATGCACGAACGAGCATTTCAAAATACGAACGAACGAGGAACCTATGCAAAATAGGAACGGAAAATAATAATAATAAAATATTAAGCAAAAGCGCCAGGGGACTAGGCTCACCAGCCAGTCATGCCGTGACTAGTCCCGCGCCCAATTTTATATTTTATCATATTTTTGCTATCTTCACGATCTCATGAAAATCCTCTTGTTCGAGCAAATTTCCTTTATTTCAAAGAAATTACCTAAATCACATGATTTTATCAAAAATAATAAAATTAGGGAAAGGTGTCGCGGGACCGAGCACCAGCGGGCCATGTCTTGGCCGTGGCCGGTCCCACACCTCACGTCCCATTATTTTATTATTCATTCTCAAATTATGAAAATTCCTTGATTTTATGAATTTTTCTAAAATCATGAAAATTACCTAATTTCGTCTATTTTTATCTATATCACATGATTTTATCAAAAATAATAAAATTCGGGAAAGGTGTCGCGGGACCGTCGACCGGACGGTCATGCGTTGGCCGTGGCCGGTCCCACACCTCACGTCCCATTATTTTATTATTCCTTCTCAAATTATGAAAATTCCTTGATTTTATGAATTTTCCCTAAAACTACCTAATTTCATGTATTTTCTCTAAAATCATGGAAAATATTAAAAATTTAGGAAAACTTGTGGGATCGGGCTCTAGCGGGCCGGCCATGCCCTAGCTGGTCCCACACGCCCATTATTTTATTATTATTTGGTGTTTTGTTTCCTGATTTCATGTAAACTCCCTGATTTCAACAAAATATTTTGGTTTTCAACAAATCCCTTTGGTTTTATGAAAATTATCTAAAATCATCAAAATTACATAAAATTGGGAAGAGTGCCTTGGGACCCGCGCCCATTGGCCGGCCGGCCATGCCACGACCATTGCCGGCCCCACACTCCCATTCTCTATTTTATATTTTAATTTATGTCTCTCATCTCATGGAAGTTCCCTAATTTCGCCAAACTCTCCAGTTTCATGGAATTTCCCTTAAATCAGAGAAAAATACATAAAATCACATAAAACTGGGAAAAGCATGTGGGACCGCGTGTCAGCCTGCCGGCCATGCCCTAGCCGTGGCCGGTCCCACACCTTGTGATTCCTTGTTTATTTATTATTTTCATCATCTCATGTATTTTTCCCAGTTTCAGCAAAACCATGGATTTTTCATATTTTCTCAAAATGTTGCTCAAACATGCACCAGAAAATATCAAAATTCTCAGGACTGAAGCACGGACATCATGGTGACACGGGAACATCCCCTTGACCGACCAAGGGTGACCCTGAGGCTTGCAAACAGCTGGTCCCGCATGTTTTAATGATTTTAACCTAATTTTCTCAGTTGCTCATATTAGGTTCGAACTCTTTCCAAACAATTGGAAGTTCACTCAAACGACCATCTACTGGTCCCACGACCACCAAGAGCCGGTCTCATGACCTCTTGGTCGGTCCCTCATATTTTCTGCATCAGGTTTTATGATTTGTCGCTAACACGAGCATTATTTCAGTAAATGATTAAATCAACACTTAATCATTCTTTCGCCAACTGGTCCTCAAGAGATTTTGGTATTTTTGCTCATTCGAGCATTTGGGCGTTATATGGTGAACCCGTCATCCCATGTAGCCGGTCCTATGTGATTTGCAGTAAATCATCATCTTGGTAAAATTAGGGTTTTGAATCCAGAACTCCGCAGAAACGTATTCCATAAAGTCAGCAACTAACTCCAAAATCACGAGATTTCAATCGTGTCACATGGGGGGATATTAACTAGGGTTTTGGTCTGGCGGTCTACGGCACGTGTGTTCACCCACGATGAGAATGTGATCAAGTCGTGCAATCAGTTGGAAGAGTCAGCAAAGTAGTGTGTGGAAAGTTAACCAAGTCTTCGCACGATGAGTAATTGGTTTTAACATGATTTCCCCATTTCCCATTATCTGATTCCAGCAACTGTCACACTTCATGGGATCATGGTGTTTTGAACTCCGGAATTATAAAATGTACCTGAATCCTGATTGAAAAGACAGAAGTTTTCGAACATTCAAACAACATTCGCCAAAACGAGCAATTTCTCATCAAAAGTTCATACAGACAATCTTTCGTCTACACGAACTCACAGAAATTACTCTCAATTGAGCAAAATTCAATCATTCAGAGCATTTTCACGCTGAATTCACAATACAACTACAATCTCAGATCACCATTGATCTCACGCATTTCTCAGCTTCCCTCCTACAGATCAACCCATCCTCTCTTGTGACCGAATTGACTCTGGAACGGCCATTGTTCTTGGTTTAGGCCGAGGTCTTACAGATTGATCTCTTGAACTTAAAGCACTCCCTTCTTGCAGTGCATCTGTGTGAGGTTCAACATTTCGCTCGGTTCAAGGAGTCTCCACACGGTCGACTCTTCAATTCCGTAAAAACCAGCAAATCGTTTTTCCCCACTCACAGATTGGCGACCGCAGTGGGATATTAATCTCTCGGTTGCAATCTCACGATTTCACAAGGATGGTCGGTCTTAGGAATGACTCAACAACTCCAGATCCCAACCAGAATCTCTCGAATGGTAATGTCTCTCACACTCCTTCGAACAATTCTGGTTACAATGAATTATCATATTTTACAACTCCATTTATCTCCGCTGTACCGATGGATGGATAAATCCCAAGCTTGGATGAATTGGCACGAAGACAAGAAGACTTGTCAAGAAACGTGGACCGACTGAAAAGGGCAATCGATAGCCTGTTCACTTGCATGGTACACGTGACGAGGATTTTAGGAGCAGAGATGGTGGAACCTCTAACTCCTTCGACTAGTAATCCTCCTCAGACCAACAGTTACACCACATATGAGGAACCAGTGGAACAGGAAGTTGCACATTTGATCGAAAATTTATGTGAACTCCTACACTTCTCTAAGGAGCAATGCACGGACACATTTGCTGCACTCAGCCAGATATCGTCCGATGTACAAATAACTTCACCAACCCCAGTAGTTGAAGAAGTTTCTTTGATGACTGGACATTCAATCGACAACATCACTTTTGGAGAAGAAGATCGCATGGCAGACGAAGGCCACAATCGCGCATTGTACGTGACTGG
Source organism: Papaver somniferum (assembly GCF_003573695.1). Taxonomy (NCBI): domain Eukaryota; kingdom Viridiplantae; phylum Streptophyta; class Magnoliopsida; order Ranunculales; family Papaveraceae; genus Papaver; species Papaver somniferum. The sequence continues at coordinate 155,297,520 of NC_039360.1, read as the reverse complement.
CTTCATCAAAGGCACCGAATTTAGAAGAGCTCTCATCGACACCGGAGCTTCCACCAACATTGTCACTATGAAAACTCTTAGAATGGCCAGATTCCCGCGAGGTAAAATCATTCGCCATCCCATCCTAATGACAGGGTTTGAAGGAAGCCGAAGCCACACATATGGATACGTGTACATAGATTTAAGGGTGGGACCAATTCAATCAAAGGTGAAATTCCACGTGATCGAACAAGAACCTGACTACCACATGATACTTGGGCGACCTTGGCTCCACGACAACAAGGTGGTTCCATCAACCTACCATCAATGCATGAAAGTTTTACTCAATAACAAGATCGTCCGCATAGCTGCTTCATCATCTCCGTATGCTCTGTCCTACGATGCGGAATTCATCGAGTCCCAGAGAAGCACCCCTGAACCTCCTAAGAAAATATACACTACTACACTTCCAAGTTGGAAGTCTATTGAGGCATCTGCGGCGTCATCACCATCTTCAGAAGCAGAACCAGTCAAGTCACCTGCTACACGGGTCAAACGCCGAAAAGATGAAACTACGATCCCAGGATCCAATTTTATGACCACTCATGACGCTGAAGGAAGGGTCATTTACCGGCGACGCAAAGATTAGCAATTAATAGGGGAGATTGATCAAGAGTCTCCCCGCACTGGTGAATCGTGTCAGAATGAACAACCACCTGAGGATGAAGTTCAGGAAGCTCCACAGTAGTTGCAAGATGGCACGAATTCTACTACTGATGATCTTGAGACGGTTAACATCGGCACAGAGGAAGATCCAAGACCAATCTTAATCAGTTCTGCGCTATCAACAGAAGAGCGTACAGGCTTGGTAGAGTTACTGAAGGAGTATCGAGATATATTTTCTTGGACGTATGAAGAAATGCTTGGTCTGGATGATAAATTGGTCACTCACCGTCTACATATCATTCCTGGCTCCAAGGCTGTCAAATAACCACCCAGGCAGTTCATGCATGAAGTCGAGGAACAAATCAAGGCCGAAATTCAAAAATTACTGGTAGCAGGATTTATCAAGCCTATTCAACACCCAACATGGCTGGCTAATGTCGTCCCAGTTAAGAAGAAAAATGGTCAAATCAGATGCTGTGTAGATTTCAGAAACATGAATAAATGCTGCCCGAAGGATGACTTTCCTTTACCCAACATTGATATGCTCGTTGATGCGACCAGCGGCCACGGTATGTTCACGTTCATGGATGGTTACAGCGGGTACAACCAAATCAAAATGTTCGAACATGATGCCGCCAAGACCGCGTTCCGTGCTCCCACTGGGAATTTTCATTACACTGTGATGCCCTTTGGGTTGAAGAATGCCGGCGCCACCTACCAACGAGCCATGACAGAAATATTTCACGATATTGTGCACAAGAAAGTAGAAGATTATGTTGACGATGTCGTGGTGAAATCGAAAGCTCGAACATCCCATCTAGAAGTTCTGAGACAAGTCTTCGAAAGATGCAGAGAATACAAGTTGAAGATGAATCCTCTAAAATGCGCTTTTGGAGTTTCTTCTGGAAAGTTCTTGGGATTCTTGGTCACTGCCGAAGGGATCAAAGTCGACCCAGACAAAGCAAAATCCATCTCCACCATGCCTCCTCCACACACTGTGAAGGAACTACAGAGCTTCATGGGTAAAGTGAATTACATCAGACGCTTCATACCAGGATTGGCTCAACTTATTGCTTCATTCACTCCTCTACTGAAGAAGGGAGCGAGTTTCACGTGGACGGATGTCTAGCAGGAAGCATTCCAGAAGATACAACAGATACTTTTATCACCCGCAGTCATGAGGTCTCCAGTGCAGGGACGACCGCTGATACTATACACATCATCCAGTGACGTTGATATTGGAGCCCTCTTAGCTCAGGAAGATGAAGAAGGCGTCGAGCATCCGATATAATATTACGGACGAACCATGAAGGATGCTCAACTCAGATACCCTAAAGCTGAAAGAGCATGCCTGGCGATTAGCTCACGCAATCCAAAGATTCAGGCATTATTTACTCTCCAACAGAGTCGTGCTTGTATCCAAAGATGATCCCATAAAGTTTTTGCTCTCAAAACCCGCTCTGATAGGAAGACCTGGGAATTGGCTGCTTCAGATGTCAGAATTAGTATGTGTTTCCCCCAAAGCAATCAAAGGTCAAGCAGTAGCAGATTTACTGGCAGCCTTCCCAGGAGAAGATTCCGCGACGTTACAAGATGATGTACCAGGAGAACTTCCAGGAATCTCAGTCGTTAAAGAGGAAACATGGCTGTTGTATTTTGATGGATCCACCACTCCTAGTAATGATACCGGAGGAGTAGACATAGTCTTCGTCTCGCCATCAGGAGAGGTATTCTCACATTCATTCAAGCTGTATTTCCACTGTACAAATAATTTCAGCAGAGTATGAAGCCTTCTTGCTAGGATTATCCTTAGCTAAACAAGCAGGAGCAATGCATCTGGAGATCAGAGGAGATTCAAAGCTGCTAGTTAATCAAATGAATGGGGTGTACTCTCTCAAAGAGATAACACTTGATCCATTCAAAGCTGAAGCACAACGACTCCTGACTCATTTCGTCGACGCGACCATCACCCATACTGGTCGGATCAACAACAGGCATGCTGATTGCTTAGCAACCCTTGCCTCCAAGTTGCAATTCGAAGGGTCGGAGAAAGCTATCATAGTGCAACGACGAACTGTATCATCCACGTGGCTTAATCAAACTGAAGAAGCTCAAGAAAATGACTGGAGAGCACCTATCATTCATGAACTGAGCAGCTCCATTACAGAAGGGACAATCAGCCTTAAAGAGATGAAAAACTTCTTCTTGCTTCATGGGGACTTATACCATCGCAACCCCGATGCCTCTCTATCACGATGCCTGGGTGATGAAGAAGCGAAAGAGAAACTGGAAAGAGAAAATGGAAAGTGTACATCAAAAAGTATGCGGACAGACGCTGGTAATAACACTTTATAGAAGACTCCAGAGACTCGGGTACTATTGTCCTTCCATGGAAACACAGTCGAGGACTTTGCAGGGAGCTTGTCCTAATTGTCAGACATCTCCTCATCATTTGGAAGTTCTAACACTCCTTCACACTGGGGACTGGAGGCAGCCTTACATCGAAAATCTTCGATACAACAAATCGCCACCAGAAAAGAAAGATGCAATCAAACTCATACATAGAGCTAAGAGATTTGTTTTTCTTGACGGAATCTTATACCGCAAAAGCTTTGGAGGAGACTTGTTGAGATGCCTAGCCGAAGATGAAATCCTGACAGTCCTGAAAGAAACTCATGAAGGAGAACATCAGGGGAAAAAGAAATTGTTTCTCCAAATCCACGAGAAATATTACTGGCCGACTATGGAAGATGATGCAGCCGCATATGTTCAGAAGTGCCATAAATGCCAGATTCACGGTAATCTCATTCATACCCCTTGTCTTCGAGTACACTCTGTGAATAGTCCATGGCCTTTCTATAGCTGGGGACTTGATATCATCGGGAAGATCAACCCAGCATCCTCAAAGAAGCATGAATACATCATCACAACTACTGAATATTTCACTAAGTGGGTCGAAGCAATCCCGCTCAGAGGTACCACAGGGGTAACTATTGCAGCCTTCATCAAGGAGCATGTTATATGTAGATTCGGCGTCCCTAAACATATCATCACAGATAATGGGACTCCTTTCGCCAACCAAGATGTCGAGAAATTGCTCAAGGAGTACGGGATCAAACCGATCTTCTCCATACCATACTACCCCCAAGGAAACGGCCAAGCAGAGAATACCAACAAAACTTTGATCCGGATTATCAGTCGAACAATTCATGACAATCCACGATCGTGGCATGAGCAACTTCCCATGGCTTTGTGGACTTACAGAACTGCACCGAGAAGCTCAATTGGAACGTCACCGTATTCGCTCGTCTATGGGGCTGATGCTATACTCCCAGCCGAGATAAAAATTCCTTCAGCAAGGATTGCAGCGGCTAGTGAAATACGATGGGATGAAGCTGAAGTGTCCAAGTCAATAGTTGCTGAACTAGACATGCTTGAATCAATGAGAGCTAAAGTAGAAAAGTACGTGGAGGCTTATAAACAGAGGATATCCAGGGCTTACAACAAAATGGTAAAACCCCGAACTTTTCAAGTAGGAGATTTGGTATTAAAGACGGCAAAGCACATTCAACAGGATATGTCTGCTCCCAAATTCTCTCCGAAATGGGAAGGGCCATATGTTATCATCAAAGTGGTGTCTAGTGGATAATACAAAATTTTAGCAATCAGTGGATGAAAGGAAGGAAATGTTATCAATGGCAAATGGCTCAAATCCTATTACGCTTGATCAACAGCAGATAATTAACCTTTATTTCAAATACATCTCAAACATAATCTATTTCCTTTAAAGAGCATGCAAGATGCTCATTTGTTCATCAAATATTCATCAATTGAACAAAAACTCCTCATGCTATCAGATTATTCTACCTTGTCAGTAACCTACATTTCAACTCTCCTGAATATTCACTCAGAGCAAACCATCCAGCAAGGGATAATCCCTGTAGGAAACCCTGTCGAGTTTCTTCTGGAAGATCCTAGTCTTTGCCTTCAAATCCTCAACCGCCTTCTCGACCCTCGCTGACTCCAAAGCCAGTATCTTTTCCTCCTCCAATAAATCAGTGGTCATGGAAATCACATCAGCATCCTCCGCCGCCTTATGGATCTTAATCATCTCAATACGATGGCGAAGCCATCTCACATTGAATCAAAATATCTCGCAATTGGAAATCATCTCACCCCACTTGTGTAGATCCTGATTCTTGACGTCTCGCAGGTGCATTTGGTTCATTTCTTTAATGATCGGTAGCATCCCTGCAACTGTAGTCAGGAGGGTGGATAGAAAACCTTTCCACACTTCTGTAGTGGCAATATGCCCATACTTTTTCCAGATATTAGTATACAGAGGTGCATGGCACTTGGGAATGACGAATCCACCAACCACCTCATTATCTGGGAAAGTGTTAATCAATGGAGCTTCAAACAAGAGCCCAGTTGTCGGGTATTCACGGGCATGAACACTGTCTTCTGTCTCCACGGATTCTGCAGAATCTTCACATGCTTGATTGCTACTATCTTCAACCTCGACCACAGTCACAGACTTTCCACTCCTTCTCCTTATAACATCAACAACGACACGAGCATCTGTCTGTGATGAACGGGGAAGTGTTTATTTTTCCTGAATTAGACATGGTAAAATTTTAAGGATTATAAGATTTCTTACAGATCATCCAGTCTCAGCAGGAGCCGACCTATACCGGGCAGGAGTTCTAGCAGTCCGCTTGGGCCTTGAATTGTGACAAGAAAGATTCTTCTGGTTATCCTGCAACAAATCATCTTCTACGATCAGTAACCTCAACTGAACGAGACGGAAAAGATGTGCAAATTACCAAGATGGGCGCTTCTACTCCATGTTTCGACTGAAGTCCGTTTTGAGAAGAAGTATTATCAGCAGACATGATATGAGAGGTATGGTGATCGAAATTTCTTCTGTGATGAAACTAACTTAGGAATGGAGGAAATATTGGCGCAAATGATAAACCCTAAATCTACAAAGATATATACAAGATACGGCAGGCACTTATCTCCGATTAATTTACTAGTTTTACTGAAACCCTAAGTCTTGAACAAGGTCAAACTAGAGATGCGGAGTAAAATAGTGCACTGGGGACTGACCAAGGTTAATTGTGATCGGCAAGTCACACGGCCCCATGTAATATACATCTTATGTTTGGATATTTTCATAAGACGAAGAACCACAAGAGTTAAGGGAGATTACAATGAGTTCGGCATGAAGATTGGCTCGGTTTGCTTAATTCAATCAAGAAGAACTCACGTTAATAAAATCTCTCGTTCGAAAGGAAGACCTAAATACTTCAATAAAATTATTCGAATGAAGACATCTACTACGAAGATTGAGAGCATTCAAATACTAAAAAGAAAAAGAGATCGAAAGTAAAGCTACTCGTCAGATCCATCTGAGTTGGCAGATTCATCATCACTGTCCTTCTCAGAGTCTTCATCACTATCCTTCTAGGAATCCTCTTCTTCGGAATCACTGTCATGACTATTGGTGATGTCTGGATGAGCATAAAAATCATCATCTGAATCTGAATCTTTTTCCGCTTCAGCTTCAGTGTCAATCTGCTCCATGGGAATTTCGAGTTCTCTGGCACACTGATCAGGCAAACCCCAAGTGGTTTCTTCTTCAGGAACATCAGCATCAGAATCAGAGGGTACCCCGTCCAAGAATTGGCGTTTTCCCTCAGCTCTCTGTATTTTGCGCCGGATTCGATCCTTTTTGCGTTGACGAGCATCTTTCTCATCGTCTTCGGATTTTCTTTTCCTGAGTTCGGCAAAAGTAACTCTCCGCTCATTCTAGGGTACGCTGGGATTTGCTCCCTCATCGCGAATTACCTTCGCTCTCGACTTAGCTATGGGAGCTTTGGGATCTTCGTCAGAACTGGAGGAATAACTACGACTGCTGGAAGCCGGCATTTTCTGAAACCAGGAGCATGGAGTTATCGACATGCAAATAAATTCATCCACAAAATGGTAATTCTTGAATCTTACCTCTTTCAATTTCACTAACAATAGTGGTTGCAATACAAGAGTTAGCACACGAAATCAATTCGTTCCTTGAAATCTGCAGTAACGAACAAAACTTCATTCGTTCATGGAAAATGATTTTCTCATAAAATCATATACATAATTTTCATAACGTGAACATTCACACAACTGAACTATTAAATTTACAATAAGACATGACTTCATCATAAATAAGTTGTCTAGTTTGAAGGTTACTCAAAACCCAGGTCTTGATTTTATAAATCAATAATTAATGCAATTTGTTCATATAAATTTTCAGAATTTCTCTAATAAGAACAAATCCATGTGAATAAAATATGTCATCATGTTTCACATAAAATATGTCACGGCTACATATATATTAAAAAAAATTCTATTTTCCTTCGTATTAGTGTTTTATTAAAAAAAACGAAGGTTTATGCTAGTTTTGTGAAAGCTCACACCTATTGTGATAAATACTAATTCTCATGAAAGCTCATAAATAAAGTTTTATCACTGGACATAAATTTACATGCATAAAAATATATATGTCTATTTTCCTCGAATGAGCATTATCCTCTAAAACGGGGTTTATTTCGGTTTTGCGAAAGCTCACATCTATTAAGGTAAAATCTTGGTTCACATGAAATCTCATACACTAAGTTTTTTCACTGGACCTAAGTCCACATATAAAGAAATCTCTCATAAATCAGGGATTTTTATTAGTTTTCAAAACTAACGATCGAACGAACATACGTTTGATAAAACAAGGGTTTTTCTACAAAAATCACATCAACATATACACATGTATAGAATTTTGACATGGTGAAAGCATGAAAAACTCATGAAATCAGCAAACTCTGAAAGAAAAAAAAATCGACTCACCTGACGGCGCCGGCCGGAAATTGGCCGCATGGTGATCGAACGGCGGCGGCGGCGACAACTTCGGCAGAAAATCTCCTGCTGCTCCTGATGCACGGACGTGAGGGAGATGAAGGAGGTGGTAGACGTGAGAGAAAAAAAAAGAGAGGATGAATTCCCTTTTATACCTAATTTTATTTCCAAAACCTAATTCCATAAGGATTTCCTTTTGGGCCCGGCACGTGAATCCTAAACCAACCAAGGTTCCCCCATCGAATCAGCGGTTCTACATCAATTTATGTTCACTGGATGATGTTCTATTATGCCACAGAGGTTTCCGCTCAAACCATGGTTTGCTCATTCAGTCGAAATCCGGTAATATCTTATCTTATGACTAAGTTCAATTACTTATTCTTGTCTGTACCTGGAAAATCACCATTCAATGCTGACTGAGGAATACGACTATTCCTCAGTAAGCAGGGGACTTAATGTAGATGGTGGATTTTCGACAAAGGGTATATTTGTAAAACTATAATCCAGATTCGGAATCCGGATGAGTATTGAGGCTCATGTCTCACAAAATCTCTGACTGAGGAGGCTGTCTCTCAGAGTACATGTAGATGTGTAGTCTCTCAGATGAGGCCATGACACATCTCAGGAATACTGAGCAATTTCAGTAATTACTCCGGATCCGGAAATCAGATGAGTATCGAGACTCATGTCTCTATGTATGAAAGCTCATGCCACCTCTGATGGAGAAAGTCTCTTAGAGAAGATGTAGATGTGCAGTCTCTCAGCTGAGGCCACGACACATCTCATACTGTATAGAATCGAAAGATTGGGCGGCTCCTAGACAGCATGTCTGCTAGTATAGAGCGACAACGTCTTCGGGATGTAACCAAGTTTCCCCGACTATGCAAGAGGAATATGACACTCCAGCAAGTTAATATTGCTCAACCCTCAGATAATTAATGCTCCTAGACAGGAAGCCCTTCTAGTATAGAGCCAGCAATTAATTATCTTAAATCGTCAAAATATCCAGCAATATTCTACGAGCCATCGCCTGAATATCCAGAAATATTCTACGAGTCGTCAATCAATCGCCTGAATATCCAGTAATATTCTACGATTCCTCGTTATATTTCGTTACTTCAATCTGTGGTTCTTCCCAGCAGAATTCCACAGGTTAGTAATAAATATTCAACGAAACAGGCATCTGAGCATCGAATAATCCCTGACAAAAATGGTGCAAGTGTTATTAGCGGATAATGCACAGACCAACATTTTGAATGCACGAACGAGCATTTCAAAAATACGAACGAACGAGGAACCTATGCAAAATAGGAAGGGAAAATAATAATAATAAAATATTAAGCAAAAGCGCCAGGGGACTAGGCTCACCAGCCGGCCAGTCATGCCGTGACTAGTCCCGCGCCCAATTTTATATTTTATCATATTTTTGCTATCTACACGATCTCATGAAAATCCTCTTGTTCGAGCAAATTTCCTTTATTTCAAAGAAATTATCTAAATCACATGATTTTATCAAAAATAATAAAATTAGGGAAAGGTGTCGCGGGACCGAGCACCAGCCGGCCATGTCTTGGCCGTGGCCGGTCCCACACCTCACGTCCCATTATTTTATTATTCTTTCTCAAATTATGAAAATTCCTTGATTTTATGAATTTTCCCTAAAATCATGAAAATTACCTAATTTCGTGTATTTTTATCTAAATCACATGATTTTATCAAAAATAATAAAATTCGGGAAAGGTGTCGCGGGACCGTCGACCGTCCGGTCATGCCTTGGCCGTGGCCGGTCCCACACCTCACGTCCCATTATTTTATTATTCCTTCTCAAATTATGAAAATTCCTTGATTTTATGAATTTTCCCTAAAATTACCTAATTTCATGTATTTTATCTAATATCATGGAAAATATTAAAAAATTAGGAAAACTTGTGGGATCGGGCTCTAGCCGGCCGGCCATGCCCTAGCCGGTCCCACACGCCCATTATTTTATTATTATTTGGTGTTTTGTTTCCTGATTTCATGTAAACTCTCTGATTTCAACAAAATATCTTGGTTTTCAACAAATCCCTTTGGTTTTATGAAAATTATCTAAAATCATCAAAATTACATAAAATTGGGAAGAGTGCCTTGGGACCCGCGCCCATTGGTCGGCCGGCCATGCCACGGCCATTGCCGGTCCCACAATCCCATTTCCTATTTTATATTTTAATTTATGTCTCTCATCATATGGAAGTTCCCTAATTTCGCCAAACTCTCCAGTTTCATGGAATTTCCCTTAAATCAGAGAAAAATACATAAAATCACATAAAACTGGGAAAAGCATGTGGGACCGCGTGTCAGCCTGCCGGCCATGCCCTAGCCGTGGCCGGTCCCACACCTTGTGATTCCTTGTTTATTTATTATTTTCATCATCTCATGTATTTTTCCCAGTTTCAGCAAAACCATGGATTTTTCATATTTTCTCCAAATGTTGCTCAAACATGCACCATAAAATATCAAAATTCTCAGGACTGAAGCACGGACATCATGGTGACACGGGCACATCCCCTTGACCGACCAAGGGTGACCCTGAGGCTTGCAAACAGCTGGTCCCGCATGTTTTAATGATTTTAACCTAATTTGCTCAGTTGCTCATATTAGGTTCGAACTCTTTCCAAACAATTGGAAGTTCACTCAAACGACCATCTACTGGTCCCACGACCACCAAGAGCCGGTCTCATGACCTCTTGGTCGGTCCCTCATATTTTCTACATCAGGTTTTATGATTTGTCGCTAACACGAGCATTATTTCAGTAAATGATTAAATCAACACTTAATCATTCTTTCGCCAACTGGTCCTCAAGAGACTTTGGTATTTTTGCTCATTCGAGCATTTGGGCGTTATATGGTGAACCCGTCATCCCATGTAGCCGGTCCTATGTGATTTTCAGTAAATTATCATCTTGGTAAAATTAGGGTTTTGAATCCAGAACTCTGCAGAAACGTGATTCTGATTCGAACACTCTGATAATTTTATGTTGATTCCATGATTAACATTCGTATTTATTTTGCTCGACTCAGCAGTCAGTAACTTAAATTAATATTTTATTTGGTCCAGCTACCAACAATTCATCAAAAGAACAATATTTGTTCAAATTAGCAATATTTGCTCGAACTAGCAATATTCGCTCGAACCGACAATATTTACTCGATTAGCAATATTCGCTCAGACTAGCAATATTTGCTCAAATCAAAGAATATTGGTTCAATATCAATATTCAACAATTTAGCAACACAGTTTTGCTCGTCTTAGGTTATGATGATACCTCGTCTCAGCAGACACGTTAAATTCATGAGTTTCGAAACATTTACTCACACATGTTCAACTCAGCGCTACATGGACTCATCGTCCCATAAAGTCAGAAACTGACTCCAAAATCACGAGATTTCAATCGTGTCACGTGGGGGATATTAACTAGGGTTTTGGTCTGGCGGTCTACGGCACGTGTGTTCACCCACGATGAGAATGTGAGCAAGTCGTGCAATCAGTTGGAAGAGTCAGCAAAGTAGTGGGTGGAAAGTTAACCAAGTCTCCGCACGATGAGTAATTGGTTTTAACATGATTTCCCCATTTCCCATTCTCTGATTCCAGCAACTGTCACACTTCATGGGATCATGGTGTTTTCAACTCCGGCATTATAAAATGTCCCTGAATCTTAATTGAAAAGACAGAAGTTTTCGAACATTCGAACAACATTCGCCAAAACGAGAAATTTCTCATCACAAGTTCATACAGACAATCTTTCGTCTACACGAACTCACGGAAATTACTCTCAATTGAGCAAAATTCAATCATTCATAGCATTTTCACGCTGAATTCACAACACACCTACAATCTCAGATCACCATTGATCTCACGCATTTCTCAGCTTCCCTCCTACAGATCAACCCATCCTCTCTTGTGACCGGATTGACTCTGGAACGACCATTGTTCTTGGTTTAGGCCGGGGTCTTACATATTGATCTCTTGAACTTAAAGCACTCCCTTCTTGCAGTGCATCTGTGTGAGGTTCAACATTTCGCTCGGTTCAAGGAGTCTCTACACGGTCGACTCTTTAATTCCGTAAAAACCAGCAAATCGTTTTTCCCACTCACAGTCATGCATCCCCAACAATGTTTTATTAGATCTGTCCATATGTGGTCTTCTTTCCACAATACTCACGTGAATACCCCAACTCAAATACTTCCCATAAAGCAAGGATGCGAAAGTGACATTTCATATGTTAACAATCCTCTCCAAAGCAAGTTTTGTAGTACAACTACAACCGCATTACACCAATTTTCTCCTGAAAATTTTTCAATCCATAGTCAACAGTTTTCTCATTCCTTTTTTAAGGTTCAAATTCATATACAAACAAACCCCTTCTGTCTCTCCTTCATTCATATTGTCTGTAATCAATATCAGAACAGTACCAACAAAAGATTATTTTCTCTACAACTGTATTATATATTAGTTACTTGGAAAACTGATATACATCATCCCATTTTCATATATATCCATCTCTCTTTAATGATGGAATTCCCACAATCCTCTGAAGATACTCAAAGCCTAAACCAAGAAATTCAAACCCTTTCGGTCCAAATGTCTGAGAAATTAACCTTACCATCTTCACTTGCTAAACCAGTTTTCATTGACAAAAAAGTAGTCCTTGCTGAAGCTGATACCAATTGGAAATGGTGTATGGCGGGATATGTTTGCTGTGAGACTTTGATCCCAACTTCTTCAATCAGGTTCTACATCTGTAATAACTGGCAACACCCAACCATAACTACCTTCAATGGTCAACGAAACAAAGTTCTCATCCGTTATTTATCTGAAGAGGATTTTAATAGAATCAATTCTCAAAAATCTTGGTTTGTCTGCGGTTATCTAATGGTACTAAGAGTTGTTCCGGTAGAAGGTTGGACTCCAAATCATCAACTCACTTTTGATGAGGAAATCATGTGGTTCATCTTATGCAATATTCCGAACGAATGCACAAAATTTTAGGATCTTCACAAACTAACTCTCAACATGGGGGAACTACTTGAAGGTCAAAATCCCTTTGGAAAACACCCTCTCAGGAAGAATGTCAAAGTTTGCATTAGAATCCAATTCCAACAAGCTTTACCAACATGCATTCCTCTATTCACAAGTGGTAGAAGGGAACCATTTCTGATTGAATGCAGGCATATCAATGTTCCTAGATATTTCTGCACCTCTTATCGCATTCTGGATCACAAAGATCGTAATTACTACTTGGAAATTAAAGCAAAAAAAGATCAAAGAGCTTGATGCGTCTTGCAGCAACTATACTCTCCCAGTTGTCTCAAAGTTAATGATGCCTTCTACAATCAAGCAAGTAGTTCCATCAGCTGCTGCCATCACTGATACTGTTATGCAACAATCTGAAGTTATACCAGAAACACAAATTGAATCTACTGCTATTGAAGTGTGCAATAAAGGAAATGCAGAATCCATTGATCAGAGAATGTAAAACTCTATTCCAAAGAGCTTATCTAATACTTTCCAAATGGGCCCGTTTATCAATAGATCCACTACTCTGAAGATCTTTGATGTTGGTCCGGTTCAAAAACATTTGAATCAGTTGGAAAATGGTTTGACAATTGTGCTAAAACAAGTTACTACTCAAAATGTTACAGTTGTTGCCTCTATCTCTGGATCAGAGTCAACTCCCAGTGGTCCGATTCGTACCTCTAACTCCTCAAGAAGATTCAAAACTGCTGCTCTACCAAATACCAGTCCAATCATCACTAGAGGAACAACTAATACTGCTGAACAAGATGCTCTAGCAAACCTCAAAAGGAATATTAACCCCAGAGCTGATTTACGAAAACGAACAAGAGCTAATTCAAGTTTGGCTAATCTAGTGGTTATCCCTGAAGAACAAACTTCTACTGAACCTGATTACGCTCAGCTCTGTCCTCCAATCACCAAATTGAGAGAACTACCATCCATTGACCTTTCTACTTGCTCGTTCAATACCCAACCAGTTTTTAATTCTTTTGGGATCTACAATGTACCTGCTAACAATTTCCCAAGAAACAATGGTGTCTGCAATAATTCTCCTCTCAATGCTGCTAGTTCTAGTCTCGATTCCTCCAAATTTGACTCTCAAAGTGGTGACGGTACCAATGCTTCTCTTGGTGGTGGATCTGACTCTACCACTCTGGTAAATCAACCCCTTCCATCTCCTCTAATTGACACTGCTCATAATACCATAAATCATTTTCCTGTCAATAATATCAACATGATTGCTTGGAACCTTAGGGGCTTTGGTAAAAAATCTTCTAACAGGGAGCTTAGTCTATTATGTAAGAATGTCAACCCAGATATTATTTTCCTCTCTGAGACCAAAATAAACAAAGACATGGCAGCTAGGAAACTAAGAAATATGGGATTTCCCTGTACCTTTAATGTTCCAAGTGTTGGGAGAAGTGGTGGCCTTGCCCTTGCTTGGAAAAATGAAGTACACCTCAACATTATTTCCTCCAGTCTGAGGGGCATCTATGTTACTACTACTGACATAATCCATTCTAAGACCTGTCATATTCATTTTATTTATGGTGAACCCAACATTAGTCTAAGACAAGCCTTTTGGGAACAACAATGTCAACAAATAAATGTCCCTTCAGATGAACCTGTTTTCTTTATAGAAGACTTTAATGCCCTCTTAGGTACTGAAGATAAAAATGGTGTCCTAGAAGTAGATGACCTTGATTTTGAAAACCTTAGAAATTTTTGTTCAGTCTTTAGTCTCCATGATCCTGGATTTTCTGGACCAAGATTTACTTGGTCTAACATGCAACAAGGGTCTGATTTGATTCTTGAAAGATTAGATAGATGTCTTATTAATCAAACTGCTGAAGATCTTTTTCCTAAACTTTGTGTCAACAACCTTCTTAGGGATTCTTCTGACCATTGTCCCATGCATATAGGGTTCACCTATGAGGATATTAGTATGCCTAGACCTTTTCATTTATGACCATGTGGATAGAGGATCTTATTTGTAGAGATATTATAGCTAATGCTTGGTCTGTTAATGTGGTAGGTTCCCCTGCCTACAAACTTAAAGCTAAGCTCTCAAGCACCAAGAAAGGCCTAATAGATTGGAATAAGTCTTCTTTTGGTAATATTCAGACTAATATTTCTACCGTTAGAAAAGGATTAGTTGACTTTCAAACTCTTAATCCTACTGATACTAGTAATACTTCTAGACTGAAAGCCAGGTTGGAATATCTGTACAACCTGGAGGAGTTGTATTGGAAGGACAAATCTAGAGAAGTCTGGCTCTTGGAAGGTGACATAAATTCACCATATTTTCATAGAGTAACTCTCTTTAGAAGAAAAATAAATGCTATTAGCTGGATAAAGAACTCCTTGAATATTATTCTAACTGATAGAGATAATATAGGATATTCTTTCATAGTTTATTTCAAAAATCTTTATTCCACCCATCCTCAGCAATTTCAAGATGAAATTCTTGCTGATCTTCCTGTTAATTTCTCGGAAGAAGATAATGCTTCCTTAAATTTACCTCTGACTCCAGAGGAAATTAAGAATGATGTCTTCCAAATGGGGGGGAAGGCTCCTGGTCCTTATGGTTTTACATGCCTCTTTTATCAAAAGCATTGGGACATTGTGGGGGAAGCTGTTGTTGATATGACTCAAACCTTCTTTAGAACTGGTAACATTTCCGAGGTCTTCAATCATACCAACATAGCTCTCATCCCAAAAGTCCCTCTTGCTGAATTGGTAACCCAGTATAGGCCCATTGTTCTATGTAATTTTACTTATAAAATTCTTTCAAAAACTCTGGCTAATAGACTGAAACCTTTTATGAACAAAATCATTTCCCAAAATCAAAGTGTTTTTATCCCTAAGAGGAGTATCTCTGATAACATTTTGCTTGCTAATGAGGCCATATATGCTGTCAATCATAATGATAAAGTTGAGGGCATAACTGCCATCAAACTTGACATGTCTAAGGCCTATGATAAGCTTGAGTGGGAATTTCTTGAGAAAGTCTTAACTAAAATGGGTATGTCTGGTCATTGGGTTAAACTGATAAACCAGTGTGTCTCCACTGTGTCTTATTCTGTCCTTCTTAATGATAGCCCTACAGGTTTCTTCCAACCTGAAAGAGGTCTAAGACAGGGAGACCCTCTATCTCCCTATATTTACATCATTTATTCTGAAGCCCTATCTTCTTACATTGATAGCCTCCAAAAAAAGGGCACTTTAGAAGGAATAAGAGTCTGTAAAGAGGCTCCTGAAATGACCCATCTTCTGTTTGCTGATGATTCTCTCTTGTTTTCAAAAGCTACTGAAAAAAACTTTCATGTCATAAAAGACTATCTTCAAAAATACTGCCTTGCTTCTAAGCAAGAAATCAATTTTGAAAAATCTGGTATTTTGTTTAGTAGGAAGATTCCTGAACATAGGAAAGCCATTTTGGCTAATATTTTAGATATCCAAAGCAGGGATTTAGGAGAAAAATATCTTGGAACACCTACTGTTTTCCAAGCTTCAAAAATCCAGACACATATGGGTATTCTCCAAGCCATTGATGCCAGGATCTCTATCTGGCTTCACAAGATGTTATCCCAAGCTGCTATGACCACTCTGATCAAGCACATTGGTCAAGCTATCCCTCTTTTTCAAATGTGAGCCTTTCTTATCCCTAAACACATTTGTAAACAGATGGACTCTCACCTCTGTAAATTCTGGTGGGGTGAAACTTTATATCCCAAGGATAGAAAGTTGCACCTTCTAGGCTGGGACATTTTATGTTCCCCTAAAGCTGAAGGAGGTTTGGGGTTCAGGAAGGCTGAGTTAAACAACCTAGAAATGCTTGCTAGGAATGCCTGGAGAATCCTGGAAAATCCTAACTGTCTTCTGGCCAAATATTTTCCCAAAAATGATTTTTTGAATGCTAAGTGTACTGCTAAATATTCTTGGACTTGGAAGTGCCTGCATGCTATTAAGGAGCTTATAAAACCTTTTATTTCTTGGATTGTTGGGGATGGTCAATTTATTGACCCTTGGTGTGATAAGTGGATTCCCTCTCAGGTTTCTGCCACACCCAACCCTCTTGTTCCTCTTGATCCTAGTATTAAAGTTGCTTATTTCATTGATTCCCAATACAGAAGTTGGGATGTGTCTAGACTAAACACCCATTTTGATAATGCTTCTGTTCAGAAGATTATCTCCATTCCCTTAAGCCATCTTTGCACTCCTGATAGGAGGGCTTGGGATCTTTCAAAGAATGACAAATTTTCCTCTAAATCTGCCTACTTGGGGCTCAGAGGCCTTAGGCCTTCCCATTGTAAAAATCTTTGGAAGTGCATTTGGAAAGTTAAAGTGCCTTACAGAATTCAAGTTTTTTTTATGGAGAGCAACTAGAAATGCCTTGCCCTCCAGAACCATTCTCCATACTAGAATGCCTATGCATAGTGTGGATTGTCCTAGGTGTTCTGATCCTCAGGAAATTATTATGCATGCTTTGGTCACTTGCCCCTTTGCTAGTAGAGTTTGGTTCATTTCTGATTTCAACATTAATACTCAATTTTTTCAGAACAAATCCTTTTTAGATTGGCTTCTTTTCTGGTTAACTGACCATCAGTCTAAATTGTCTGAGGATAATCAATGTCTCTTTGTAGATATCTTATGGTATCTCTGGACCAGTAGAAACAACTTCATTTTTCAAGGCATTAGAAAAAACTTCACTGTTGTCTTAGCTAGAGCTATGCTCCTCACTAGGAATTCTAGAAATCCTAGTTTGACTACCCCTCCACCATACATGTCAGTATTAGTGATAAATGGGTGCCTCCTTCTTTTGGTTGGATTAAATGCAATACTAATGGTTCCTTTGATGATATCTCTAGAGCTAATGGTGCAGGGTATGTGATGCGTGATTTCTCAAGAAAAGAAACCTTTTGTGCTTCCTTAGTCTTTGATGTTCACTCTGCTGAAGAAGCTGAAGCAAGGGCCATCTGGGAAGTTATGAAGAAAGCTGTGGAACAACATATCTCTCACATCATTGTAGAAAGTGATGCAAAAGCTCTCATGATCAATTTTCAGCTGGGAATTTCGATGGAGACTCTAGGACGGATGTTATCTTTAAAGACATTCTCTTTTTTCTTCCAAATTATCAGCTTGTATCTTTAGTTTTCATCTTAGAAGTTGTAATTGTGTAGCTCATGAGCTTGCTCAATGCGCAAAACAAAATAATTCTTCCATATACTGGTCTAAACCCCCTGTTTGGATCCTTCCAACAGTTGAGGAGGACCATTAGCCTTTTTGAAGGCCTTTGCTTATTAAAAAAAAATGGAACTAAGTTATCATGAGACACACGAGATTACGCGGTTCGACTTTCGTCTACGTCCACGGGGTAATGAGTGATTGTTTGTATTAAGTTTTGGTGGTTACAAAGATCTTAAATGCTTCCCAAAGTAAAAGAGAGAACTCAAGTTGAAGTAAATACTTAAGTTCTGAACATTAAAGAGGTATAAGCTTAAAACTAGATCTTCTTCACCTAGGTATTCAATGCCCTTGATTTGTTGGTGAATCTTGGTATTTATAGCCCCTTGTGCTCCAGGTATATCTTTGCTGTCTTTGGATTCGTTGTTTCCTGATATACCTTTCGTACAAATGGTACCTTCGTTCACCGCATGCTTTATCCAGTCGGACTCTTCCACCTCAGCTGTCCCACGTTCCTTATGGAACTTCCTAGCCTCAGTACAGATTGTACCTTCGTTCACCGCTAACCTTTGCCAGTCAGACTCTGCCACATCATCTGTCTCCACGTGCTTTGATTAAGCGTGTAGATAAGAGATTTGTGCATTTAATGTTGATTAGATATGTCATCTACCTATGTCCCTTCGCCAGCTGCCTCTCCCTAGACTAGGCTTTACTTTTCTATCTTGGCCGTCGAGGTATCCCTTCTTGGGATAAGATAAAGTAGATCTGCGAAGGTGTCTTCTCTACTCAGGTTCGTCTGTATAGCGAGGGTTATACAGTTATCTTGCACGCGACCACTGAAACCATGACACGTGCTCCGTAAAATATTGATATTCACAGTTTGCCCCTTTTCTTTCATTTTCTACGATTTGGTAGGATTGGAATAAAAAACTTCCGTAACGCCGCCATTTTTGCATGTACCGGTTGGGTGGTCCATACATGTCCTTTCATGCAATAATTTCCCCTTGAATTTCGGGACATCCAAAATTTTGGATTCTCCAGCCGCCTATAAGAAGAAAATAAAGAAGGAATTTCATTAACTTTTCCTTGTTCTCACGAACTGTCGCTCTCTCTCCATTTCTTAGAGATTTCCTTCGTCTTCTTTTCCTTTAACTGTCGTTTTCTTTCTCGGTCTCCAGAAACTCGCGCTCGCTCTTCATCAATCAGGTTAGTATACACTCGCCTTTGATTTTGATGTATCCTTCAGTATCCTCCATACTTGGCTCTGTTTCCCCTTCTTTGATTGTTCGAAGTTGCTGTAGTACTTTCATGTGAGAATTTCGATTCTCTTTTGCTTCTTTATATTGTATGAGAACTTGGGTTCGTTTTCATTTCGCATTTTTGCCATGTTTGTGCCATGATTGTTCTTCGTCTGTAACTCTAATAATGGTGTTGAGCAATCCTCTGTTTTGTCTTTTGGTAGGATTAGAATACTTCCCTTGGTTGGTTTAGATAAACCCATGCCCAAAGTGTATTCGTTTTTGCCCCAATTTTTTTTGGAGTAAACTGCAAATCTTGTCCGCCATTGTTGAAGGACTGTGTTTTCTGCTGATGTTAGGGATCATGAGACTTCCGAAGAAACCTGTGCGTAGGGATCCGAAGCCCATATCGTCTACTGAGCCACCTCCGCGAATGGATCATCTTGATGCTACGCCCTCTCCTCCCCCTGAGGATACTAAGATACCTGAGGGAACTAAGGTAGATGTGGGGCCTGAGGTTGTTGCAGACCCTGAGGTTGAAGAGGTTGTTGTTGAGGATCTTCCTCCTCCTCCACCTCACTATGAGCTTCAAAGGCTGCAACTGCATGACAAAGATAGCTACGCTCACTTTCCCTTGGCTGAGATCGCCAAATCTTTTCGCCTTCATAAGTTTGACATCTCCTTTCTTAATGGCCATGATATTCTCACTGAATCTCTGATCCGGAGCTTCCCTTATGATGAGAACAACTTGCTGATAAGTGTTGGCCAGTTGGTCGCCGGTATACTCTTGCCTTTGTTTAGTAGAAATGATCCTTTCTACTATGACGTTTTGTCTACCAGGGATGACCCGGTGTACAAGACTCAGGTTCGAGGAGTTATGAAATACACTGGCAATTACTGGCGTGCCCTTCGTGAATGTTGGTATCATAGCAAAGGTAAGAATACTTTGAAGTCCTATGACCCCTTTGCTGATGGGAGATCTAAGAAAGAGGATTATACTCCTGCCAACTTCAATGCTACTTATGCTGATGCCATTCAGAAAAGTAACCTTCTTCATTGGAGTGTTGGCCCCCGTCGTATTCATGTTACTGCTAAGCAGATTAGGAAGGGCAACAACCTTCGTCTGTTGGAGAAGATTGACAAGACTGGTCTGACTGTCATCCCTTACTCTGCTAAGCTTTTCTTGCCGAAGCCTGACCGCATCCGTCTTGCTGGGCGCGTACTCCTATTCGTGTGGCGGGTCCCTGAGCCTACGGTTTTACTACCGCAGATCCCAGCATCCCTCGTACAACTTTCTCTCTGCCTGCTAAGTATGATGAATATCAACCTTGGGGTTTCAACCCTTTTACTTCTCACGAGGTAACCTTTGTTTTCTATAGAAGTTTTTCACTTTTCATATTTGTTTTGTGGCCTTTGCTCAGTATTCTGGTATCTCATTTGCAGCCTTCCCATGATTCTTCTGCTGGGATGCTCCAAGTTCTGCTACTGTGACTGCTCCTGGTTCTGTCGGTAACTCCGTAGCTACCAGGACTAGGAAAAGGAAGGCTTCGGTTGAAACAGCTACACCAACACCTGCGAAGGTAAGGATTATAGCTATACCTTTGTGTTCGTAGGTTCCTTAGTATTTTGCACCTGATCCTTAGCTGGCGCATGTGTTCTTCTATAGTCTTCAAAGGGGAAAGGAAAGTTGGAGGCTGTGATTGATGTTGAAGAATCCGATGAGGATCCTAAGGCTGCTGCGGAAGAACAAGATGACGAAGATATGGAGGACGTCGAGGATACTGCCCTTAGTCCTCACTTAGACGATAATGAGGAAGATTTTACCAAGGATAGTCCTATACCCCTTCGTGTTGTCTCTATGGAAGGTGACAACCTCCCATTTGGTGGTGATACTTCATTGGTGAGCCCAGTTAGTGCTCAAGATGCGAATCCTACTTCGTTTCCAAAGGTACCCTCATTTTAGGCTCATGGTGATCTGCAACCTGTTATCTCGGCTACTACCAGTGTTGTAGTGATATCTTCCAAGAGTCTTCCATCATCTCCTGCTACTTCGCTCCACTCGAGTGGTTCGTTTGCGAAGGGTGTGGCTCCTGTGGTGAGGGATGGTAGCTCAGACTCTCAGCCGAGGAAGAAGGTGGTGATTTATCTTGGTAGCTTCTCTTTCAATGTTACGCCTGCTTCTTTGGGAAGCGTTCAGTCTGTTTCTACTGCCCCTGCTAGCAAAGTTGTTGGACCTCCACTTTCGTCACCAGATTGGAACGTACTGGGTAATCTTCCCTCTGCTGGTGATATGGACTTAGGTGGTACTTCTAGCCAATCGTTATCTTCCATTCCCATCCCATCCACCATGTCGTCTCTTCGTCGTGGTGAGGATTCAGTACTTGTTCCCCATGCTCGCTCTCAGGCGATTGGTGGAGTTCTTACGGATCTTTGGAATGGTAAGTTACCTGAGAGCTTGAGCCTTGGGAGTTCTGGCGATGCCATCCTTGAAGCCATACTGCGGGATTCGAAGGGTCCCTTTTCTGCTGAGGTTGATCGTCATCAACTGGCTCGTTCTTTGGAGGTTGCTTCACAGTTAGATGTTTTGTCTTCTCAGTATCGTGTGGCCAAGGATCTATTCTTTGACCCGGACTGCCTTTTCTCTATCCAGAGCTTTGGTGAAATCCGCAGGGGTAGCATCCAAGAGATGGAGGCCTTTATGGACACCTACGCTGATTTCCTTCCTCGTCTTTCGCTGTTCTCAGTAAGTGATTCTTACCTTATTGTTTTATGCCTTGTTTTGAACCTCTGTCTGTTCTTATGCTCCGTTGTTTGCAGCTTTGCAAACAAATCGACGCTGGCTGCACCTTGTTCAAGTTTTATAGGGCTAAGTGTACTCACTTGAGTGATCTGTTGGAGTGTACCCGTCAAGATCATGCCCTTGCTAGCGCACAACAACCTTCTTCCAATGATGCTGATTCTGATGCCAAGATATCTTTGTTAGAGAGGCCTGCTTGTTGGACCTTGAGAGAGCAAATAACGCTGCAAAAGATGCTGAGAATGGTCGTAAGGCCGCTGATTCCGCTCTGGCTACTAAATCCTCCAAATCCATAGGTTCGTTTCTTGTTTTCCTTAGCTTTGTCTTCATTTTTGTTTGGTAGTCTAGTCCTGATAAAACCTACGCCCGCCAGTTGATAGCTCTAGTGAGCTTAGACATATCCAGGAGCAGGTAGCCAAGTTGACCTCCGATGTTTGGTATTATCAAAAGAAGTATGACAGGTTGATGAACGTGATTGTTCATAACGAGGCCCAAATTTCTCTTGAATCTGCCCATAACGCAGATCTTGTGTAGCAGTTGGCTTCGCTTCGTAAAGAATGTAACGAAGCCCTTAAGTGGAAAGAGGGTCTTATTTTAAATCAAAAGGAGGATATTTCCTTAATTAAGACACGCTTCTCAGCTCAAGAAATTATCCGTAAAAAGTATCATGCGGATTTCGAAGATGTCTGCGCTTCCTTAAGGTTACTGCAGAACGCAATGTTTTGTCTTCTGAGGTTTGTTCTCTAAAGAACAAACTTATTGAGGCTGGTTCCATGCCTTCCTCCATGTCCCATGCATCTTTGGTTAAGAGATTGGAAGAGTTAGAGAATGTTTACCAGGTTTTATCCTCTGCAAATGCTTCGTTCCGGATTGATGTTGAAGATCTCCGGACCGAACGAGACACCCTTGTGGAGGATCTTGATGCTACTGAGGTGGATCTTGCTTAATCCCAACATAGTTTAGAAGAATCCCTTATCCATGCCGGAGGTACCTTAGGATTTTCTTGTTTCAGCATTCTTCGTGCCCCATGCCGTCTTTGCTTTTTACTTATCCTGTTTGCGTCCGCAGGTCTCCAGGAGCATCTTATAGGTGCAAATGCTAAGATTAACCGTCTCGAGGGCCAAGTATCTTCGTTGGAGATAGCTCGTCAATTTGATGCTGCTGCAAAGTTTAAGGCTGCGTCACTTCAGGATGCTAATGACCAGCTCAATGCTCAGATGATGGCGCTTCGTCGGAAATCAGCTTTGGACCTGGAGGTTCAGTCCTCCCAGATGAAGGTGCAATTCGAGCGTTCATCCATTGACTACATCAACAATGGATTTGCTGAAGCTGAACTCCAAGCTTACGGGGTCGTCTTTCCTCGTATACCTTATCATTGATCCTGTTGTCTCGACCTTTGTTTAGCCAGACTCTTTGTTGTTTTATGCCCTCAGTTGAGGTGCCTTTATGATGACTCCCTTCTTTGAAACACTGCTTTCTGATGGTTTGAACCTTTGTTATCTGCAACTTTTAATACATGTCAGACATATGTTTTGTAAAATTGTTACTTCTCTCATGTTATTGCATGAATATTTTGTTTTAGACGTGTTGTGTCTAATTGACCGCACAATCAAGTTATCACAAGGTGATAAAGTATGCTTAACCTTTGGTAGAACATTGAACATCCTACCTAAGTATCCTTTGGCCAGAAGGTACCGTGGTGGCGAGGATTCCTACGTGGGAAATAGTTTTCCTGTAACCCTACGCGTTCAGCGCGAAGTCTGCTTTACTTCGACAAGGTATCTCCATAGGGGATATCTTTTTTTCTTCTTATGCCTCATGAAATGAGCCTTCGCCCCGAGGACCCGAGATTGACATATGCGCAGTTATGCCTTGCCTTGCCTCATCATCAATCCTGACGGAGGATGTCTATTCTAACCCAATTTTATTAATCAAAAACTAATTTTTTAGCAAAAAGTTTCTTTCATTGATTAGTAAAGTTTATAATACCTTTGATCATGGATATAACATGGTAGGATACTGCCCGTTCCTTTCTTCTCCTGAGTAATCACTATTCTCTTACGGGTAGTATTTTTTTTAGGTACATTGCATTCCAGGGATGTTGTAATATTTCACCCTTGGGGGTCCTTAGGTAGTAAGACCTTTTTTCGGAAATGTCGTGTATGATGTATGGCTCGTCCCATATTGTATCTAGCTTGCCCTACTCCTTCTTTCTTTGATATGGAGGAATTTTTCGTAGTACGCACTCTTCGACCACGAAGTTTCGGTAGATGACCCGTTTGTTGTATTCTCGAGCTAGCCTTCATTGATAATTTATCATCTTTTGCAATCTATCTTCCCTAACATCAAGTCTGTTGTTAGATTCTTCTCCCATGCCTCCATTTTTGTTGTTGGGAGTATTATCTCCATTGGGATGACTGCTTCGGCTTCGTAGGTCAACATGAATGGAGTTTCCCCCATAGCTGACCTTCTTGTAGTTCGATAGGCCCATAGGACGTTGTGCAGTTGTTCGCACCACTTCTTTTTGTATACTCCTAGCTTCTTCTTTAAGTTCATCGTTACGGTTTTGTTGGTTGCCTCCGCGTGTCCATTGCTCTTAGGATATATAGGAGTGAACTTGTTCTTCTGAATGTTGAAAATATCAAACAAAATGTCGATGTTCTTTCCTTGCAACTGTTTGCCATTGTCGGAGACTACGATGGCTGGTATTCCGAACCTGCATATGATTTGCTCAAACAGGAATTTAAAGATATTTGTGTCCCTAATACTTGCCCAAGGCTTTGCTTCCACCCACTTGGTGAAGTAATCCGTAGCCACAATGAGGTATTTTCTTTTTGAGGTTCCCTCTATCAAGGGTCCGACAATATCAACCCCCCATTTGAAAAATGGCCAAGGGATGATGATTGAGTTGAGCTCCGTTGCTGGTGCTTTGATCTTTCTGGGTAAGTGTTGGCATCTTTATTATCGCTTAACTACGTTCTTCGAATCTTCGTCCATGCTTATCTAGTAGTATCCTTGCATTTTGGCTTTAACCGCCAAGGATCTTCTTCCACTATGATTGCCGACATCTACGCTGTGCACATCGTGGAGTGTTCTCATTCCTTCGGTTCGTGAGAGGAACCACATCAGAGGTCCGATAAATGACCTCCTGTAGAATATTCCGTCACGAAGGTTGTACATTGCTGCTTTTGACTCGAGTTTCTGGGCTTCTTTAACATCGGCTGGTAAGATACCTTTGTCAAGGTACTGGTGGATTGGAATCCTCCAATCATCTTCCGCTTCGCTGTCATTGCCTTCGTCTGACATAGATTGGTCTTTGTCAGACTCTCCAGCTTCGTCATCTGGCTCTGTTATTTTTTTGTTTGCTTTTCCTTTATCTGCTTCTCTCATGGACCGAGTTTGAACAGCCAAAGCCTCCTCAACGCCTGAGGTAGGTCCTTCTATCGAAGGTTCATAGATCCTTCCAATTTGCACGACGATGGTATTTCTGTCTTTTAGCATAGAGGATATGAATGCTAAGGCATCCGCGTGATATTTTCGACATACATGTCTGAATATTACGTTGTTGATATTGGACGCATGCTCCTGATCTAGCTTTAAGTACGAACATAGCACCGGATCCAAAGTTTGGTATTTGAGTTCGATTTGTCTAATGACCAGATGTGAGTCAATAGTCAATCGAACATCTGATAATCCTAGATCTCGTGCCAAGCGTAAACCATGTATGACCGCCTCATATTTTGTGATGTTATTGGTGTATTGTTCGAATTCTAACCTGAATGCATAGATGAGTCGCTCTCTGGTAGGGGTTGTTATTACAATCCCTATGCCTGCGCCTTCTCCATTGGAGGAGCCATCTACAAATATTTCCCACCTTCGTGAGCTCTGAAGTTCTAACAGGTCCTCCAGGTCTTGCTTGTCTTCCTCCATTCCTGGGATATTGTCTATCATTGCTTCGTCGTTTAGAGGTAGGTCTGCGAGAAAGTCTGCTAAGATTTGTGATTTCTCAGCCTTCCTTGTTTCAAAGATTATGTGGAACTGTTTGATCATGGAATTCCATTTTGTCACCCTTCCAACCTTCTCCGTGCCATCGAGGATTTGACCTATCTGAGTTTTTGTGAAGACTATGATGGTATGTGCGTCAAAATATATCCTTAGCTTTTGTGTTTCCATTACTAAGGCATATATGAGTTGCTCCACGTAGGAGTAGTTACGCTCCGCTGAACTGAGTGTCTTACTGATGTAGTAGATGGGCTTTTCTCCTTTCCCTTGGTCTCATACCAATACTGCGCTCACAGTGTATTTTGTTGCTGTTAAGTATAAGGTAAGTATTTCACCTGGCTCTGGCTTCTGTAAGATAGGTACTGAGGCCAAGTACTCCTTGATTTTTTGTAAAGCTTTCTCGCACTCCGTGGTCCATATGAACCTGCTTCCTTTCCTTAGAGTATCGAAAAATGCTTTGCATTTGTCCGATGACCTTGCTATGAATCTTCCCATGGAGGCCAAGATTCCATTTATCCTTTGTACTCCTTTTAGTGTTTTTGGAGATTGCATCTCCATTATTGCTCTGACCTTTTCAGGGTCCACTTCTATTCCTCGCTTAGTTACCAAGTATCCTAGGAACTTTATTGAGGTTACTCCAAAAGTGCATTTCTCCGGGTTTACTTTCATGTGAAAGTTTGTCATGGCTTCAAATATCTCCCTTAGGTCTGACAGGTGGTTTTTCGCCTCTTTGCTTTTGACGAGCATGTCGTCCACGTAGACTTCTAGTATCTTGCCTATCCATGGCTTAAAGATTTTGTCTACCAATCGCTGGTATGTTTCCCCCGCGTTCTTTAGTCCAAAAGGCATCCTCGCATAGCAATACAAACTTCGTGAGGTAAAGAACGCAGTATTCTCCTGGTCTTCTTATGCAAGGGAGATTTGGTTGTAACCGGAGTATCCATCCATGAAGGATAGTCTCTAGTGACCTTCGGTTGCATTGACCATTTGGTCAATATTTGGCAGCGGGTAGCTGTCCTTGGGGAATGCTTTGTTGAGATTGCTAAAGTCGATGCAAATGCACATGCCTCCGTTATTCTTAGTTACAATGACCATGTTAGATATCCACGTGTGATACTTGACTTCTCCTATGAATCCTGCTGCTAGGAGTTTTTGTAACTCCTTCTCCACTGCTTCTTGGTAGACATCTGCCACTTTGCGGTTTCGTTGCTTGAATGGTGTCATTTCTAGTTTGAGCCGAAGGTGGTGGGAGACCAAATTCGGGTCAATTCCTGGCATGTCTTCCATTGACCACGCAAAGACATCTGTGTAATCCCGTAGTAGCCTTTGTAGTTGCATCTCCTCGTCCTCTTCCAGTAGAGTGCCAATGTTGATCATCTTTGGCTCTGCCTATGTTCCGATGTTGATTTTCTTTGTTGGTTCCACCGGTGAAAAGGTGGGCTTCTGAGGTTGTAGAGGAGTGAATTTCTGTAATTTTCATTTAGCAGAGACGTCCGCTACTGGAGTGGCGGAGGTGCTTGCTTCACGAGCTGAGGAGGATTCAGGTACTTTGAAGCCTCTATCTTTTACTTCGTTGGCGTTCTCCCTTCGTCTTTTCCTCTCGTGTTGTTGTGCAGATGCTCTTTCTTCGTTGAGTCTGACCTCTGCTAGATTGCATAGCCTTGCGTCTTGTTGATCACTTTTGATTTCCATTTCACCCATGGGTGTAGGGAATCGAAGATACTGATGATAGGTCGAATTTGTCCCTCTTAACCGATGGACCCATAGTCATCCCAAAATGACGTTGTGACGAAGGTGCTTCCACGACGCAAAACCTTGTATTGGTTACTAAGGGTCCTGCGCGTACCTGCAGGACAATTTCTCCCTTTGGTCTAGAGACTGCTCCATTGAAACCGTATATTGTGCAAGTGGATGAATCCATTTGCTCAGCTGTTAAACCCATACGTAAGTATGGTTCGTAGAACAATACATTTAACGAGCTGCCCCCATCAATGAGGGCCTTCGTGACATTCCATCCATGTATTGGAAGAGTGATCACAAGTAGATCGTTGTGCATCTCGACTTCCTGGTTGACGTCTCTTGTTGAGAATGTTAATGGCGTAGCCATCCATTCTTCCCAAGTGCTAGTAGGTGGTCCACTTAGCTTGAACACCTCGTGGGCTTCTAGCTTTTTTCTGTTCCGAGCCAACTCGAGGATGTCTTCGAGTATCTCCTCCTGGCCTCCGCTGGAGAAGGTGATCATGTTGATGTATTTGTTGTCCTGAGGTAGTTCTACCTTTTTCTTGAGGCTACCTCAGCATCCGCTGGTTGTATTTGCACATATTCCATGAACTTGCATTCGTCTATGAATCTCTGAATCGTGTTCCGTAGGTGATAACATGTGTCAGTTGTATGACCGTAGTACTGGTGGTACTCACAGTACTCCTTAGCCTCCTTTGTTTTATCCGGTTGCTTTCCCCTAGTGTTAGGGTAAGGAAAGCCGGGTTTTCTCCTTCTTTGCTTAGAATGTGGGAGAACGTCGTGTTTAGCTTTGTGTAGACTTTATCTACAAATTCTTCTCTTTCTTTTCCTCTGCCTTTACCATCTCCAGATTTCGATCTTTTGTCTCGAGAGATGGTTTTGTCCTCGGATTTATTTTGCCTCTTAGGTATCTCCGGAATTGGTTCCAGATAGTTAGTTCATTGCGGAGCTGTTGTTATCTTTGTTTGCGCCCTGGGGTTGTCCTTCTGGATTTCTTCAAGTCTGATGTTGTGATCTTGGACAACCCCTAAGCTCTCCTTCAAAATCCAGGGATCGGTTGTGAAGCTCCACGAACATAGCCGAGGTTCTATCAAGTCCGTACTTATAGCAATTAATGCTAATTTCTGGATTGACTTTCCTGATTGCTTGGCATGTCTTCTGCGACCTGTCTATGTATTGCATCAATGTTTCCCGAGGTCTGATAGCTAAAGAAAATAGCCTATCTAAACCTGCCTTTGTTGACTTGTTGTACATGTATGTCTCCAAGAACACCGTAGACAATTGCTCAAAAGAGTCAATTGAGTTTGCTGGTAAATGATCATCCCATGCCAATGCTGATACCGTCAAGCTTGTAGGGAAGTACCTACAAAGTACTACCTCATCTCTTTACCAATGGAAAAGGACACGAGTGTAGTACCGTAGGTGGGATGCGGGATCTGAGGTACCATTGTATGCTTGAAACTTAAGTACTGGGAATTTCGGAGGGATAGGCTCCCTCAAAATGCGAAAAGACAACGGAGATGTTGTCGCTTCTTGGAGTACTTCTTCCAGCCTTGCGCCTGCATGTCCGGTTTTCAGTCCTTGTATTTCTTTCCGCATATTCTCCATTTGCTCCATGACCATGTTCACATTGTGAGCATCTCTGGAAAATGCTTCATCATAGTAAGACTGAGAAGGCTTGTAAGATGGATCCATCTCGTCTGGATCGTGTCGTGTGTTCCTGGCTCCCCCTGGTGGGTTAGCCTTTGGTGGGTTAGGATCCACCCTTCGTCTTCCTGAGGTAGCTCTGTTTTCACGCCTCTTTAACGGAGGGTGAGTTTGGAAACTTCGATCTGTACATCCAGCATATCTTTTAGGTAATAGTTCTCCTAGGCCATCACGTGCATTGCATCTTCGTGCTTCTTGTTACGGAGTAGCAGAGCTGCTACTTGTGCTGCTATTTTTTCTTCATTGTGGATTTCACCACCCTGAGGAGTACTATTTTCGACATCCTCAGAGTCATCCACTCCTTCGTCTATGACCGGATCATCAGGATCTAGCTGGATAGGAGTTAGGTTTCCCAACCCTCGTCCCGTAGGAGCTAAGGTTCTGGTTAACCCTTCGTTAGCTGCAGGTGGCTTCGTAACATTAGGACGCTCCGGTAACGGCATGCCGTAAAGCGGTTGTGCTCCCAATGTTTGCCCCATACCTTCAACAGGGGTAGGTGGTTTGTTAGCAACAGTTCTTCTTGCTATTTCACTTTGTCCGTCATCTGCTTCATTTCTTTGATTCACTTGAGATGGTTTGTGAGATCTTCCTCTTGTAACAGCAGGTCGTGAGCTTGTTGGAACATCATTTGGTTTCTGCATGCCTTCGGTTTTTTTTACCCTGTGGTCACAGAAAAAACAACAAAATTCGCTGCTAGGGTGTCTTTATAAAAGATAGCAATTAATGCTCTGACACAGAAAACGGCTAAGCATCTTTTTCATAAATAGTACGAGAATGACGTCTAAAAAGATGAGTATTTTATTTCTTATGACACCCTTGGAAAAAACAACCATAAATGTTGAAAACAAATTAGAAAGGGTGTCAAATCTTCCACGAAAAGAGGTTATTAAATGTTTTGGAAAGTCTTTTTTCCTTAAATTCTCACTGAGATTCCTCTGTGGTCAGAGGTACTCAGATCTAGAGGATACCTTGTCGGAAAAGGTTGTTTTAGTACAAAACAAAAGTTTTGACGTTTTGTGAATGCGTTTTTTCCCGAAAACTTTGTAGATCTGTAAGATTGCAAGTCTTTAGAGGCTATGAACTCAAAGAACTTGCGTAAAGAACGGATGAACAAATCACTAGAAAGTGAGATTCATCGTTGTAATACTCAGATCTCTTCGTTAAAGAAGATGCGTAAATTAAAAAGTAAAGGAACATAAAAACTCAAGTTGGTGAGAAAAACATTCTAGCGCTAAACTGTGACTACTAATTTTCCCATAATCTACGTAATGTATACAGCTCAGAGGATCGGATACTATATAGTATTAATGCCTCTGTTGAACTGATAATGCTAAGTTATAAAAGATATTCAAGATCACAATAATAACGAAGAACACAAATATAATATAAATGCAACTAAGTTATCATGAGACACAAGAGACTACGTGGTTCTACTTTCGTCTACGTCCACAGTGTAATGAGTGATTGTTTGTATTAAGTTTTGGTGGTTACAAAGATCTTAAATGCTTCCCAAAGTAATAAAGAGAACTCAAGTTGAAGTAAATACTTAAGTTCTGAACATTAAAGAGGTATAAGCTTAAGACTAGATCTTCTTCTCCTAGGTATTGAATGCCCTTGATTTATTGGTGAATCTTGGTATTTATAGCCCCTTCTACTCCAGGTATATCTTTGATGTCTTTGGATCCATCTTTTCCTGATATACGTTTCGTACAAATGGTACCTTCGTTCACCGCATGCTTTCTCCAGTCGGACTCTGCCACCTTAGTTGTCCCACGTTCCTTATGGAACTTCCCAGCCTCAGTACAGATTGTACCTTCGTTCACCGCTAACCTTTGCCAGTCAGACTCTGCCACATCATCTCTCTCTACGTGATTTGATTAAGTGTGTAGATAAGAGATTTGTGCATTTAATGCTGATTAGATATGTCATCTACCTCTGTCCCTTCGCCAACTGCCTCTCCCTAGACTAGGCTTTACTTTTCTATCTTTTCCGTCGAGGTATCCGTTCTTGGGATAAGATAAAGTAGATCTGCGAAGGTGTCTTCTGCTACTCAGGTTCGTCTGTATAGCGAGGGTTATACAGTTATCTTGCACGCGACCGTTGAAACCGTAACACGTGCTCCACGGAATATTGATATTCACAACCCTACTACACCAGTATGCAAACGGTTACACGTATTGTCATTCATGACCGAACTCAGTTGAAATCAGTACGCATACGGGTATTCATATTAAATTTCCGGACTTGGAATACACTTGCAATAATTAGCACACAAGTACGCATACTGTGTTATATTCAATCAATGGCTATTTGTTATAAACTCCCATTTCAATCATTGAAACATTCTTGGAAGACGAGAATAGCTGTCTCACACAAACTATTAGCTTCAAAGAAATTTTCAAGTGATCAAATGATCAATACGAAACTTTCCTAGTCTACATCAAATGACCGTCCCACACAAATCATGTAAGATGTTACCATTTTATTTTCACATGATCATCTTTTGACTTTCGTCAAGAATAAAAGATAAACTTGGTTAAAGCGAATGCTTACCAACACATATTTCTAGAAATATGTAAGCGAGTTAAACTCAGCTCGAAATATCAAATGTGTATAATGTAAAGTCTATATAGTTATACGAATTTTGCCTCAATAGAAGATAAAATAGAAATAGACTTCTGAGTGATAGATGAGTTCAAGTCTCCACATACCTTTTGTTGATGAAGTTCCACAAGCTCCCCTTAGTAGTTCTTCGTCTTTAATCGATGAACGCCGTGAAGTGTAAAGCTCAACCACACATTCTATCCTAATCTGATACATAGCTATAAGTAGACTAGAAATCAAGACTTATATTTTTGACAACTAAACTTGACAAACAAGCTTGAGATAGCAACGCTTGCGAGTTCGACCGAGCAGTTCTCTAACAAAAGTTGTTATGTCTTCTAAATATACAAAGTTGTCTATTTATAGTTGTAGGGAACATACACTATTTCCTCGTAAGTAGTGAAGATTGTGGAGATATGGAGAGATGGGAATAGTGGATATAATGGTGTTAACGGTGGATTTTCAGCAAGGGCTAAAATCATAAAATCATGATACTGCATGTTTCTGACCCGGCTTCAGGAACGCATGTGATGATTCGTGTTTTACGATCCGTGAACCGTTTCACGATCTATGATCGAGTACCTCTCAGAGCCACAATGAATATGATTCTCGGAAGGCCTCCCACTTGCCGAGCGTTCGATGCTACACATTTCATTGTGCCTCTCTATGTAGAAGAAAGATTGGGCGGTCCTCCATACATAATTGTTTGTTGAGAGGGAAAAACGCCTTCAGGACGTCGTCGACACTCGTTGTTCCCTGACTACATAAAGAGACTTGCCTCTACATAGAAGAATGATTGGGCAGTTCTTCGTAAGATTGAGAGAAACAACGCCTTCAGGACGTCGGTGACACTCATTGTTCCCTGACTATGTAGAGAGGCCGTGTATAGATCCAGGCGATTCTCCGTAAGATTGCGAGCAATACCGCATTCAGGACTTCGGCAACACTCGTTGTTTTCTGACTATGCACCTTTCAGAATGGGTATGACGCTTCAATTGGCTAATATCCCTTCTGATAGATTAATTCTACCGTGACATTCACCACTGAATTCCTAGAAGATAATCTATTTTATCTCATTGCTCTGATTTCATGATCGAATCCACGGCTGATCTCATGGAATGATAATGGATAATCTTATTACTCCGATTTCATGATCGAATCAACGAATGATCTCATGGAATGGTAATAATATTATTACTCCGATTCTGTGGTCGAATCCACGATCCCATGGAATGGTAATGCTTGTTTTATTATTCCGAATTCATGGTCGAATCCACGGCCGATCCTATGGATTGATAATAGGCAACTACTCACTTTTATTACTCAGTTTCATGAATCATTCTCCACTGAATTTCATAAATTTGTAATAACTACTCAACAATCTGGCATCTGGACTATCACTGAGTAAGCCCCATAAAATGGTGCAAGTGTACTCGACAATGATGCACGAACGAGCACCCAATTGTGCGAACGAGCATCTAAAAATATGGACAAACGAGGAATCCCGCACAAAACAGGAGAGAGAAAATAATAACATTAAAATAACGGAGAAGCGCCCATGGGCCGGGCCCACCGGCCGCCCGGCCATGCCTTAGCCGTTGCCAGTCCCATGCTTCCTCCATTATTTTTCCTTATTTTTGTTGTTTTCATGAACTCATGAAGACTCCTCCATTCTAACAACTTTCCTTGTTTGAGAAAAACTCATGGTTTCTCCATAGTTTCATGGTTCCTCCATATTTTCATGGTTTCTCCATATTTTCGTGGTTTCATGAAGAATAATAATATAAAATAGGGAAAGGTGTCGCGGGACCGAGCAACTTAGATGGACGGCCATGCCCTAGCCATGGCCGGTCCCACACCTTGCAATCCCTAATCTTTCATAAATTGTTATTTCTCTCATCTCTTAAAACTCCCAAATCATGATTTCTCTATATTTTCTCAAATATTGCGCAAACCATGAAAAGGCCAAAAGTCAACATGGTCACATGACCGACTAGGCTACTCACGAAAATATATTAAAATATTATTATTTTAATATTCACGAAATTTTAATCAAGCGGGCAAGGTTCTACTTGCTCATTCGAGCAAAATCGAGAATTTCAGTCAAAGGTCGAACTCTTCTGAAAATCCAAGATATTGCTCAAACGCACATAAAAAAATGCCAAAACTCTCAGGACTAAGACATGGGCATTATAGTGACACGAGAATGCTACCTTGACCGACCAAGGGAGCCTCTAAGGCTTGCAACGAGCCGGTCCCACACGTTTTCACAATTTTGACCTAATTTGCGCAATTGCTCATATTGGGTCCAAACTCTTCCCAACCAACTTGGAGTTTGC
This sequence comes from Papaver somniferum, assembly GCF_003573695.1. NCBI lineage: Eukaryota > Viridiplantae > Streptophyta > Magnoliopsida > Ranunculales > Papaveraceae > Papaver > Papaver somniferum. Next base: position 155,263,308 of record NC_039360.1, on the reverse strand, counting down.
TCGAACGCCCACAGCTATCCCACGCCCACTAAGGGCCAGTCTCATACCATCTTGGTCGGTCCCTCACTTTTCCATAATTAAGTTTTACCACCTAATGCTCAATCGAGCACTATTTCAAAAAATGATGAAACCGCCATTTTATCGTCATTCATTCACCAACCGGTGAACTCAGGACCCTGGTGTACGCTCACTCGAGCAATTGGGCATCACATGGACGTCCATAGTCCCATGTGGTCGGTCCCTCCTTCGCTCATGACCTATTTTCAGCAATTCGTCAATTAATGAGCAATTGATCAAAAATTAGGGTTTCGAACAAATGCTTAACAAATCATCATTCTGAGCAAATTCAAACACTAAATAAATTTATGTTGATCCAGAAAACAACACACGGATTAATTATATAATATTCGGTAATCTACCAATATTTTAATTAATATTTTATTGGGTCACGTCACCAATAAATAAGTAATTCGTCGAATTGAGTAATACTTGCTCAATTGCTCGAATATTGACCCAACTATCAATATTCAGTAATTTATCTGTAGTTCGTCGAATTGAGCAATACTTGCTCAATTGCTCGAATATTGATCCAACTATCAATATTCAGTAATTTGTCGAATTGAGCAATACTTGCTCAATCTCCCAACTATCAATATTCAGTAATTCGCAATACTTGCTCAATTGCTCGAATATTGATCCAACCATCGATATCCAGTAATTCGTCGAGCAATACTTGCTCAGTTACTCGAATGTTCTACTGAGCAATTCATCATTCATGCTCAATTCAACAAAACCTAGACTCACAGTCTAATCAGTGACTAATCAAATACACGTCTGTCATGCAGACTCCACGATTCACGAGATATCAATCACGTCACATGGGGGATATCAATTAGGGTTTTGGTCTGGAGGCCTACGGCACGTGGATTCATCCACGATGAGAATGTGAGTAAGTCGTGCAACGGTTGAAGGAGTTAGAAAAGTAGTGGGTGGACGGTTAACCAAGTCTCCGCACGACCTGGAACTGGTTTCACCACGATCTTCCACTTTTTCACTTTTCACTCAAGAAACCGTCACACTTACAGGGATCAGGGTGTTTATCATTCTTGCAATATAAATAAGTCCAAATCGAGGACAACCGATCATGATCACCATTCATCAACAACTCGATTAGAACTTATTCACAGAACTCAACTTCAGCAGTTCATCAAATTTGCAAAAACCTTCAACACATCCGCAATCCTTGATCATCATTTATCCCACACAATTCTCAGCTTCCCTCCTACAGATCAACCCATCTCCCCTCTTTGTGACCGAATTGACTCTGGAACGACCATTGACTTGGTTTAGGCCGGAGTCCTACAGATTGATCTCTCGAATCTAAGCACTCCTTTTGCAGTGCATCTGTGTGAGGTTCGTCCGTTTTGTCGGTCGAGGAGTCTCGATAACACGTCTGTCTCTTCAATTTACCAAAAAACCAGCAAACCATTTTTCCCCATACACAAATGGTATGGTTACGCCAGAAGTTTCTGGAAACCCATAAACCATCACTCCATTACTTAGCCACTTCCTTAACTGCTTACCACTACTTGTAACTTCCTTATCATGGGATGTTTCCATGCCACACGTTGCTATAAACCACCAGACCAATACCCATAGATAATTCTCCCATCTAACGTTTTTTTGATTTCTTGTAGGAATTAGTAGAGTCATAGACTTGTTTCTAGTTTTGTGTAGACTGTCACGACACTTGACTGAGTATTATCTTAAGCTAGCCGGACTTTGTCGAAGTGGCATAGCTTGAAGAGACAACCCAGATCCAAGGTTATGTGTGACTAATAGTGAGTTTTCCATAAGGTGGCATTGTAATCAGATATCCATAATAATACACGCAGATAGCGTAGTGTACCAAGATAGCTGAATCGCGGGGTGCGACCTAGTCGATAGCCCGCCGATTCGGCATGGAAATGGGTGCTAGGTTTGGAGAAATATACCCGTGGCCATATGTCTAGGCTAGGACGACTAACAAGGAAATTGTGGCCAGCTAGGCTAGGCTAAGAGATGGTTGTGGCCAATTAGGCCAAGATATGCCGAGAGATAAGAGGTCGTAGCTGGGAGACAAGGAAGTCGTGGCCTGACTAGCTAGTTGGCTAGATAGGAAGTTAGGCTAGTCCAGATTAAGAGGCAAGGAGGTGTGTGGCTATTGGATAGGCCAAGCCGAGGGAGGTCGTGCCTACTAGCTTGACCGGGCCAAGAGACTAGGAGGCGACGACTATCTAGGCTAGAGACAAGGTGGTCGTGGCCGCTGGATAGGCCAAGCCGGAAGATAGGGAAGTCGTGGCCACTAGCTTGGCCATGTCGAGAGACTAGGAGGTCGTGGCCTGATAGCTAGTCTAGGCTAGGCCGGAAGGAAAGGTGGTCGTGGCCACGGATAGGATAGGCTTGAAGACAAGGAGGCCGTGGCCAAGGACATGCTAGACCTGAACACAAGGAGGTCGTGGCCATATGGCTAGGCTAGGCTAGGACAGAAGGAAAGGTGGTCGCGGCCACGGATAGGTTAGGCCTGAAGACAAGAAGGATGTGGCCAAGGACATGCTAGGCCTGAAGAATAGGAGGTCGTTGCCATATGGCTAGGCTAAGCCAACGACATGGGCATGCTTATATATAAGATAGTCGTGGTGAATGGCCAGGCTAAGGGGCGGAGAGGCCGTGGCCAAGAAAAGGTATCCATGGCCGGTTGGGATAGACTAGGAAGCCTTGGCTAGTTAGGAAACTGGTGATCGTGACCTAAGCTAGTTGGCTAGCTAGGGATATGGACATCATGGCCAAAAACATGGCCAGGCTAAGAGATAAAGACATCATGGCATGGCTAGCTAGTTGTATAGCTATGGAGTTAATGACCATGGCCTGAAGTGCATCCATGTTGGCGCTAGCACTTCATTTGTGGCACACGGAACATGTTCGAGGAATTCAGCCGCAGAAGTTCTGCGACTCGAAGTAATATTCCAAATATTATGCTTTTGGTAATTCAAAATAGCGTAGTAGCTTTATTCTGGATGTTTATAAATTGTAGCATCAGTATGTACTGATTAATACATGACAATTTGTATGGCCATACATAAGATAATAATAGTTCAGCCAAGTGAAGCTCTAAAATCTTGCAGGAATATTGAAGGCCATTGTGGCGTTAGATGGATACGCACTCTCAACTCTAGATCTCTTGCGGAATATAATGTAGAAGTACGTATCTATAATTATGATGCCGGGTCAGGAATTTATACATATTTATAAACATATATAGAATATGAAGAGTCCAGCTGGGTGAAGCCCTAGTATATATATAATTATAGATATGTCTCCGATGTGGGTTCAGAGGCGATTTTTACAAGTTTTTCCCTTGTCAAAAACCCACCATCAACATTAAGTTCCCTGCTTAGCACGGAACAGTAATGTTTCGTGGTATGCACTAGATGGTGACATTGACACTACAGAAGATCTCAAAGAAATTTGAAATTCATAAGCTAAATAGTGAGTACTTATCTTTTATTTCGATGTCATAAGGGATATGTCCTCATAAACTGGTTAAGAAAATCTCGCATTGGCCAACATCAACAGATGAGTAGTATGAACAGTCGTTGGCAACAACTGGGACCAGGTTGGAGCAGGTAGGACCATTTGTATAAGCGAAGACGTTGTTTGGACGCATGCACGAGCAAAGGTGGCCATGGCCACGGACAGGCTTTGATCGGCCGTTATAGCCCAAAGGAATGGTTTCTTCCTTGTATGTAACTAACTCACGTGAGTTTATACCTTATTTTCCTTTTTTTTTCTCTTCTTTCGGTGAAGTAGCTCTTCCATGATTCTCTGTGTGCGGAAGCTCGCCTATTTTTGCTTTCCTGCGACCTTGGTGTATTGACTTAATGAAAATTTCAGATTTGTGTCTGCTTACGGAAACGATCACAGAATATCCATCCGAAGTCGGAATGAGGTATTTGAAAAAGTGGGGATCTAACAACACCACCCAATATTTCGATTAGCAATCTGTGTGGACTAACTCCGAAATACTTTGCTATAGAATCAACTAGACATTCAGACTCAATCTAGGTAAAAGTATCTCAAGGAGTTGATATCTCTCTCTTGATTTGATTTTTACTCAAGCTAAAAACAATAGCGAGTCTTTATCAAATACAAGGAATAACTTGGACGGTACCAAAGACCAATGTCCAAGGATCAATCAGTATCAATAAACAACCAAAGGTTGGATTTCCAATTGATGATTATGAACGCACAACCTGTATTATTTCAATTATATAAAATATAATGCGGAAAAGAAATAACACAGACACCAAAAATTTTGTTAACGAGGAAACCGCAAATGAAGAAAAACCCCGGGACCTAGTCCAGATTGAATACACACTGTATTAAGCCGCTACAGACACTAGCCTACTCCAAGCTAACTTCGGACTGGACTATAGTTGAACCCCAATCAGTCTCCCACCGATCCAAGGTACAGTTGTACTCCTACGCCTCTGATCCCAGCAGGATACTACGCACTTGATTCCCTTAGCTGATCTCACCCACAACCAAGAGTTGTTGCAACCCAAAATCACGGACTTGATAATAAACAGATCTGTCTCATTCAGATAAGTCTATCAAAGGATAAATATGTCTCCCATAGATAAACCCTAGGTTTTGTTCCGTCTTAAGATATAAAATCAAGGTGAACAGGAACTAATTGATAATCCGGTCTTATATTCCCGAAGAACAGCCTAGATTAATCAATCACCTCTCTATAATCCTTCCTGACTACACAGGCGGTTTGTCGAGGAATCACAAACAGTGAGACGAAGATGTTTGTGACTTCTTTATCTTTCCTATCGGAGAACTCTCACGATCTCAAGCCAATCAATCGATTGTACTCGTATGATAGAAGATGCAAGATCAGATCACACAACTACGATAAAAGTAGTATCGGTCAGGCTTCACAATCCCAATGAAGTCTTTAGTCGTTAACCTGGTTTTAGAGAAGAAAACCAAAGGTTAAAGGAGAATCGACTCTAGCGAGCGCACTAGTATCACACAGACGTGTGGGGATTAGTTTTGATCAAAGCTAGATGTCTTCTTTATATAGCCTTAAAATCAGGGTTTTGCCTTAGGTACAAAGCAATCCTTATTCACCGTTAGATGAAAACCTGATTTAGATTCAAGCTAATATTTCTCAACCGTTAGATCGAAAATTAGTATGTCACACACACTTGAGATATACGTTTACTGGGTTTGTGAAAACCGTGACAAAACGTGTACGTGTATGTTGGTTCAACATAGTAACCCAAAAAGTTAACCATATGAGCATTTCATATTAACCTTGTTCTTCTTCACAATAACTAATTCAATTGAATCAAGTGAACTAGTTAAAGAGTTGTTCAATTGCTATGAGATCTTATGTAACTACACAAGACACAATTGAAACAAAGATGATTCGATTCGATTGAATCGGCTCATGAACATTATAGCCACGGTTTGCATAAAGCATTCCTTAGTAATTTAATGTTTCATGTTCAGAGCACATATTTAGATCATTACCTCTTAAGTTCACAAACAAGTTCGCAGGCTTAAATTAATCGGTTGAGTTTTCCAAACTCAGCAGACATTCTCGGAAAGAGAACGTCCGCCAGTTCGCGGACTGGGTTCGCGGACTGAGTTCGCGGACTTAACACACAAACGAGTTTTGGAAAATCCAGCAGAAATTCTCGGTCGAGAACTTCCGACATTTCGTGGACTGAGTCTGTGGACTGGGTTCGCGGACTTGGCACGCCAATTCCACAATCCTCCCGATTTCTCTTGATCAACAAAGTTCGAAAACTTCGGTTCAAGGAATACATGGTTATGTAATCTAAACTCTCATTTCAATCATTGAGACATTCTCAAAGGACGCTATATAGCCGTTATTCACAGACTGATTCACGTCAGAGCAATTCTCAAAGTGATTGAAACTTTTCATGACTTTCGTCACTAGGTGAAGATAAACTTGATCAAAGCGAAACGCTTTACCAACACACGATTTCGAGATAAAAGAGAAGCAACGAATGCTCAGCTCGAAATGTCAAATGTGTATGATCTAGTCTATATAGCATACGACTTTTGTCTCATAAGAAGTAGGAGATAGAATAGATAGACTTTTGAGTGATAGATAAGTTCAAGTCTCCATATACCTTTTTGTTGATGAAGTTCCACGGTCCTTGTATAGATCTTCGTCGTTGTATGATGAATCGCCATGAAGTCCTTGAGCTCAACTACACTTTTCTATCCTAGTCCGAGACTTAGCTATGTAGGCTAAAAATCAAGACTCATATTTTTGATCACTAACATTTACAAACATGCTTGAGATAGCAACGCATGCGAGGTCGACCGAACTATGATCTAACAATCTCCCCCTTTGTCAATTTTAGTGACAAAACTATTAATACATATGGAATACAAAAAAGAAAAACTTTAGTGGCTCCTATTCCATAGTCTAATCTTCAACGTTCCCTGAAATCTTCGTCCTTCCAAGTACTCCAATGATCCCAAAGTTTGTAAGTTTAGCATCACTGTTGTTGAAGATCCGTATCTATAACAATGAGAGAAATCGAGATTCTCGATCATTATTATACAGTGTCATAGTATTATTATGTAGTATCAAATTCCAATTGTATCACGACTTTAACAATAATACTACGGTGATATGTATCACTACCCCTTAGTCAATACTCCATCTCGATCATGGAAACCACTCCCCCTTACACAATGACCCGAAAACCATTTGTATTTGTAGTGTGAACTACATTATTTCTCCCCCTTTTTGTCAATAAAATTGGCAAAGGTACAAGAACGGTATCATAATGAAATTTCCACAAGAGACATTTCATAGACTAAAAGAAAAATACATACCAACTTAATTTAGATACAATCATAAAGCCGAAGCTAAATGCATTCATCAAGGAGTTTTAATATACAAGATAACCCCTATAAAATTCCACAGCCGCACACCCCGCAAGATATTACCATTAAGAACAAGTTCAAAAGAACTCTCCCCCATTTGATGCCATTCCCGAAAGAAAAACAAGAGCGACCTTAATTTCGAAAGAAAAGAAGGATTTTTTAATTGGACACCAAAAACCATGGAAATGATTTTCTATATCCAAAACTCAATCGAATTAATCACAAGTAAACCCATGATTAATTTAATCGGAATATGCAACTAAATCAAACCACAAAAGTGATCAATTTAATTGATTGTGCTCAACATAAGAAAACTCACGGAGCTACGACTAAGATAACCACACGAAGATGACTACCTTAATCGTTCAAATACTCAACATAAGGAAAACCTTACGGAATACACGACTACATCAACCAATAGAACATCGTTAGTATAGCCGTTCATATACTCAACACAAGAACTTGTGGAATATATGAAAACTCAACTAGACTAATTACAAGAGAACCCGTAATTAATCTAATTGGAATACAAACAAACAAACTAATCACGAAGGTAATCAATTTAATTGTCAATTGTTTTGCTCGACAAAAGAAGACTTTCGGAGCAAATAACTAAATAACCAATCAAGATGACTAATTTAGTTCAAAGATGCTCGACATAAAGTACCTTACGGAACAACCAACAAAGCTAATCACAAAGTAATCAACTTAGTTGTATCGTGATCGACATAAGACACATTACGGAGCCTCACAGTAATACATAAGATATGGATCTGTGATGATCATTACTATGAAATACACGCAAGGATCTATTTTTTTTCCATCACTATTTGCATAACGACATAATAGACTTTATCCTTGTCACACAAAATATTTTACCCTATTTTCCATCAAATAAATGAATGTATAGGTATGACTTTTGTATTTGTCAAAAGTCCATTCGTCCTTTCATCAATACGAATACCAATTTATGAACGACTTTACTCTTGACAACATATGGGACCTTCAAGTTCACAGATGCAAACAATATATATCCCATAAACAATTGCAATATCACAAAATCATAAAGATTAATACTGCAATAACAATCTTTGCCCTTAGAAGGTAGAATCAATCTTTTTCGCACGGATTTATACCAAGAGTGGTTACCAAAAGCGTAACAAAAGATTTCCTTAACAAAGAAGAACATACAAAGTCATTGACGACTATGCACCATAGTTCACATGAGATGATTGTGAACACTCAAGAATATATAGAAATGTGAACTACTACCCATTCCCGAACTTCCTTCTTTATGATTCACCAACATCACTCTTGTAACAGCCAAAAAATATCTTAGAATAGGATTTCTCCAAGAATCCTAGTGCCCAAGTCCAAGAGAATAGAACAAGTGCAACGAAACGGAGCAAACACTAAAAAACAAGAGACAGGACAAAGACCAATATTAACTCATCCAAATTCAACAATTCTCGTCTCCATTTTGAATGGAATTCAATAAGGAATAGAATTCAAAAATAATGAGGTAAATCCGAGTTCGGACGAAGAAGTTACGGCCAGAACAAGTTTACCGAATATCGACGTCAAGTATGCATACGGGTTTGCGAACTGAAACCCTTAGATTTTGATTTTGAATGCTGTTATGCATACTTGCTATGTGTACCATGTAGTCCAAACATACCAAATTATTATTTTCAAACCTAAACATTTAAGAACCTTAAACACAGATCAAGTTAGGTAGAAATGAACGATAAGCAAGATTATTATAAGTATTCTAAGCAAATAAAAGTACAAATATTGCTCAAGTTTATAGACATACCTTTTTAGATGAATCCAATCGAATTCTTCCGCCTTACCGAACATAATCTGTGCGCCCCAATTCTTGTGCTTCCCTCACCGTATACAAAACAGGGCATTCCTTGGTAAGGATGCACTTTCAACACAAACAAGTTGTGTTGAGGTGAACAATGTCTTGCTCACCATGGCACCAAGAAAGAGTTTCTTTCCAACAACTCTTAAATCTTGTAGTGTTGAGAAACTCCCAAGGAACTGTTTTATAAGTCTATCAAATAACTTCAAGAGAACCCAAAGAGATTTGTGTTTCCGGTTTCTTGTTTTCCAATTTATAAAAAACAGTTTCTGTAGATAGGTTTCAGTACTGCGAAGGGAAACTCTTTTGATAAAAAGAGACGTCCTAGATTCTTCATAAAAGAATACAATACTACTATCTTGATAGGAAGTATCAGGAATTGAGCAACTAATCAATTCATGCTTTGAGATGATACACTCAGATGACTGAGATTTAAACTTCTTTTGTAATTAGTTTAGTTTATCACAAATAATTGGATTACGCAGAGAAGAAGCATTGCTCTCACTGATTAGTAAATCAATATCAACCTCAACATGAATATTATTCATCATAACTTGATTTAGCCTGTCAAGAGATTCTTGCCCTTTCTGGAGGTATAACTCAACATCAAGAGATAAGCTCTCAAGCTTCTTTTCAAGCCCTGAAAACACTTCAAGGGATTTTAAACCTGGTGGAGGTTTAAATAGAATTTCTTCTACAAATTTTATTAAATCAGTCATGGAAGAGAATTCTGAAATCCCTGGATCTGGTGGTGTATTTTTTTGAGATATCACTACTGTCCATAGAGTCAGATCGCAACAAACACAGACTTGTAAGGTCTTAAACGTGTTTGCCTGCTATGATACGAATTGAAAAAGCGGGGGTCTAACAACACCACCCAATATTTCGATTAGCAATTTGTATGGACTAACTCCTAAATACTTTGATAGAGAATCAACTAGACAGTCAGACTCAATCTAGATAAAAGTATCTCAAGGAGTTAATATCTCTCTCTTGATTTGATTTTTACTCAAGCTAAAAACAATAGCGAGTCTTTATCAAATACAAGGAATAACTTGGACGGTACCAAAGACCAATGTCCAAGGATCAATCAGTATCAATAAACAACCAAAGGTTGGATTTCCAATTGATGATTATGAACGCACAACCTGTATTATTTCAATTATATAAAATATAATGCGGAAAAGAAATAACACAGACACCAGAAATTTTGTTAAAGAGGAAACCGCAAATGAAGAAAAACCCCGGGACCTAGTCCAGATTGAATACACAATGTATTAAGCCGCTACAAACATTAGCCTACTCCAAGCTAACTTCGGACTGGACTATAGTTGAACCCCAATCAGTCCCCCACCGATCCAAGTTACAGTTGTACTCATACGCCTCTGATCCCAGCAGGATACTACGCACTTGATTCCCTTAGCTGATCTCACCCACAACCAAGAGTTGTTGCAACCCAAAATCACAGACTTGATAATAAACAGATCTGTCTCATACAGAAAAGTCTATCAAAGGATAAATCTGTCTCCCACAGATAAACCCTAGGTTTTGTTCCGTCTTAAGATATAAAATCAAGGTGAACAGGAACCAATTGATAATCCAGTCTTATATTCCCGAAGAACAACCTAGATTAATCAATCGCCTCTCTACAATCCTTCCTGACTACACATGCGGTTTGTCGAGTAATCACAAACAGTGAGACGAAAATGTTTGTGACTTCTTTATCTTTCCTATCGGAGAACTCTCACGATATCAAGCCAATCAATTGATTGTACTCGTACGATAGAAGATGCAAGATCGGATCACATAACTACGATAAAAGTAGTATCGGTATGGCTTCACAATCTCAATGAATCTTTAAGTTGTTAACCTGGTTTTAGAGAAGAAAACCAAAGGTTAAAGGAGAATCGACTCTAGAGAGCGCACTAGTATCACACAGACGTATGGGGATTAGTTTTGCTCAAAGCTATATGTCTCCTTTATATAGCCTTCAAATCAGGGTTTTCCCTTAGGTACAAAGCAATCCTTATTCACCGTTAGATGAAAAAATGATTTAGATTCAAGCTAATATTTCTCAACCGTTAGATCGAAAACTTAGCTTGTCACACACACTTGAGATATACGTTTACTGGGTTTGTGAAAACCGTGCCCAAACGTGTACGTGTATGTTGGTTCAACATAGTAACCCAAAAGGTTAACCATATGAGCATTTCATATTAACCTTGTTCTTCTTCACCATAACTAGTTCAATTGACTCAAATGAACTAGTTAAAGAGTTGTTCAATTGCTATGAGATCTTATGTAACTACACAAGACACAATTGAAACAAAGATGATTCGATTCGATTCGATTGAATCGGCTCATGAAAATTATAGCCAGGTTTGCATAAAGCATTCCTTAGTAATTTAATGTTTCATGTTCAAAGCACATCTTTAGATCATAACCTCTTAAGTTCACAAACAAGTTCGCGGACTTAAGTTAATCGGTTGAGTTTTCCATACTCAGCAGACATTCTCGGAAAGAGAACTTCCGCCAGTTCGCGGACTGGGTTCGCAGACTGAGTTCGCGGACTTAGCACACAAACGAGTTTTGGAAAATCCAGCAGAAATTCTCGGTCGAGAACTTCCGACAGTTCGCAGAATGAGTCTGCGGACTGGGTCCGCGGACTTGGCAAGCCAATTCCACAATCCTCCCGATCCTCTTGATCAACAAAGTTCGAAAACTTCGGTTCAAGGAATATATGGTTATGTAATCTAAACTCTCATTTCAATCATTGAGACATTCTCAGAGGACGCTATGTAGCCGTTATTCACAGACCGATTCACGTCAGAGCAATTCTCAAAGTGATTGAAACTTTTCATGACTTTCGTCACCAGGTGAAGATAAACTTGATCAAAGCGAAACGCTTTACCAACACACGATTTCGAGATAAAAGATAAGCAATGAATGCTCAGCTCGAAATGTCAAATGTGTATGATCTAGTCTATATAGCATACGACTTTTGTCTCATAAGAAGTAGGAGATAGAATATATATACTTTTGAGTGATAGATAAGTTCAAGTCTCCACATACCTTTTATTCGATGAAATTCCACGGTTCCTTGTATAGATCTTCTTCGTTGTATGATGAATCTCCATGAAGTCCTTGAGCTCAACTACACTTTTCTATCCTAGTCCGAGACTTGTCTATGTAGGCTAGAAATTAAGACTCATAGTTTTGATCACTAATTTTGACAACCATGCTTGAGATAGCAACACATGCGAGGTCGACCGAGCTATGCTCTAACAGTATTTGACCTCTCATTCTTTAGATAAGAGAAAGAGCTAACTTCTGCAAAAATAAATTCTTGATTTGGAGTCCGTTTGATAGCCAAAAAAGACCTGACGCCGAGAATTCAAAACTCTTCAGGAAAAATTCTGTAGGATTTCAGCTGCCACGTAGTTGAGAGTTTTGGCCTCCATTTATAGCCCGCTTATCGGATTGAGGTTCCCTTTTAGTATGTTGTAGAAAACTTCCATAAGAATCATTCGGTATATAGCTCACCCTCAGATTATTCACCAATTAGCACCAGTTTCAGTTCTTCCAGAGGGCAGTGTAAAATCGTTTCTGACGGAGTTTTTGTAAAACGACCCATAACCTTTCCAAACCAGATGCGACATCCCAAAATAATTTTTTGATGAATGTTTAGACTTCGAATATGCATTCTTTATGAATTTAATGATTTGTACTTGCACCTCAAGGCTTGAACCATAAATTTTTTTCTAATTATGATGCGTTTGGTGTTTTTTCAGCGGGGGTACGACCCAAATATAAAAAGACTTTAAATATTACCATGGGTAATATTGCTGATGAGATGTCTCTCCATATCCGAAATCATGAGAGGCCCCTTCTGATGTGCTGGTTGAAGAAAGCATCCCTAGTGACATCGTTATGCAGAATCCTAGTGAGACGAGTACAGACTAAGTATTCGAATGTTGGTGTTCCCTTTTCAATCAAACTTGGTAAAATCATCCCTCGATATGTATGTGTTAGAGTCTTCACCATCCCATCCTCTTATGCTAAGCTGGAAGTCCCATGGCTTCGTTATCATCTTCAGGCAATGTTCTTGGTGCAGACTTGGGATTTAGGATTAGACTCTTTTGCAAGCAATTAATAGACTCCGGTGCTCATGAGTTGATTATATAGTGGCAGGCACTAGTAATAACGCTAGTGAGGTAGCAATAGACATGTTATGAACTTCTATAGATAAAGCCTAAAGTCATAGCCCGTTGTAGCAAGACTGGAAATAGCGTATGCCGTCATGAGAAGTTGATGACAGCTTGAGCTCTGGATGAGGCTAGCAGTATACTCCAACATTTTCTTTTGAGGTAGATTTGAGTACCACAACTCTTGAAGTATAAAAGATCCATCGGATTTGTCTCATATCAACCACGAACACTAAGTAGTAAGGATGGAAGCAACAACATCTGAAGTTGAGATAACAATAGTCACAAAGGTGAATCTTGATGACACGAGGTTGGTGACGTCTTCTGATATTATGAGATATTTTAAGAGATAACATATCACCTAAAATGATGATCTCTTTGAATAGGTGACAACCTGTAGGTGGATGAGGTCTCCATGTTGTTGAGTTTACAAAATCCAGTATAAAAACCCTTATTTGTATATTATTCTCTTCAGGAGGCTTAGAGTCTTCATATGATGTCGGTTTTCGACGCTTGAACCCAACCATTCGAAGCTAACGGATAAGGATATCATATACAAAATGAATCACCTGATTTGGAGTTTTTATGGCCGGTCTTCCATACATGGACATTTGCAGTTTGTAATCCCGTGCAATTCTTGAAACTCCATGAACTTTAGTAAAATACCCATATATCTTAGCCCGTGTATCCGTTTGATATGACCTTTTAGTAAGTCGTACCAAAGATATAGACAACAATTTATTATGAAGGATGCATCGTCCCGTTCCTCATCGATGGTTGCCGATTTTATGAACTTCCAAAAGCATCTTGTAAGCTATATACACGAAACTAGTATTGTGACTGCAAGTACTTGTTTGTTTTAGGATTGCTTGTAGATCGATGGTGTCATCTTGAGAACTATTGATGCAACATATTCTTCTTAATTGACCAGTGTGATCGAAATTGCCGGCGACAGAGGCGGAGTCCCCATGTCATTGGTGTGATCGGGTAAGGAAAGACAAGGCGGTTGCTGTCTTCTTCTGTTGTTGTGGTTTCAGTTGCGCCGAGGCTGGAGTAAGAGGCTGGGATTGAAGTTGAAGCCTTTTTTAGTATCTGGGATGTCGAGCCACAACTTGGATGCTTTCCTAACTCAACATTCAGTGAACAAAGCCGTGTATTTTCCTGATTCTTAGATCCACGAGCTTATTGTACTTTTTTAGATGTGATACTTGGACGCTTGGACCATCATATGGAAGAAGTCTTCTTGAGAACTAAGAGGTAGAGGTGAGAAGATCATGTTTCTAGCGGGACTCCGCAAATATCTTCAAGAAAAATGCTTCAACAACGGGTCTAGAGTTATCTCATGAATCTCTGATTACTGTCAGGGATGGGTTGCGGGGATCAGTCCCCATTATCACTTTTCTTTACTTGCTGAAGTTGTGTTCTCTCGGTAGGCTTGAGATGCGCATCGGCCTTGTAAAGTATTACAGGCGCCTTCCATATAGATATGATGATATCCTTACCCTATTTCTTTGAAGAATGGATGACCTTGTCAAGTTTTGACTTTTTGTTGGCCGTCTCTACGGAGCTGAAGAGGTCTTGACAGTGAATAGATTCTGTGTAAATCCTCACTTCCCAAGTGTGGTTTACGTGGTTCTATTTTGTATGGTCTGTGGATGTTGACCATGATAAATATTTCCACCATCTTGCATCTATGCTTCTGGTGTCTCTATTACTTCTTCCATGAGAAACTAGAATATGGAAAAGTACAGATTACCTATGTATGTAGTGGTTGTTTCCATGGTGAAGATCTGGATAGTATCAACAAGCGAGTAGCAACTTGGATCTTGGCAGAAGTTGTGATCATAAGAGACTGCATTATCGTAGGAACAAGACAGGATGGCTGGAATTATATGGACGTCCATGGAAGAAAAAGGGTTAGCAGTCCACGTATGAGAGTAATAAGTTTCCATGACTACGAGATTTGGTGATAAAGGACGAGAAGTGGCCACAACTACGAACCTTGGATGGCTACGGCCACAGACGTGATAGGGAGAGGCGTGGTATCTACGGGCATGGACCTGGCAGATAGAGGCCTGGTGGCTACGGGAACAGACCTTAGCAGAAAAGAGAAGGGGTGGCTACAGGCACGAACCTTGGACGACCATGAACATTGATGGGATTTGATCGGTCTTTATGGCCCAAATAAAGGGTTTCTTCCTTCGGGATCTTTGTTCATGAAAGGCACGTGTACGGCTTCATGTCGAGAAATTCCTGCGGCTCGTAAAGCCTTGACAATGATGATGTTGACATCTGATCCAGCACCGATAAACGTCTTCTCAAATTCAACTTGCCCAATATGAGGGGATGTAAAGAGTCTCCGATTGGACTTCATACCATTCTTGTTGATTCCGGTCTCAGAGACAGGCTTGTATGGAGCTGCGGTTTTGTTTTTTTTTTCCGGAAAGGATAAGTGTTTACCAGAAATAACTTGGTTGAGGGACGTGAAGGCATCCCGTGCTGGAAGTCCCCAAGTGTAATTATCCTGAGCCTATTTTACCCTTGAAGATGTACTTCAATTGAATTCATTGGTAAGGTGGTTGACGAACTGACGAAAGCGGCAATATTTTGGATATGTTATTTTTTGATCAATTCGCGGGAGCCGCACTTGATATACCTGTATTGTATCCAAACATCTGGCAGCCCATGCACCCCTTCCATAGGAAATTGGAAATTTAAAAAACACCAAATCCGACTTTGTCTACTGATGCGGTTGTTGATGCGCAACTTCGTGCAAGCCTCGGGTAGGCAATGCTGAATTCTGAGTACGTGATATGGAAGACATGATGCGGTTTGTCTGTGTGGCTTGATGATGTGCGCTTTCCTCTTTGATTCTTCATTGGTAATAACGCTTATGGATGGATGAACCAAATACTGCTTGTTGGTCAGGCGCCTATTTACGTGGGCGTCTCCGTGGTTCTCGTCTTTCGAGTAATGACGAGGTGGTGATGGCTGATCATTTTTCCGCTCCGTGCAACTCCGAGAATGTTCAAAAATGTAAACTTTCAAGTAAAGCGCGGTACACAGTGTTCATACCGTTAATATAAGATTTCACTAGCTGTTGTTCTGTCGCATTCGGGTCGTGGAAGTCGAGGGCTTCAATTCTGGATCTCTTGACGTAGTAATCGAGATGCCTGTTATTTTGCTGGAATATCCTGTCCAAGTCTTTGGGAGAGTGATCTGCTCGGGAATGAAGAGATATTCATGGTAGGGAGCATCACCATTTGGAATTGATCGAGGTGTTGTTCGGCGCGTTATTGCTGTACTCAGTGTAGGCTCTTCTGGTAGGCGATATGGAGAACTCTTCGAGTCGTAATATATGGTGATACACGTATTCCTCCTAAGTATTCCAAAGATGGGAGATATGTTCTTGAGTATTACCCGTTTCTCTAGGCAGAGGAAATATTGAAGACGTGGGTCCTTTTGGTGCAACACCTTCTCGGATCTGCTCTGCGTGAGGTTATCTCGGTTGTGTATTCTTTTCCTGGCATGATGACGCGGGCATCGTTGTCTTCTTGAGGCTGCTTTATTGACGTGTCGGCTCCTGCAGTAGATTTGAAGATGTCTCAGGCTTTCTCTGCTTGGGTTGGCATAATAGGCGAGCCCCTTATTGATGATTTCAATGAAGATGTGTCAAGCCTCCTTTGTTATTGCAGATATAAGAATTCCCGGAATTACGCCATGGTCTGGATCTATATGTTTTGCTGATGAAGTGATAGCGGATACTCCTGACCATAAAATGGTAGCGGTGGTGTAATAGAGATAGAACTTTATTTCCATGATCTCTGCAGGTGACTTTCTATGACTCCACTGGTGTTGAGATTTGTTGTCGACTATCTCCATACTGGAACCACGGCTATGTGAATCTTCCCTTTATCGCTCTGGGTGTGGACCCAGGCGGCATTAATATCGGTGACGACTTTGAGTGTGTTTCCGGCTTGCTCCATATAACACTTATGTTGTTGCAGAGGCGGTTGCTCCGTCAGGATCTCAAGAGAATCCATTGTGCGCTTCTAAGTAGTAGTCACGTCTTCTTATGTCTCCATGAGGATTTCAGGTCCTTTCATCTGGGAGATTTACTGGTTCTCGGCTATCCAAGGAATTTCCAGTAGCATTGCTTGAAAAAGCATTTTTGTGAAGTTTCTTAACGCATGGAACACCGGAATTAAAATTGGTTGTTTCTAAGATCTACCCTTCTTTTTCAAAGTGACCGAGAGATTGATCTCCGGCTGTGGTCTGATGGTTATTTTCAATGATGTGGTAGTAAAAGGTTCGTTGAGACTTGTGAAGGAAGATTTTTTTAGACTTAATTTTTATAAATAAAAATAACAAACTCAATAAAAAAGTGTTGTAAAAATTATGGAGAGACCGGGGCTAGGATTCCACAATCGGTCGATATTAGTGATTTAATAAAACAATAATTATACAACTCAACATTCAAATTGATTCTAATAGTATTGCCTAGACATGTAGATTTTCAAAAGAATAGATGTTAATCCAAGCATAGAATATCAAAACCCTAAAGCAAGCATATTCTATCAAGAGAAAATACACCTAACTAATTAAAATCATAAAATCAAGTTTTAATTCAAAGCAAAAATCATAATAGAGTTGTTATAAGTAATTAAAAATAGAAATGTATCACTTTTACCGAAACAACGACTTCCTCCATAGCCCCAAGGATTGGGGTCTAGCTCCGCATGGTGAAAACACACTCAAAGGAATTTTTCATTGCTCAAAAAGGTGTTTACAAGGAGAAAAGGTAAAAAACAGGCCTTTGTAACAGTTATAATTGTAACAGATACAACAATAAACTATTACTGACGTTGTAGCTTCTACGACTGTCACTATGTGTCGCAACCACTGTAGCTATACGACCCACGACTCAGTGTCGTTGTTCATTGTTGGAAAACGACTGTCCTGGTAAGTATGTTCTTCGTGTTCTTCAGCTTTGCAGCGGCAAAATGGAGTTTCTGCAGCTTGATTTTTCGACTCTGTGGTGCTCTATTCCTCTCCCAAACTCTCCATACCCCCTCAACAACATCCCAACAGCCCATATATACTGGACAACATCAAAAATCTTCGATCATTAATCCGAGTAATCCTCATTAACTCTGCCAGCTCCGGATTATATATTTATTCCTTTTTCTCCAGCATGCGTATATTGGTGGCTTACACACGCCATACTCGTTGATCCTCATATCAGTCAGAGCAAAACACTTGCCTATCCACATGCCAGCTAACAAAAAATATCACAAAAATCCCGGGAATAAAGCCACCGTGTATGACTGCCCTGTTTTACTTCTAACAAATTCTCCAGTCAAATCTAGCTGAACCGAACGACTGTACGACGTCTGTTACACTCAGAGGAACAAACCCAATCAACTTCAGCCGTTGAATCTCCTTAAAACTCCTCCAAATCCAAAACAGGGATAATCGGGTTTTTAAAAGAAAAATACGCAACTCCCTGACTTCTTCAATCTGAATCTCTAGCCAATTATAACTCAAAACGTTGATCATACCATGCATGTTAAGCCTAAACATGCCTTCCCATGAAATTTCATTGAGTCTCCTTCAATTCTGCCCAAAACGCGAACCCTAAATTCTGCCATTGATGCACATAGTTTCCCGCCAAACTGAAAACTCAAATGAAGGGGACGACCTCCCCATAATAGAGATGGGGGTGTGAATAGCAGTTGGTGCACCTGGGGTGTAAATAGTAATTGGGGTGCCCCTTAGTAATTGAGGTGCCCCTTAACCAAAGTGAGAGTCCGCATAGCAAATGTCCTCCGGGGGGTGCTGTAGATAACTTTTCGAGCCGATTTTTCCAAAAATGTTTGTTTCCCAAAAATGCCTACAAACACATAAAATACCAAAATTAGTACAAAATTGAGTGCTAACAATATAGAAAATTGAGGACAACTTAGACACAAAAATGTGTCTATCAAATACCCCCAAACTTATTATTTGCTAGTCCTCGAGCAAAACAAAAAAATAAAACCGAGTTAATCTCGGGAGGGTTTACCAGAGGTGTACCCACAAAACCATTACTACAGACCCTAGCTATCTACGCAGAATCTTGGAAGGCACTAAAGAATTTTTTGGTTTGCATACAATCACTGACTACAGGAGGAAGTACCCCGATGCGAAATTCCAATTGATGTACACGAGTTTGCACTCAAGCATACTAAAATTCATATAAAGTGACAGAGCTCTACTCAGATAGTTTCTGGACATCATAACCGGAGTCAACCAATCACATGGAAAGATTAAGAAGATGGATAAAGAAAAAGATGGTTTAAAGTGAACGGTGTTTCCCATATCTGTCTGAAGGCCTCTGCCAGGATGAACCTATCCTAATGGATTGAGATACCGGTCAGACTAATATCAACACAACTGGCATATACAAGGGGACCAGCGATCGATAATCCTAACTCTAGGTCAACACAACTGGCATATACAAGGGCACCATCGGTCGACTTTTTTGAATTTATTCTGGTTGGTCTGATGGTCTGGTCTCAATACTCAACTTTTTTTCTTTTTTTTTTTGGTATCTCAATCACCCTATTTCACCCTAGCAAAGGTAACAACTTGAATCGTATGCCCCACCAAATCACTTAAAAAAATAAAAACAGAAGGATTAGGATTCAACGAGATATGGCGAAAATACCATGTTTTTTTTTTTAATTCTAACACCTGAGCTCTGTGCTTTTATGAATAGACTCTTTAGATGTTTCCATCTAATCAGATTGGTTCCTCAACTCCTACAACCAAGATGTTTCCATTCACTTAGATAGGTTAGTGATATCCTTAATAGGCATAAATTTCTAGGCTCTGGAGTTTATTTATTGCAGCTAACAAAAAGTTTCTTCCCCACCCCCAAACTTAAATCTAACATTGTGCTCAATGTTCTAAAAATGAAATTAAAAGCATGAACAAGGAGAAACTGTTACCACTTGAGGAAAAGAAACAAGGAAGGATATTACCGTGTCGCATGAGCGCGGGTGCCTCCCAGTAAATGCTAAATTTAAAGTCTCTAGATAGACATCAAATACCTCAAAAAGGATTGCCACCTCCCAAAGTCGTATACCAATAGTCGAAAAAATTGTGGGTCCACAAGACCAAATAGTGCTAACACAAATATGAGACAACAACACTGGTTCAGAAAAATGAAAAGAAATAGCACATCTTCGTCTAAGGTTTCTATCAAGACAACTGGTTTTATCTGGGTAGCATAATTGAGCTCCTTATGTGTATCTTGATAAATAGATTAATTCGAAAAACGGGTCTCTAATATCTGAGTTACCTCCTGGACAATATCAGGTGGATCGGGTTGCAGAGTCTGAATAGACTCAAGTGATATCTCAGATGCACAAAGATCGAGTCCCAAGTTAGGGACTCTAATTAGGGATACGTGACTATCATAAGAACCATCACTACCCCCAAACTTAGGGTTTTCACTACTCACAGACAAACCTCTAACTATTGCTTGAATTTCCGGATCTTCAGAGTCTTTAAAATACTCAAGGTCTTCTTATAAATATTGATCACACATCTGGTATAAGAGAATGGTTTCCTCAAATTCATCTAAAGAATCTCCCAACAGAGTATCATGCCTATTATCCTGAACTAAATACTGAACTAAAGTGCTAATCATATCACTTCTTCTAATTCATCATTCTCAGAAGGTTGTCTAGTAACATTAAAGACATTTAGTTCAGTGGTCATATTACCAAAGGATATGTTCATAAGTCTGGTTCTACAGTTGATGACAGCGTTAGCTGTGGCTAAAAATGGGCGACCTAAAATCACCGGGATTTGATCACTTGGGTCCTGAACTGGCTGGGTGTCTAAAACAACAAAATCCACTGGATAAATAAACTTATCAACCTCGATCAGAACATCCTCTATGACACCACGAGGTATTTTGACAGACCTATCAGCTAATTGTAGTGTCATTTTGGTCGGTTTCAACTTACCAAGACCTAGCTGGGTGTATACATGATACGGGAGTAAGTTAACACTATCTCCTAAGTCAAGTAACGCCTTATCGACTGTGTGGTTACCAATTGCACAAGATATGGTAGGGCATCCAGGGTCCTTATACTTAGGGGGTATTTGGTTTAGAAGAATTGAACTTACTTGACCAGCTAAAAAGGCTTTCTTATGAACATTAATCTTACGCTTTCTTGTACAAAGATCTTTAAGGAACTTGGCATAAGCAGGCATCTGCCTAATTGCTTCTAATAAAGGAATGTTGATGTTCACCTGCTTAAATATTTCCATTATCTCGTTGAAAGTTGACTCCTTCTTTGTTGGGGTTAACAACTGAGGATATGGGGCTCTAGGCACAAAGATAGTCCTATTAGGAATTTCTTGGGACTCCTTAGAAATTGTTTCAGTTTCCTCAGTTATGGGTTCCTCTTGGGAAGTAGAGGGTGGAACTACAGTATGTTTACTAGGCATGGCTACCTTATTGTATACTGTTTTACCGCTCCTGAGGGTTTTTATCGAGTTCACATGGTTTGTGATTCCTCACCATATAAAGATATATGATGGACCCCCCTAGGATTGGCTTGAGTTTGACTAGGAAACTTACCTTTTTCTCTCTCACTTAAATACTTAGCTATTTGGCCGACTTGAAGTTCTAATTTAGCAAGAGTCTGGGAATCATCCTTATGGTTCTGCATGGTTTCTTGTTGAAAGCTAAGGTGGTTAGCTGATAACATATCATGGTTCTTTACTAACATAGTAAGAGCTTCTTCTAAGGTAGAGATCTTTTTCTCAGAAGTGTTCTGAAACTGGGTTTGACCTGAAGGGTTCTGAGTATAACCAAAACCTGGGGGAGGCTGAGTATTACTAGGGTGACCTTGATTCTGGCCCTTGGACCAAGAAAAATTAGGATGGTTTCTCCAACCAGGGTTGTAGGTATCTGAGTATGGGTCAAACTTCTGACGGTTCTCGAACCTAGCATTTTTATAGACAACATGGGCTTGCTCTTCACTAACATGACCTTCCCAAAACGAGTTATTGGGCTCTACTCCACAACTAGAGACTTGAGAGGCTCTAATCCTATCATCAGTTTCAACAAGAGACCTATGTTTAGGCTGATTCAATTCCAAAGCTTCTAACCTTCTAGACAAAGCAACAAACTTAGCATCTGACCCGAAGCTTGTATCTACCACATTGGTGCTACTTCTATTGACCAAGAGTCTTTTAGGGGGTTCAACACAAGACTCCCACTGTTGGGATTTTTCAGCAATAGCTCCTAAGAAGGTAAAAGCATCATCATCATTTTTATTAGTGAACTCACCAGCGCACATAGACTCGACCATGGCTTTGGTAGAATAGTCTAAACCATTATAAATAATCTCTATAAGTTTCGTCTTATCAAATCCATGGTGAGGACACTGGGATAGGAGATCATTGAATCTCTCTAAAAACCTATAGAGAGACTCCCCCTCTTGTTGCACACTAGCACTAATTTTCTGCATAACAGCTGCAGTTTTATGCTTAGGGTAGAATTTCATATAGAAAGCAGCAATAAGTTCCTGCCATGTTTCAATGGATTCATATGGTAGGTTGTTCAGCCAGGTCTTGGATTTATCTCTCAAGGAAAAGGGGAACATCTTAAGTTTCAAAACTTCATCAGTAAGGTCTTTTATTCTAACTGTCCCACAAATTTCCTCAAAGTCCCTAATATGAAAATAAGGGTTCTCATCATCTTTTCCTAAGAATATAAGGATCATCTGAACAATACTAGGTTTTATCTCGAAATTAGCTGTATTGGATGGCAATTTAATGCACGAAGCTCGGTTGGTCCTAATTGGGAACATGTAATCTTTCAAAGTTGTCATCGCTGGCACAGCTGAAGTACTAGGGGTACTTTCTTCACAGAGAGACAGATTCTCAAAACTGAAGTTTCCAAAAACGGGGCTCTCAAAAGAAGAGTCTTCGAGCTCCCCGCCTTCACAAGAAGAACTACTAGGTTTATCACTAATCAAACGACCTAGAGTGTTTCTTTTCCAAGCTCACTCTCTAATAACCTCGGGCATACACTAGAAAATCAAAAGAAAAAATAAAAGTCCTAAAAGGAAGGGAAGTTCTATGCAAAAACAAACAAGGCTGACTTCACCACAACAAACCTACTGATTTCTAGCAAACAAAAAGCATGATGGCTCCACTTAGATTGTTTCTAGATCAGCTTCTAATCCTTCGAAAGGGAATTCGTTAAAATTTAAGAAAACCCCTCTGGAATCAATCTGAGTAAAAGTAAGTTGAATAGAGGCGAGGGAAGCTACGTGGAGCTTTGATACCCAAGGCCTCACCGCATTGCAAGGCAGCGCAGTCACACATTCAACTCACAGAAACCATCATGAACTTCGAAGTATGCTTAAAAGAGTAACCAATATTTTTCGAACGACTTTCCTATTAAGCTCGTTACTCTATAGGTCTCGTTCTAGTCAGTATTTTAAGCTTAGGTTCGCGTTTGGTATCATTTTCCTAAGGCGGGAAAGAAGAGAACGGTGATGAAATCCGAACCTTTATCTTGTATGGCCAGTCCTTGCCCTTTACTAGGAAATTAAAGCAGACGTATTCAGTTCCTCGACATATATTCACATGAAGGAAGACAGTAACTCGCTGACAGGGGATTCACGAGTGTTTCGACAAACTTACCTCCCGTTCCATACGGGGGATGAACCGCTGAAGTCGACTCGGGCCACGACTCCTATGTCATGTACGAACCCGAGGGGCCGAGGCGATATCACAATCGCCGTCCTTCTCTGCAAACAATTTAATATTTAATACTACCCTTCCGTAGGGTTTAAAAAAATGTCCAAAGTCCAAATCCAAAAAAAAATAAAGTGCAAAAGAAAAAGAAAAGTCTAAAAAAATAATATCTAAAAAAATAAAAATTTCTCTCTTTTTTTCTCTTTTTTTTTTATTAAATAAAAAAAATCTTCTTCTTTCGCTCCTTTTGCTTTGCCTATTACTCCAAGTCTTTAAGTATTCACCAAAAGCTTTGGCAAAATATTCTTTCGCTCCAATTCCAAATTCTGTAAGGAAAAGACAAAAACCCAAAAAATGTAAAGAAGAACAAATAAAAACCTAAAAAAGAAAAAAAAATCTAAAAACTCTAGCCTAAAGACAAGTCCGCGTCGGCGGCGCCAAAAATTGATGGTTATTTTCAATGATGTTGTAGTAAAAGGTTCGTTGAGACTTGTGAAGGAAGATTTTTTTAGACTTAATTTTTATAAATAAAAATAACAAACTCAATTAAAAAGTGTTGTAAAAATTATGGAGAGACCGGGGCTAGGATTCCACCGTTGGTCGATATTAGTGATTTAATAAAACAATAATTATGCAACTCAACATTCAAATTGATTCTAATAGTATTGCCTAGAGATGTAGATTTTCAAAAGAATAGATGTTAATCCAAGCATAGAATATCAAAACCCTAAAGCAAGCATATTCTATCAAGAGAAAATACACCTAACTAATTAAAATCATAAAATCAAGTTTTAATTCAAAGAAAAAATCATAATAGAGTTGTTATAATTAATTAAAAATAGAAATGTATCACTTTTACCGAAACAACGGCTTCCTCCATAGCCCCAAGGATTGGGGTCTAGCTCCGCATGGTGAAAACACACTCAAAGGAATTTTTCATTGCTCAAAAAGGTGTTTACAAGGAGAAAAGGTATAAAACATGGCCTTTGTAACAGTTACAATTGTAACAGATACAACAATAAACTGTTACTGACGCTGTAGCTTCTCCGACTGTCACTATGTGTCGCAACCACTGTAGCTATACGACCCACGGCTAAGTGTCGTTGTTCACTGTTGGAAAACGACTGTCCTGGTAAGTCTGTTCTTCGTGTTCTTCAGCTTTGCAGCAGCAGAAATGGAGTTTCTGCAGATTGATTTTTCGACTCTGTGGTGCTCTATTCCTCTCCCAAACTCTCCATCCCCCCTCTACAACATCCCATCAGCCCATATATACTGGACAACATCAAAAATCTTCGATCATTAATCCGAGTAATCCTCATTAACTCTGCCAGCTCCGGATTATATTTTTATTCCTTTTTCTTCAATGCATGTGTATATTGGAGGCTTACACACGCCATACTCGTTGATCCTCATATCAGTCAGAGCAAAACACTTGCCTATCCACATGCCAGCTAACAAAAAATATCACAAAAATCCCGAGAATAAAGCCACCGTGTATGACTGCCCTGTTTTACTTCTAAGAAATTCTCCAGTCAAATCTAGCTGAACCGAACGACTGTACAACGGTTAAACTCATAGGAACAAACCCAATCAACTTCAGCCGTTGAATCTCCTTAAAACTCCTCCAAATCCAAAACAGGGATAATCGGGTTTTTAAAAGAAAAATACGCAACTCCCTGACTTCTTCAATCTGAATCTCCAGCCAATTATAACTCAAAATGTTGATCATACCATGCCTGTTAAGCCTAAACAGGCCTTCCCATGAAATTTCAGCCATTGAGTCTCCTTCAATTCTGCCCAAAACGCGAACCCTAAATTCTGCCATTGATGCACATAGTTTCCCGCCAAACTGAAAACTCAAATGAAGGGGGCAACCTCCCCCTAACAGAGATGGGTGTGTGAATAGCAGTTGGTGCCCCTGGGGTGTAAATAGTAATCGGGGTGCCCCTTAGTAATTGAGGTGCCCCTTAACCAAAGTGAGAGTCCGCATAGCAAATGTCCTCCGGGGGGTGCTGTAGACAATTTTTCGAGCCGATTTTTCCAAAAATGTTTGTTTCCCAAAAATGCATACAAACACATAAAATACCAAAATTAGTACAAAATTGAGTGCTAACAATATAGAAAATTGAGGATAACTTAGACACAAAAATGTGTCTATCATGGTCACCAATTGTAAAATTGAGTGCTAACAATATAGGTAAAATGATGTACTGTTGAAGTACTTTCTTTAGGTTCGAAAATCAAAATCATACAAAATGAGCCTAAACCAAGAAATTGGCTGTTCACATTTTGCTTCGGTTACAAAGAGAAAAAAATGGGTTGATCTAAGGGGAGTGAAAGCAAAGAAAGTTTGAGGAAATCAGTGGTGATTGATTGTGCTCAACATTAACTTACGGAGCAACGACTACGATAACCATACAAGAGAATGATTGGCTTAATCGTTCAAATACTCAACACAAGAGAACTTATGGAGTAATAACAAAATAATCAAAAAGATGATTAGTTTAGTTCTAAATGCTCAACATAACGTACCTCACGGAACAACCAACAAAGTTAATCAAAAATAATCAACTTGGTTGTATCGTTCTCAACATAAGATACATCACGGAGCCTCACGGTAATACAAAAAGATGGATCAATGAAGATCAATACCGTGGAATACACAAGGATTCATTCTTTTGCACAAGCATATACAATAGCAATAATCCTTGGATACAAAAGATTTTAACCTATCTTTCATCAAAGATTGACAATATAGGCTTAACTTTTGTATATGTCAAAAGTCTATTCATCCTTAAATCAATACATGAATACCGATCATGAACGACTTTACTTTTGACAAAATATGGGACACATAGTTCACGGACGTAAACACCAATATCTCATAACAAATTGCAATATAACAAATCATAAATATTAAATACTGCAAAACATCATCCTTCAAATAGTTTTAGAATTTAAACCAAAAACCTAAAAACAAGAAGATGAAAACAATAGCTATGTGTAGTCACAATCATCGCTATTCAAAGCACTAGTTATTCTTCCAACTAAACCAAAAAGAAGACATACTAGGCAACAATGTCTTTGAGAAATTATTTATCATTCCCGAACTCCTTGTCGTCAACAGCCATTGGTACATAAGGTTCGTGAAAATAGGAGTTAATATCAACAAACCGTCTTGGCTGGTGATGTCGAACCAGGGCCTTCTGAATTTCCAAAAATCTTAAAACGCAAGCCTTTATTTCACGAATCTCCTTTCTTACTTCCTTCAACTCATCAAGAACATCGGAAAATTTCTGAAAGTTAGAAGGGACAACCCTTGGCTTTCTTGTATTCCTCCTTTTTCTTTTGAAGGATGGAATTACTGGAGATTTTTCTTTTTCCTTGATTTATGGCTTAACAATCATGTTGACATCCTTTCCATCCAAAGACATGATGCTTATGAGAACAACTATAACCAACTGATTTTTTTGATTGGAATTCACAATCTCAACAAGCAGTCTTGAAATATAAAGAATATCAAAGAGGAAAAAGGAATGTGGGGTTCGAAACCTTTAAACAGGTTCGTGGACGTCCAACTCTAAACCCTATAAAGAGTAGAATTGTCGAAAATAACCCTTCCTTTTATTTGATAGACAGAAAAGAATAAACCTAAGAAAAAAAACTTTTCTTAAAGCATATGCGTTCACAACCTTGTCTCTTTTGATCAGGCACATGAGACAAGATTTTCCAAACAACACAATTAATTTGTGCTGTGGTGAACAACAATTTGTCCACCAATTTCCTCTTGAGAGGAATCTTCTGACCTCTGTCTATCAAAGCGATTTGATCATGTTTTCTTCTCAAATGGTCTTGTCTTGTCTTTGGAAACTAACTTCTTAGACGAAGATAAAATCCTACATACCTCAGCGGTTTCCTGAGCATGTTTAAGCTTCCTTGCTAATTGATTTTCTCTTCGTTGAATTTTGTTGGCGTGCCTCACTTGATGTTTGTACTTGTAACATCTTGATAGTTCATGACCCTTCTGAGAACAAAACGAGTATGTCAATCTTGGATAATAATCAGGCATCTGTGGTGCAACTGCAGCTAAACACAAGGTAGATCCTGAAACATTACAGACAGAGTTTCCAAAGGATGGGTCAATTGATTCTTCCAGCTTGATTGGCTCCTCATCTTCACCGAAACCATCAAGATTGATATATGTATTTCTACAGTTATCAAAATCAATGTTTTCACATAGAATACCGTCACTTGATTTCCTTTCTTCATCAGAATCATATCCCTCAGACATCTTATCAAGTGTTACAACAAGACCTTTTGTTCCCAGTGTATTTCTACGATTTGGGCACTCGTTTGCAAAATGACCAAAACCTTTACACTTAAAGCACTGTGGCATATCCTCGTCATCAGCCTCGTCAGCATCCCTGTTTTTAGGAGGAACGCGATTGTGAGGTTTATCTGACGATCGAGGTTTGTCTCTTGAAAACCGTTTACTTCTCTTCAATAGAAGATCCCTAAACTGTCTTGTGATCAAGGAGACTGATTTTTCAAGATCTTCATCTGAAAAATCACCCTCAGACTGATCATCCTCAGAGACATAAACACTTTTATTCTTATCAAGTAATTTAGTGTTCTTTTGTACTTTAAAGGCAACATCCTTTCCGATTTTGGATGTATGCTCATGATCAAAGATCTTTAGCATTCCAACCAATGTATTTCTGGAAAGATTATCAAGGTTATTTCCCTCAACGATGGCATGCTTCTTAGACTCGTATCTAGATGGCAGCGATCTGAGAATTTTCATCACAATCTCCTTTTCAGGAATAGTCTTACCCAATGCAAAAGATGCATTAACAATTTCAGATTTGTGATTAAACTCATCAAATATATCTTCATCTGCCATACGAAGGTTCTTCCAATCGGAATTAAGGTTTTGAAGCCTAGATTCCTTTTCACTGGAGTTTCCTTAAAATACGGTTTTTAAGATATCCCAAGCATATTTAGACCTAATGCAATTAGACACATGGTGCTAAAGATTTGGGGTAATGGCATGTATGATAACATTCAAACCGTCAGAGTTTTTCTTTGCAGCAAGTATCTCGGCAGGATTGTATTCACCAATATTCTTGGGAACGTTTACATCTCCAAATGCCACAATGTGAGAATCATAGCCATTAACAACATATACCCATGATTCAAAATCACGTGCTTGAAGAAAAGCTCGCATAACAATTTTCCACCATAAGTGATTAGAGCCATCGAAGACTGGTGGTACGTTAATAGAGATAACACCTATGTCCATAGAGTCAGATGGCTACAAACACAGACTTGTAAGGTCTTGAACGTGTTTGCCTGCTCTGATACCAATTGAAAAAGCGGGGGCCTAACAACACCACCCAATATTCTGCTTAGCAATCCGTATGGAGTAACTCCTGAACACTTTCTATAGAATCAACTAGACAGTCAGACTCAATCTAGGTAAAAGTATCTCAAGGAGTTAATATCTCTCTCTTGTTTTGATTTACTCAAGCTAATAGAAATCAGCGAGTCCTAATCAAACACGAGGAACAACTTGGACGATACCAAAGACCAATGTCCAAAGATCAATCAATGATAATCAAAAACCAAAGGTTGGATTAATCCAATTGATGATCTAAACACACAACCTATATTATCTCAATTATAAAGATAAACAATATAATGCGGAAACTGAAATAACACAGACACCAGAAATTTTGTTAACGAGGAAACCGCAAATGCAGAAAAACCCAGGGACCTAGTCCAGATTGAATACACACTGTATTAAGCCGCTACAGACACTATCCTACTCCAAGCTAACTTCGGACTGGACTATAGTTGAACCCCAATCAGTCTCCCACTGATCCAAGGTACAGTTGTACTCCCTACGCCTCTGATCCCAGCAGGATACTGCGTACTTGATTCCCTTAGCTGATCTCACCCACAACTAAGAGTTGCTACGACCTAAAATCACAGGCTTTAACAATAAACAAATTTGTCTCCCATAGACAAGTCTATCAAAGGATCAATCTGTCTCCCACAGAAAAACCCTAAAGTTTTTGTTCCGTATTTTGATAATAATCAAGGTGAACAGGAACCAATTGATAATCCGATCTTATATTCCCGAAGAACAACCTAGATTAATCAATCACCTCACAACAATCTTAATCGTATGGTAGCGAAACAAGATGTTGCGGAATCACAAACAATGAGACGAAGATGTTTGTGGTTACTTTTTATATCTTGCCTATCGGAAAAATCAAACAATCTCAATCTAATCAATATGATTGTACAATTACGATAGAAGATGCAAGATCAGATCACACAACTACGATTAAAGTATTATAGGACTGGCTTCACAATCCCAACGAAGTCTTTAAGTCGTTAACCTGGTTTTAGAAGAAGAAAACCAAAGGTTAAAGGAGAATCGACTCTAGTACGCAAACTAGTATCACACGTAAGGTGTGGGGATTAGTTTTGCACAATACTAGATGTCTCCTTTATATAGCCTTTCAAATCAGGGTTTTGCCTTAGTTACAAAGCAATCAATATCCCCCGTTAGATGAAAACCAGATTTAGATTCAAGCTAATATTTCTCAACCGTTAGATCGAAAACTTAGCTTGTTATACACAAATGAACTGCACGCTTCTAGGTTTGTTAACCGTACCCAAACGCGTGCATTGTTGGTTCAACAATAGTTTGCCAAAAGGTTAACCATATGAGCATTTCATACCAACCATGTTCTTCTTTACCATAACTAGTTCAAATGACACAAATGAACTAGTTAAGAGAGTTGTTAAATTGCAAGAAAATCTTATGTAACTACACAAGACACAATCGAAGAAAAGATGATTTGATTCACTCGAATCAGTTCATGAACTTTAATAGCCACGGTTTGCAAATGAATTCCTTAGTCTTTTAAGATTAAGTTCAAAAATCATCTTTAGATATATAACCTTCTCTAGTTCGCAGACTAGGTTCGCGGACTTCAGACATCGGATAGAGTTTACAAACTCCAGCAGAAATTCTCGGGTTTGAGAACTTCGCCGGTTCACTTACTGGGTTCGCAGACTTGGCTCAAGCAAGTAGTTTGTCAACTCCAGTAGAAATTCTCGGGTTTGAGAACTTCGGCAGTTCGCGGACTGAGTTCGTGGACTTGGCACTTCCCATACTTCCAGTTCTCTTGATCAACAAAGTTCGAAAACTTTGGTTCAAGGAATCCACTGGTTATGTAATCTAAACTCTCATTCCAATCATTGAAACATTCTTAGAGGACGTTATATAGTTGTTACACTATTTCTCGTCAAAGCAATTTTCAAAGTGATTGAAACATTCATGACTTTCGTCACTAGGTAAAGATAAACTAGGTCGAAGCGAAAAACGTACCAACACATATTTCGAGATATAGATAGGAGAGGTATACTCGACACGAAATACCAAATGTGTATAATCTAGTCTATATATATAGCATACGACTTTTGTCTCAAAGAGTAGGAGATAAAATAGACATACTTTTGAGTGACAGATAAGCTCAAGTCTCCACATACCTTTTTGTCGAGAAGTTCCACCAGTTCCTTGAGTAGATCTTATACTTGTATGATGAATCGCCATGAAGTTCTTGAGCTCAACTACACTTACTATCCTAGTCCGAGACTTAATTATAAGAGACTAGAAATCAAGACTTATAGTTTTGATCACTAACATTGACAAACATGCTTGAGATAGCAACGCATGCGAGTTTGACCGAGAAGTGCTCTAACAAGAAATGCTCAACATAAGAGAACTTACGGAGCCGCACAATACTTTCACATAGAAATTGATCAGGGAAAGATCAATACTGCGGAATATTCAAAGATTCATTCTTTTTTTTCATCAATATTTGCATAATGATATCATAGGATTAATCTTTGTAATTAAAATTTCATCCAATTTTCCATAAATATTTGCATAATGACACAATAGGCTTAACTTTTGACATATATTTAGCTTAGCTTCTTAACACATTTAGCTATTTAATTGAAAGATAAAATCGTTCAAGGCTAAAATACCATTAATGTCATTACAACCATTAAAGGATAAGATCGGTATACGAGGTTCAACAAATAAACTTATAAACACAGTTAACACAACCACAACAAACAAACAGTAATTAACCAATCTGGTCATAATAAGAAATAGTAATTTCATTAAACTTCTCGACCAGATCTGGATGTTCTGCTTCAGCATATTCCAACTGCTCTCTCATGCACCCAACTTCATGATGAAGACGGACAAGCTCCGAGTTTGCAGTTGCTGAAGTACTTGATGAGGCTCTAGTTGAAGTTTGCTTCATCTTTTCGATGCTTGACATGGTCAACACTTTTGGACCTCCAAGATCAGAGCTAAAAGGGATGATGCCAAAATGACTGCAAATCCTTGAAATGAGACAAGGAAAGCCTAGAGTTTCTTTGAAGTTTGTTTCACACTTATCATCTGATTAACAGTAAGTCCACAGAAATCAGTGTCTCTCCCTTCAACAATATAACAGACCAATTCAGCAAGCGACCTGGTGCATAACATTTTGTCAATAGTGCTCGGCATCATGTTGGCCACATTCAATTTTCCAACAACTTTGAGAAATAACTCAGCACCATGAACATCAATCTTGCCATCTCTTCGAGAGACATCTCTATTAAGGAGACGATTTGACATCACTTATGGAGTCAACCTTTCATTCTTAGGAGGAGGAAATCGGACACTACCAATATGAGTCACATTCAAAAAATATGCAATGACATGACGATCCACAGAGAAAATTTTATCTCCTACAATAGTCTTGAACATGCAATTGGTAGGGTCTGGTCATGCATGTTTGCATAAAATTGTTCAGTCATATCAATGCGAGTTCAGTCAAATCAATGCGAGCAGTTCCAATTGGTTTGTGAATTAAACCCCATGTGTGATTTTTTTTAAAAATCATTCAGGTTCTCTACCTCAATTTCAGAAGCATTATACTATCTTTCAAAAATAGGTTGTTTATTCTTATACTCCAAATGGATTAGAAAATAAATAAACTGTGTAGCTTCTCATCCAAATGCTTGATTTCCTTGGTTTTTCCACATTACTCGAAATCTTCGTCACTTCCAAGTACTCCAGTGATTCTGAACGTGTTCAACTCAGCATCATAGTTGTTGAAGATCCGTAGCTATAACAATATATAAAAACAAGATGTTTTCATATTGTTATGCAGTATCATAGTATTATTACACAACATCAAAGTCCAATTGTATCACAACTTTGACAACAACACTATGGTGATATGTATCACTCCCCCTTAGTCAATACTTCATCTCATATGAAAACCACTCCCCCTTACATAATGATCCGTAAACCATATGTATTTACAGTGTGAATTACACATTAATTCTCCCCCTTTTTGTCAATATAAATTGGCAAAGCTACGAAAACTAGTGGGATCATAATGAAATTCTCATAGAGATTCTTCATGAGTAAAAGAAAACATATCAACTTTATTTAGATGCAATCATATAGTCGAAACTAAATGCATTCATCAAGGAGTTTATAAAGATACAAGAAAACTCCTACAATACTCAACAGCCGCACTCCCCACAAAGATTTGGCAATTAAGCACAAGTTCAATTAAGAACTCTTCCCCACAAAATGTCATTCCCAAAAGAACAACAAGAGTGACCTTACTTTTACAAGAACAGACGGACTTATTTGGATATTAACAAATTACATGAAACATGAATTTGTATCCAAAAAACTCAATTAAATTAACCACAAGAGATCCCATGATCAATTTAATCGGAAATGCTCAACATAAGAGAACTTACGGAGCCGCACAATACTTCACATAGAAGTTGATCAGAGAAAGATCAATTCTGTGGAATATTCAAAGATTAATTTTTTTTATCAATATTTGCATAATGATATCATAGGCTTAATCTATGTAATAAAAAGTTCATCCAATCTTCCATCAATATTTGCATAATGACACAATAGGCTTAACTTTTGACATATATTTAGCTTGGCTTCTTAACACATTTAGCTATTTAATTGAAAGATAAAATCGTTCAAGGCTAAAATACCATTAAAGTCATTACAACCATTAAAGGATACGATCGGTATAAGAGGTTCAACAAATAAACTTATAAACACAGTTAACACAACCACAACAAACAAACAATAATTAACCAATCATGTCATAATAAGCAATAGTAATTTCATTAAACTTCTCGACCAGATCTGGATGTTCTGCTTTAGCATATTCAAACTGCTCTCTCATGCACCCAGCTTCATGATGAAAACGGACAAGCTTAGAGCTTGCAGTTGCTGAAGTACTCGATGAGGCTCTAGTTGAAGTTTGCTTCATCTTTTCGATTGTTTATGGGTGAAAACTATTTCTGCCGGTTTTGGTAATTTGGGGTGTGTGGATGAGAAATGAATCTAAACCCTAAACAAATGCACTGCACGGGAGTGCTTTTTATTCGAGAAATCAATCTGTACAATTCTGGCCTAAACCAAGAATTGGCCGTTCCAGACTTGCTTCGGTCACAAAGTGAAGGTGTTGGCTGTGTATGACTTGTATCAGAAAGCTTAACTGTCTTGCAGAATGTAAGCTATCAGTTCTGGTGTTTGGATATGTCGTATCAACACTTGACTTCTGTCTTGTCTCGTTCTTTGGAAATAGGGAGGAGAACCTATTTATACAAGCCATTGAGCCTAACCCACGTCTCTCATGGGAAGTGGAGTGATGGAGTTGTGTGTTAGTGTCACACGACCAGTCTTGCCCACTTTTCCCATCATCACTAACCGTCCATATCTTCCTGACACGTTCTTGTGATGGCGCGTTGCACGCTGCACGCTGTAAACCGCCAGACCAATACCCCAGTATGTATCCCCCAGTTTGTGACATGCTTGATGTCTCGAATGTGTGGATGCGGGACCCACAGAAAGTAGCATGTGATGCTAGATTAAATAACTAAGTTATTTAGGAAGTCGATATTTATGAAATATCGTGTGTATTCTATGCAGGTAATGCATCTAATATATTCAGTATGTATGAAACATCGTTGTTTTAAGGCTTAACGGAGTAAGTCACGAATTTAAGCGTCTTAAAATTGCATCACGTCCAGCCATCTTCGAGTGATCGTTTGGAGACTATACAGGCAAGCCCGGATTTGGCCGATCACCCATGTGGAAGAGCGGTGGACGGTGATCGTGGTGATGCCTCACTGGTTGCCTAACTCCTGTCTTAGGCTGTCCGTCCAATATGGCGAAGTTGGACGGACGAGAATACTTGCGACCCACATCTGCGACCGTCAGATTAGAGTTTAGGAGGTGCGCAAGTACCTTCTTTCAGCTTGGTCGAATCCATGCATGGGAGATGTTTTTGGCAAGACCGACCGGGCATGCGTGTAGACGGCTTGCCGGTGTACACGTCCGTACCTCACTGTCCCATGGAGATGTGATCTAAGCCACTTAATTTGTCCGGCAAAGTTGAGTGGTCGAGATCGGTTTGAAATTGGAATCGCGTGACCATGCCTAGTTCGGGCGCACGAATCGAGGCATCTAGCCATGGTCGGCCTTGGCCGATTGGTCACGCATGTAGGCGGGCCCACGAAGATTGTGTTTACATGCTTGGGACCCTTTGAGTATACATCTACACCCTCCATCTATGCCTGCGAAGATAGATGGTCGCGACTGATTTGCGACACGTGATATGCCGCAAACCCTAATTAGGGTTTCATGTCCACACTACTTTGGATGGAAGAATTGGCAAGCTACGCTCCTCTTTTGGGGAGGTCGACCATGTGGGGCCCACATTGGGCCGGTGGTGAACATGCCAATACCTGCCTGACGGCTTTGGGTATGATCTAAGCCATCCAAGCATGCTGGTGAGGTTGGATGGTCGTGATCAATTTAAGACCTTTAATGGAAATTCCTGCGACCCTTAAAGCATCACGCCGACCGAACTTTGGGCGAGCGTTTGCTTCTCCCTGGATAGGTCGTGAGGTGGTCGATTATGCAGGCGTGAAGGGGTCCCCCCGGTGTGCAGGACAACGCTTGTCCAACCGGCCATGGGACGATCTATGCCGTCCAACCATGCCGGTGAAGTTGGACGGCCGCGATCTGTTTGAGACCGACATTGGCAGTCTTGTGCGTACATTTTTTCCAATATGCTCCATACCAACCCGACCATCATACTCTAGGCTGGTGTTCGGTGGTTGTTTGGGAGGCGTGGTATGTATTCGACCGACCAGGGCATAAATGGGCCCGCTGGTGGTCATTAAGATGGTAGCCTGCTCCTGCTGAGGATCATCTAGGCTGGTTAAATCATGCGGCCAACTTGCGTGGTCGTGATTGTTTCTGAGACTGTCAGTCCAGATTCAAATATGCTCAATCGGGATAGTATAACACACCGAGAGATGTATGCTCAATCGGGCTAGTATAACACACCGATAGATGTGTGCTCAATCGGTCTAGTATAACACACCGAGAGTTGTTTCCTGTACGGGTATTTCGTGCATGCCTCATTAGTGATACTTGGAGATTCGTGTTACTCTGCTGAGAGCAGCACTCAGTCGTCATGTCGTACCAATAATGAGAGTTCAGCAGGAACAACACAGGAAATACAAGGCTAGTCATGCATTAATTGATAATGTTATAAATTCATAGAATACTGGGATTGTTGCCATATGCTCCATTCTAGGTGAATTAGTAAAGTGGAGAAGTATTCATCACTTATCAGTGGCTTTATCCTTTGCAGGATGTCAGCGCATAATTTTAGATTTTACAATTTTAGCCTTAAATGAAAATCCACCATCAACATCGATGCTTGACATGGTCAACACTTTTGGACCTCAAAGATCGGAGCCAAAAGGGATGATGCCACATGACGGCAAATCCTTGAAATGAGACAAGGAAAGCCTAAAGTTTTCTTCAAAGTCTGTTTCACACTTATCATCTGATTAACAGTAAGTCCACAGAAATCAATGTCTCTCCCTTCAACAATATAACATACCAATTCAACAAGCGACCTGGTGCATAACATTTTGTCAATAATGCTCGGCATCATGTTGGCCACATTCAATTTTCCAGCAACTTTGAGAAATAACTCAGCACCATGAACATCAATCTTGCCATCTCTCCGAGAGACATCTCTATTAAGGAGACGATTTGACATCACTTATGGAGTCAACCTTTCATTCTTAGGAGGAGGAAATCAGACACTACCAATATGAGTCACATTCAACAAATATGCAATGGCATGACTATCCACAGAGAAGATTTTATCTCCTACAATAGTCTTGAACATGCAATTGGTCGGGTCTGGATCATGAATGTTTGCATAAAATTGTCCAGTCATATCAATGCAAGCAGTTCCCATTGGTTTGTGAATTAAACCCCATGTGTGATTTTTTTTAAAAATCAGTCAGGTTCTCTACCTCAATTTCAGAAGCATTATACTATCTTTCAAAAATAGGTTGTTTATTCTTATACTCCAAATGAATTACAAAATAAATAAACTGTGTAGCTTCTCATCCAAATGCTTGATTTCCTTGGTTTTTCCACATTACTCAAAATCTTCGTCACTTCCAAGTACTCCAGTGATATTGAACGTGTTCAACTCAGCATCATAGTTGTTGAAGATCCGTAGATATAACAATATATAAAAACAAGATGTTTTCGTATTTTTATGCAGTGTCATAGTATTATTACACAGCATCAAAGTCCAATCGTATCACAACTTTGACAACAATACTATGGTGATATGTATCACTCCACCTTAGTCAATACTTCATCTCATATGAAAACCACTCCCCCTTACATAATAATCCATAAACCATATGTATTTACAGTGTGAATTACACATTACTTCTCCCCCTTTTGGTCAATATAAATTGGTAAAGGTACGAAAACTAGTGGGATCATAATGAAATTCTCACAGAGATTCTTCATGAGTAAAAGAAAACATATCAACTTTATTTAGATGCAATCATATAGTCGAAACTAAATGCATTCATCAAGGAGTTTACAAAGATACAAGAAAACTCCTACAATACTCAACAGCCGCACTCCTTACAAAGATTTTCCAATTAAGCACAAGTTCAATTAAGAACTCTCCCCCATAAAATGTTATTCTCGAAAGAACAGCAAGAGCGACCTTACTTTTGCAAGAAAATAAGGATTTATTTGGACATTAACAAATTACATGAAACATGAATTTGTATCCAGAAAACTCAATTAAATTAACCACAGGAGATCCCATGATCAATTTAATCGGAAATGCTCAACATAAGATAACTTACGGAGCCGCACAATACTTTCACATAGAAGTTGATCATGGAAAGATCAATACTTTGGAATATTCAGAGATTCATTCTTCTTCTTTTTTATCAATATTTGCATAATGATATCATAGGCTTAATCTTTGTAATCAAAATTTCATCCAATCTTCCATCAATATTTTTCATAATGACACAATAGGATTAACTTTTGACATATATTTAGCTTAGCTTCTTTACACATTTAGCTATTTAATTGAAAGATAAAATCGTTCAAGGCTAAAATACCATTAAAGTCTTACAACCATTAAAGAATAAGATCGGTATAAGAGGTTCAACAAATAAACTTATAAACAAAGTTAACACAACCACAACAAACAAACAATAATTAACCAATCATGTCATAATAAGCAATAGTAATTTATTTAAATTTCTCGACCAGATCTGGATGTTATGCTTTAGCATATTCCAACTGCTCTATCATGCACCCAACTTCATGATGAAGACGGACAAGCTTAGATCTTGCAGTTGCTGAAGTACTTGATGAGGCTCTAGTTGAAGTTTGCTTCATCTTTTCGATGCTTGACATGGTCAACACTTTTGGACCTCCAAGATCGGAGCCAAAAGGGATGATGCCAAAATGATTGCAAATCCTTGAAATGAGACAAGGAAAGCCTAGAGTTTTCTTCAAAGTCTGTTTCACACTTGTCATCTGATTAACCGTAAGTCCACAGAAATCAGTGTCTCTCCCTTCAACAATATAACAGACCAATTCAGCAAGCGACCTGGTGCATAACATTTTGTCAATAGTGCTCGGCATCATGTTGGCCACATTCAATTTTCCAGCAACTTTGATAAATAACTCAGCACCATGAACATCAATCTTACCATCTCTCTGTGAGACATCTCTATTAAGGAGATGATTTGACATCACTTATGGAGTCACCTTTCATTCTTAGGAGGAGGAAATCAGACACTACCAATATGAGTCACATTCAACAAATATGCAATGACATGACGATCCATAGAGAAAATTTTATCTCCTACAATAGTCTTGAACATGCAGTTGGTCGGGGCTGGATCATGAATGTTTGCATAAAATTGTTCAGTCATATCAATGCGAGCAGTTCCCATTGGTTTGTGAA
Organism: Papaver somniferum; assembly: GCF_003573695.1. Classification (NCBI taxonomy): domain Eukaryota; kingdom Viridiplantae; phylum Streptophyta; class Magnoliopsida; order Ranunculales; family Papaveraceae; genus Papaver; species Papaver somniferum. The sequence continues at coordinate 155,224,030 of NC_039360.1, read as the reverse complement.
TTAAACCCCATGTGTGATTTTTAAAAGAATCAGTTAGGTTCTCTACCTCAATTTCAGAAGCATTATACTATCTTTCAAAAATAGGTTGTTTATTCTTATTACCCAAATAGAGGTCATGAGCAGCAGGGTTAATAAACCTAGCACGAATACCGGGATCAAAATAAGTATTTCACCAGCTTGACAACTTGATCTCCCATCATGACAAGTCCTCTTCCTATATGACATTGTTGAAAAAAGAAACACAAAGGAAGAAGAAGAACTTACTCGGATACCCGATGTGTTAGAGAAAGTAACGCTCCGAAACGATGATTAAATGGTTCTTGACCCTTAGGAACAAGAACTTCTCTTGGTACACGAGCTGTCTTAATGGTGAGACTCCGGAGCTGCAATGAAAATAAAAACAAGGACCAACCCGTGGAGAAGTTTCTTGTTGTGATTCCAATGATACCAAGAACACCCAAAATGATTGAGAATTGAAGTTATGGTGATCACAGGTACACAAACTGTTTGAGTTTCTTTTTCGCACTCGAACTATGAAGAAGAAGAGGCGAGGTGAACGAAGAGAATTATTTCTCTTTTTTAAGTGTCAAACGGTGGAACCCGAACCGGTTAAGTTCGTTCTGGAACGTGGTTCAAACACACAAAGGATACAAGTTCAGGGTATGTGAATCGTACATGTGTGACAAGGGATCGTTTGTTTTTGAAACATCATTTTATTAAACAAACTCTGAAAAGAGAATTGGAACAAATCTCAACAACCCTTTAACGAGCAACTCATTGTGAACACAAGAGAATAACAACATTGCACACAATGACACCAAGAGAGAGTTTCTTTCCAACAACTCTTACAACTTCCAGTATTGAGCGAAACCCAAAGGACTGTTTTTACAAGTTTTTTAAAGAACTTAAAAAGAGCACAAGATAATTTGTGTTCCTGATTTCTTCATTTACAACTTATAACACACAGTCTCGGCAGATAATGTTCATTACTGCACATGGAAACCCTTTTGATAAAAAGAAACATCCTGACTTTCTCACAAAAGAGGGCAACACTATTATCTTGAGAAGTTGTATCAGGGTTTGACTGATGAACATAGTCAACTTTAGAGGTGGAACTGACTGATAGATGAGGTTTAGATACTTCATGTATTATATCCAGTTTGTCTGGGACACAGGAAAGAGAGGGATTACCCTTACTGATAAGAAGATCATTGTCAACCTCATCATTAAAATTATTCATCACAACTTGATTTAGCTTTTCAACAGATTCTTGCTCTTTCTGGAGGTATAACTCAACATCAAGAGATAAGCTCTCAAGCGTTTTTCAAGCCCTGAAAACACTTCTAAGGATTTTGAACCTGGAGGAGGTTTAGATTGAATTTTTCCTACAGATTTCATTAAATCAGTCATGGAAGAGAATTCTAGAATCCCTGGATCTGGTGGTGCATCTATAGAGATAAGATTACTGTCTATAGAGTCAGATCGCTACAAACACATACTTATAAGGTCTTAAACGTGTTTGCCTGCTCTGATACCAATTGAAAAAACAGGGGTATAACAACCTCACATAATATTTTCTTTAGGCAATCTGTATGGACAAACTCCAATATCATTCCAACTAGACAGTCAAACTCAATCAATGGAAATATATCCAAGAGTTGTATCTCTGTTTCACAATATAATTAGAAAATCAAACTATTAGAGCACTGCTCGGTCGAACTCGCAAGCGTTGTTATCCCAAGCTTGTTTGTCAAGTTTAGTTTCCAAAACTATAAGTCTTGATTTCTAGTCTACTTATAGCTAAGTATAGGATTAGGATAGTAAGTGTAGTTGAGCTTTAGACTTCACGGCGTTCATCGAATGAAGACAAATAACTAGTCAAGGGAACTTGTGGAACTTCATCAACAAAAGGTATGTGGATATTTGAACTCATCTATCACTCAAAAGTCGATCTACTCTATCTCCTATTTGAGACAAAAGTCGTATTGCTATATAGACTTCAATTATACACATTTTATATTTCGATTCGAGTTTATCTCGCTTATCTATTTATCGAAATATGTGTTTGTAAGCTTTCTATTTAACCAAGTTCATATTTTATTCTTGACGAAAGTCAAAATATGATCATGTGAAAACCGCCATGTAACATCTTACATGATTTGTGTGAGACAGTCATTTGATGTAGACTCGAAATGTTTCGTATTGATCATTTGATCACTTGAAATTGCTTTGAAGCTAATAGTTTGTGTGAGACAGCTATGGTCGTCTTCCAAGAATGTTTCAGTAATTCATATTAGGGTTTAGAATATGTAACCATGATTGGATATAAACATAGTGTGTATTCACATTTGTGTAAAGTCCAAAACCGGGAACCATGGTATGCGTACCCGTACTCGTACTGGTTGTTGGAAGTCCGGGAACTAAGTACACGTACCCGTATGCATACTGACGGAAGTTCAAGTTCCGTAAATTTCTGGCGGAGTTTGGAAGTGTAGTATGGTATACATACCCGTACGCGTACTGGTGTAACCAAACTCAGTCCGACTATGTAGGTATGCGTACCTTTTTGCATACTTAAGTAGGTTATGTTTTAAAATCGTTTTGTTCATGAACTAATACATTTATATAATAAGGAATGCAATCTTTTGCAAACCTTGACTATAATGTTCATGAAATGATTCGACTGAATCAAAATCGATTTTGCTTCAATTGTATCATGTATACTTCTATGAGAATATAAACAATTGAACAACTCTCTAACTAGTTTCATTTGAGTCATTTGAACTAGTTGTGATGAAGATGAATAAGGTTGATATGAAAGTGCTCATATGGCTAACCATTAGTTAACTATTGTTGAACCAACTAAATGTACACGTTTAGGTACGGTCACCTTTATCTAAATGATGGTACATTTCGTTTGTGTATAACAAGCTAAGTTCGATCTAATGGTTGAAAGATATTAGCTTGAATCTAATCAGTTTTTCATCTAACGGTGAATATTGAATGCTTTGTTACCAAAGTAACATTGATTGAAACCCTGATTTGGAGACTATATAAAGGAGAACTCTAGCAACTGGGAAACCTAATCCCCACACCTCCTGCGTGATACTAGTTGCGACTAGAGTCGATTCTCCTTGAACCTTAGGTTTTTCCAAAACCCTGTAGGTTAACGACTTGAAGACTTCATTGGGATTGTGAAGCCAGACCCAACTATTTTCTCTGTAGTTGCGTGTTCTGATTTTGCTGTTTTCTATTGTGATTGAGTACTATTTTCTTTAAGATTTGCTCGAGATTTATTCTCCGATAGGCAAGATTGAAAAGTAGTTACAAACATCTTCGTCTCATTGTTTGTGATTCCACAATATCTTGTTTCGTTAATCGATTAATATTGTTGTGAGGTGATTGATAATACTAGGTTGTTCTTCGGGAATATAAGTCCGGTTTATCAATTGGTTCCTGTTCACCTTGATTTATCAAAAGACGGAATAAAACTTATAGGTATATCTGTGGGAGACAAATTTATCTATTCAATAGACTTTTCTGTGTGATACAGATTTGTTTATCAAGTCTTCGAGTTTGGCTCGTAGCAACTCTTAGTTGTGGGTGAGATCAGCTAAGGGAATCAAGTGCGCAGAATCCGACGTGGTTCAAGAGGCGTAAGGAACGCAACTGTACCTTGATCAGTGTGAGATTTGGTTAGGGTTAAACTACATTTCATTTCGAAGTTAACTTGTAGTAGGCTAGTGTCTGTAGCTGCTTAATACAGTGTGGTGTTCAATTCTGGACTAGGTCCCGGGGTTTTTCTGCATTTGCGGTTTCCTCGTTAACAAAATTTCTGGTGTCTGTGTTATGTCTTTTCAGCATTATATTTGTTTATATAATTGAAATATCACAGGTTGTACGTAAGTTCAATCAATTAGATAATCCAACATTTGGTTGTTGATATAAATTGATTGACACTTGGATATTGGTTTTTGATACCGCCCAAGTTATTTCTTATATTCAATCAGGCTCGCAAATTCCTATTTGTTTGATTGCGGATTGAATTGAGAAATTGAGATATAACTCTTTGATATACTTTTCTTAAGATTGAGTCTGACTGCCTAGCTGATTCTCTTGAAAGTATACTGGAGTTAGTCCATACAGATTGTTAAGCTAAATATTGGGTGTGGTTGTTAGACCCCCGCTTTTTTAATTGGTATCAGAATAGGCAAACACGTTTAATACCTTATAAGTCTGTGTTTGTAGCGATCTGACTCTATGGACAATAATGTTATCTCAATAAATGCACCACCAGATCCAGGAATTCCATAATTCTCTTCCATGACTGATTTAATAAAGTCTGTAGAAGAAATTCTTTCTAAACCTCCACCAGGTTTAAAATCCCCAGAAGTGTTTTCAGGGCTTGAGAAAAGGCTTGAGAGCTTATGTCTTGATATTGAGTTATATCTCCAGAAAGAGCAAGAATCTCTTGATAATCTAAATCAAGTTATGATGAATAACTTCCATGTTGAGGTTGATATTGATCTCCTTATCAGTAAGGACATTCCTTCTCCTTCCATTGTCTCTGACAAACTGGAAATAATACGAGAAGTATCTAAACCTCATCCATCTATCTGTTTCATCTTTGAATTTGACTTTGTTCATAAATCAAACTCTGATATACTTTTTAAAGATAATGGTATTGCACTCTTTTGTGAGAAAGTCAGGATGTCTCTTTTTTTCAAAAAGGTTTCCCTGAGCAGTACTAAACAGTATCTTATGGGACTTTGTTTTATAAGTTCTAAATGAATAAATCAGGAACTCAAATTATCTTGTGCTCTTCTTAAGTTCTTTAAAAAGCTTGTAAAACAGTCCCTTGGGTTTGTCTCAATACTGGAAGTTGTAAGAGTTGTTGGAAAGAAACTCTCTCTTGGTGTTATGGTGTGCAAGTTTTTGTCTTTGTGATTCGCTTGGTAAAGAATTTATGAGCTCTTTTCTAATCTTCTTTATAGCTTGTTTTAACAACAGTCCATGAAACAAACAAGACCTTGACACACATGTGCAGTTCACGTACCCTGAACTCGTGTGTTTGAACCTCGTTCCAGTACGAACATATCCGGTTCGGGTTCCACCGTTTTCCACTTATAAAGAGAATTAATTCTCTTCGTTCTCTTCACCTTCTTTTCTTCTTCTTCAGTTCGAGTATGCAAAAGAAACCCAACAGTTCATGTACCATCATCTCACTTTCGTTTCTTAATCATTTCTTAATTGGTTTGCACCCTTGAATTCAGAAGAAGTTTGTGTACCTTGGGTCAAGAAACTTTTTCACTTTGCTCATCGTTTTGGAACTCTACCATTAACGTAGTTCTAGTACCAAGTAAGTTTCTCATCTTTTCTTTGTGAGTTCGTATTCTTCAATGGCATATAGGAAGAGAACTATTCTTGGTGGGAGCTCAAGTGGTCAAGCAGGGGATAATACTTACTATGATCTTAGTAGTCGTGCTAGGTTTGTTCAACCTGCTGCTCGTGACCTCTATTTGGAGTATAAGAACAAACAACCTATTTTTTTTTTTTCTAAATCATTAATTTTACTACTCAAAATATTTCAAGGAATACAAAAAATTAGCCAAGATATTTTCAAGGCTAATTATTACAGAAAAAGCTAAACAATGAAAAATATAAAGAGTTACATTCACTAATGCATACTTAAGAAAATCTGAAATATATATCATCCTCATTCTCCATTCTCCCAAGGAATTGTGGTTTGTCATCATAGTATTGAATCACTCTGTTGTTTGAAAGAGCTCCCTTCTTTGCCATCTTGTCTGCAGAGAAGTTTATTTCTCTGTATGAGTGTTTCAAACTAATGGATGGAATCAGTTTCCTTATTCTCTCCCATCTACTTCTTACAGTTCATGGCACTTTGTTTTTTGAGAAAGCTTCTTTGACTGCATTTGAATCAAGTTGAAAACATACCATCAGAAAATGTTTGTTCACAGCCCATTCACCTGCAACAATAAGAGCCATTACTTTTCCAAGTAATTTGTTGCTATTCCCAATCCACCTGAAGCATCTCCAATACATGCACCTGAACTTTTTCTTGCAACAAATCCCAGACCTGCCACTCCTGGATTACCCTTAGATGCTGCATCACAGCATATTAGCATTTGGTTTACTACTGGCAGATGAAAGAAACATTGTAGCACTCTTGTAGCTTTTGTTCTAACTCCTGAGATACCAAAAATAAGAGTATATGCAAATCATACATTGTCCCCCACATCTCTCCCTTCATTCTTGGACTGCATTCACTTGTAATTCTAATTATTTTTTGCTTGAACTTCTCCACATCAGGTGTCAGATATTCATATATATTACAGAGTTTCTTGTAAACAAGAGTTCTACCATAGTGTTGAAAGCACTGTTTTACCATACTTCCTTTATTGCTGAGCTTTTTTCTCTGGCCACAACCATTAAATCCTCAAAACTTTTTGGATTTATGTAGTGAAAGATTCCACTTTGCCAATGCCATATTTTTGCACTGAATGTACAATGCCAAAGCACATGATCCATTGTGTCCTGATTATTGCCACATAGGTAACACTTAGAAACTGTTGAAAAACCTTTTTTTCTGACTGCTTCCTCTGTTGCACATGCACCTCTTAAAATATTCCATAAATTGCTTGATGTATATGGATGAACACATGGACTCCATATTTGCTTTGCCCATGTCAGAGTTGCATATTTTTTCCTTATCCTTTGAGCTGCACCAGCTACTGAAAAATTACCATCACATCCTGAGTCCACACCTTTTTATCCTTACCATCCAACAAAACAGGCAATTCACTCACATCATAATATGCTAATAGAGGAGCTAGAATTTTCCATTCACCATCTTGAATAAGATCTTTTACTTTAATTTCAGCATTCTGTATTACAAAATCATCCTCAGCATGCCTATCTATCAAAGCATAGTCATTAATCCATTTGTCCTTCCAAACTGAAATCTTTTGACCATCACCCACCAACCATCTACTGCCTTCATCCATTTCAGATATAACCTATTTAATTCCTGGCTAGATAGAAGATTGTTTATAATACTTGATCCACTCACCGTTTTTATCTTTGTATTTAGCCCTCATAAACAGAGTTCGTTCTTCATCCTCAGTTTATATCTTCCATAGCAGTTTCATAAGCAAATCCTTGTTCATAACTTCTAATCTTCTTAGACCCAAACCTCCCTCCTCCACTGGTGCATTTGCCTCATCCCATTTAACGGTAATTAACTTCTTCGCATTTGGATCCCCTGACCACAAAAAATTTCTGATAATTCTTTCACAAGCTTCAATAACTGACTTTGGCCATTTATACATAGCCATATTGTAAATTGGCATACTGCATAAAACATGTTTCACTAAAGTCAATCTTGCTGAGAATGCTAATAGCTTACCCATCCATCTAGCTAGCATTTTTTGCATCATCTCTACCATTCCCCATACTTGTTGTGTTTTGACTCTTCCAGGATTAAGAATAACTCCCAAATATTTATCTGGAAATACAGAAATATCCATTTGTAAGAAATCATCAATTAATCCTTGTTTTATTGTTTCTGAAACTCCTCCCACAAAGCATTTGCATTTTTGCTTTGTTAACTTCTTGACCAAAATTGTTTTGGTACTGCATTAATAAAGCTATCAAATTCTCCAAGGTCTTTTTATTACCATTGAAAAATATTAAAATGTCATCAGCAAACATCAAGTGAGTTGGCTGACAACCTCCTCTACAAACCATTGTTTGAATTTTTCCTTGTTGCACCAATTTGGTAATATTTATGCTCAAAACTTCCTCAGCTAGCACAAAAAGAATTGGTGAGAGAGGATCACCCTGTCTCAATCCTCTCCCCACATCAAAAAAACCATAAGGACCACCATTTACAGGCACTGATATTCTAGCAGATTCACACCACAGAATACCAACTTCTGAGAAACCAAACTTTCTCATCACTTCAAACAAAAATTTCCAGCTTAAGGAGTCATATGCTTGTGTAATATCAATCTTGAGCCTAACATTTCCTCCCCTCCTTTTAATCTCAAGTTCATTTACTAGTTCAGCTGCTAGTACAATCTTTTCATGTATACTTCTTCCTTTTATAAAAGCACCTTGCTGTTCTGAAATCATTGTCCTAATCAAAGTACCAATTTTATCTGTAATGATTCTAGTAATGATTTTGAAATTAAAATTTTCTAGACCAATTGGTCTAAAGTGTTCTGCTTTCTTGGCCCCTTGAACTTTTGGAAGAAGAAACAAAAAATTAGAGTTAAAACCTCTAGGTATAAATCTATTGCTCCAGCAATATTGTATAGCCTCAACTAGCTCCATTCCAACCACCTCCCAAGCAAATTTGTATAAAATTCCAGGAAATCCATCTGGTCCAGGTGCACTATTTGCATTCATCCCAAAAACTGCATTTTTTAATTCAACTTGAAAGGGAACAACATCAATAAAAGAGTTATCCTCTTCTGTTAAGATTTTAGGAATTGTTTCAAACAAATACTCATCAATGTCACATTATTTGTTTCAAATTTCTTCTTATAATGAGACACTAAAATATTAGATATTTGATCTTGATCACTTACTAAATTACCTTCAGTGTCTTCTAGTTCTGAGATGTTATTGAAAGATTTCCTTATTCTCATAGTTGAGTGAAAAAAGCAGTATTAGATCCACCTTTCTTAACCCATTGAATTCTTGGTTTCACTCTCCTTAATTCATTTTATTATTGAGAAGCTAAATCATGTTCTCCTCTTGCAGTTACTAGTTTATTTAATAGCTCAATGTTTTCAGGATCATTATCTGACTCCAAAGTTGCAGCTAAAACCTTATCTTCTGTAGTTTTTACTTTAATTCTGAGATCCCCAAACACTTCCCAATTCAATTTCTTCAAAAAAAAAATTCAGTCTTTTGAGCTTGTAAATAAAACTAAATGTTGGATTTCCATTATACTCTTCTTCCCATGATTCTTTAATAACTTTTAGAAAATCTGGATGAGTTTTCCACACAAGTTGGTATTTGAATGGAATGTTTTTTGGTTTTGCAATGTTAACCACTCCACCCAAAAGTGCTCCATGATCTGATGTTCCTCTAACATTCACTTTGTAGCTCAATCCTTCAAATTTCTCCAGCCATTGGATATTATAAAAAGCCTTATCCAAATCACACAAGATTCTTTTCTTACCCACCCTATTATTACACCAAGAAAACTGAATACCAACTTGGGTGCTTGTACTAAATTACAAGATTCAAGACAATTTATGAATTCTTGCATTGAAATTCTTAAAGGAGCTCTTCCACCTTTTTTCTCTTCATAAGTGAGTACAACATTAAAATCTCCTATCACTAACCATGGTAGCTTCATTTCACTAACTTCATTTAGGTCTTCCCACAATGATATTCTATCTATAGTAAGGCAAGAAGCATGAATTCTTGTAACCAGTAAATCACCCACTTGAACTGTTATTGCTTGTCTTGTAGTAGAAATAACTGAAGGAGTAGATAGTGAAGGATGCCAAAACAGCCAGATATTACCCTTTTGTGTGTTACTAGAATCATGAATTACCATTTGGTTCATACCTGGTGTAGATGGGGAAAAACGATTTGCTGGTTTTTAAGGAATTGAGGAGACGACCGTACGGAGGAGACTCCTCGAACTGAGCGAAATGTTAAACCTCACACAGATGCACCGCTGCAAAGGGGGTGCTTTAGATTCGAGAGATCAATATGTAGTACTCCGGCCTAAATCAAGACAATGACCGTTCCAGATTAAATTCGATCATAAGAGAGGATAGGTTGATCTGTAGGAGGGAAGCTGGGAAATGTGTGGAATCAATGGTAATCAAAGACTGTGGGTGTGTGAATTCTGAATATGATAAGCTTTGAATGATTGAAATTGCTCAATTGAGAGTAGTTGCTCAATTGATGAGTTGATGATCTCGTGTTGTCTATGAGACGTGAGATCGATGATACTGTTGATGCTGATGATTCAATCATGATTCAAAGACTTATTTATATTGCTGGAATTTTAGACACCATGACCCCATGAAGTGTGACAGTTGATGGAATCAAGGAGTGGGGAAGTGGAGATCGTGTTTGAAACCAGTTGCTCAACGTGTGGAGACTTGGTCGATTTTCCACCCACTACCTCGTGAATTCCTTCAACTAATTTCACGACTTTCTCATATTCCATCGTGTGTTTGAACACACGTGTCGTAGACCGCCATACCAAAACCCTAAGTGATATCCCCCCAAAGTGACACGATTGACATCTCGTGGTATGTTAGTCAATTGATGACTTCGTGGTTTGATGGGACGATGAGCCCATGTAGTTGTTGAGTTGAACATGATGTTCTGAAACTCATGAGTTGAACATGTCATGAGACAGAGGTATAGTTCTTATGATGAAGTGAGAAAGTATTGCTCGTTCGATGGATCGTTGAATATTGATTGTTGAACCAATATTCCTTGGTTCGATGGATCGTTGAATATTTGATCGTCTGAGCATGTGTTGCTCATCTGATGGATTATTGGCAGCGTACCAAAAATATTAATTAGAATACTGGTCGTTGAACCGAGAATAATTAATAAAATTAATGACCATGAGGTCGTCATAAAATTATTAAGGTTGGAATCTGGAATGATGATCCTTGGATTCAGAAACCCTAATTTTATCAATTGATGATCAATTCATGGTTCGTCAGAATTTTAACCATGGGACGAAGGAGGGAGCGACTACATGGGACCGTGGATCAACCATGTAGTGTCCATATGTTCACGTGAGAAAATACAAAGAACTCCTGAAGAGTTGACGATTTGTTAGTGAAAGAATGATCAAATGCTGGTTTAATCATTTATTGAAAATGCTCGTCTGAGCCTTAGGTGAGAAAACCTAATTAATTATGACGGAGTGAGTGACCGACCATGGGGTCATGAAACCGTCCCTGGGTAGTCACATGACCGCCTGATGATCACTTCATGAAAATCCAAAGTGTTTGGAAGAGTCTTGGACCTAATACGTGCAATTGTGCAAATTAGGTCAAACTGTGAAACTTGATGGGACCGGCTTCTGTAAGCGAAAGAGCTAATCTTGGTCGGTCAAGATAGCGCGCTCGTGTCCCCAAGGCGTCTGCATCTCAGTCCTGAGAATTTTGATATTTTCTGGCGTGCAATTGGGCATCCATTCAAGAAAATATGCCAAAATTAGGGTTTCGACGAAACTGAGGAAAACACCATGAGATGATGGAAAATAATTATAAAATAAGGAATAAGGAGGCGTGGGACCGCCGAGGCCAAGGCATGGTCAGTCGGTCGTGGCCACGGTCCCGTGGTGCCTTTTTCTTAATTTTATAATATTTTGATGATTTTATGAAAAATTCATGAATTTTGAGAAATTTGATGAATTTAGGGAGTTTCCATGAATTGAAGGAGTTTTCATGAGTTCAGGGAAGCAAAAAATATTAAAATAATAAAACAAGGGCGTGTCCGTGGAGGCGCGGCCGGCCGGCTATGGCCCGGTCCCACGAGTTTTCATGATTTTTTAATATTTTTTTAGGTATTTTTTCATGATTTGAGGGAATTTTTCCTAATTTGAGAGAAATACCATGAAATCAAGAAATTTGATGAATTCAAGGAAAATAAAAATAATAATAAAACAAAGGGGCGTGTGGGACCGGCTAGGGCATGGCCGGCCGTCCAGGGCCCGGTCCCACAAGTTTTCATTATTTATTTTATTTTATTATTATTTGGTGATTTGTGCAAAATACTATGAAATCAAGGAGTTTTTTCATGAAATTAGAGAAATAATAATAATAAAAAAATAATGAGGAATCGTGAGGTGTGGGGCCGGCTGGGACCAAGGCATGGCCGTTTGGCCAACGGTCACGCCCCACACTTCTTTCCTTAATTTTATATTATTTTTTACGAATTTATGAAAATACCAAAGGAGTTTCCTCGAGACGAAGGAGATTTGATAAAGTGAGAGAATTTTCATCAAATCATGGAAACTAATAAAAATGCATTAAAAATATAAAACTGGCGTGGGATTGACCACGACAAGGTCGGTCGGTCGTGTGTCCGTGCTCCCAGCACCCTGGTCAATATTTTTAATTATTTATTATTTTCTTCCCTATTTTGCATAGGTTCATCGTTTCGTTGTATTTAGAAATACTCGTTCGTGCGGTGACTGTTAGTGTATCGTCGTTGAGTACACCTTCACTATTTGAATCGGGGCTTACTTAGAGGTAGCTCAGACTCCCGGTTGTTGATTATTTATTACTAATTGTGGAATTCAGTGGAGAATAATTCACAAAATTGAGTAATAAGATGTTTATTATTAATTCATAGGATCAGCTGAGGATTTGACTACGAATTCAGAATAATAAAGTGAGCATTACCATTCCATGGGATCGTAGATTCGACCATATAATCGGAGTAATTAAGATTTATCTATTACCATTTATAAGACCAGTTGTGGATTCGATCATGAAACCGGAGTAATGAGATAATATAGTTATTGTTATTCTATGAGATCAAGCCGTGGATTCGATCATGGAAGCAGAACAATTGTTTATTGCCATTTTATGGGACCAGTCGTGGATTCGACCATGGAATAGGAGCAATTGTTATTGTCATTCCATGGGACCAGTCGTGGATTCGACCATGGAATAGGAGCAATAATAGATTATTCTGGGAATTCAGTAGTGAATGTCACGGCAAAATTAATATTAATTAGGAATAATTAACTTTGTGGCTCTATACTAGCATAGCAAGCTGTCTAGGAGCATTAATTATCCCGACATGAGCTTGTCGGTAAGTCATATCCTTTATATAGACAGGGTAAACTCGTTGTTTGTTCCTGAAGACATTATCGCTCTATACTAGCAGAGCAAGCTGTCTAGGAGCCGTCCATCTCGTGATACCATATAGAAATAATCACTGAAAGTGTTCAGTATTCATGAGATATGTCGTTGTCCAGTCGTGAGACTACATATCTACATGTACTCCGAGAGAAAGTACTCTCCGTTGAGAATTCGATGAGAGACCCCTGTCTCAATACTCACGTCTGATTGCTGGATCAGAGCTTCGTATAATTATGAGTTTACGATTTTAGCCCTTGTCGAAAATCCACCATATACACCTGGTAACCTTATTTGTCTCAAAATACTACTAGAAACTCTTACTTTTGGCTCAGCAATCCAAAGTAAGGTAGGACTAAAGTTATTCACTAAACTTCTAAGTTTATCTTTGGCTTAAGATCTCCTCAAACCTCTGATATTCCAATACATGACTCTCATTGAGATTGAGAGATTTGGGAATTACTAGAACTCCCCACCACTGAAACTATCTTCATTGAATTATTTTCTTGCTTCCTTGTAGTTACATTAGGTATCCCTTTTACCAACTTTCCTTTAGTAGGTTCTGCAACTACTCTTGAAAATGATTTCTGTTTTTCTGCCACTTCAATTAAGGTATTAAACTTACCAGAAGAAACAAAATTCTTACCACCTTCCCCTTGATTATGTTAACTTTCTTGCTTTGGGATCTTTACCTGAGACATCTTTCCAACTTCATTATCTCTCACTTCATTCTGAATATTTGTTAAAACTTGAGCAGTATCAACTTCTTCCAATTAAACTAGTGATGGTTGAGTCACACCCACATTAGAAGTTAAGGGAGGAATTCTAGTACTTACATCAAGTAATTTATCCACTGATAAAGTTGGAAATTCCTGAGTTGATTCCAGAAGACCAGTAAAACCACTACACTTCTCCTCAGTAGAAACATTAAGTGGTGTAATATTGTTAACAAGTTCATCCACTTTTGAAACTGATTCTACAATTTGTTGTATGTTGAAGCAAATATCAAAACCCACTGAAGTTTGATGTTGAGTTTTTTTTGGAGTATATCTCCATTGATGCTGAGGATTCTCCTTTCTAACTTGCTCCTTTCTCTTAATACGACATTCCGCTACATAATGCCCAATTGTATTACAGTGATGACAAGATTTTGGAATTCTATTAAACCTAATTGCTTGTTCAAATTTACCATAATTAGTTTCAACCCAGATTTCATTGGGAATTACCTTTGTCAGATCAATCTCAACCAGTATATTAGCATAGAGACCTACTTCCTTCTTCAAAGTGGTTTCATCAACACGAATAGGTCTTCCAAATCTACTTCCCATAGCCATTAGAATATTTTCTTTCCAATACTCAATACATAAACCATGGAACATCGCCCAAACAAAAGCACTTGATGTTTTCTGTAGCTCTAGTTTGAAATCCCTTTCCCTGAATCGAAGAGTTAAAGTCTGTGATTCAACCTCCCATTAACCTTCATAGATCATCTTCATATCTTCACCATTTTCCAGTTTGATTATAAAGAAGCCCTTACCAATTGGGATGAGTTGACAATTAGCCTTTAATTTCCATTGTTTTCTCATATTTGATTCAACAACAAGAAATTTAATCTTGACTAAATCCATCCTACGAATCAAACTCTATCTCCATTCATCTAAACTTTCATCAATCACAGCATCATGAATGAAAACTGAAGTACTAGCATTAATATTACTAGCAAAAATTTTCGATCTGAGATTACGAAAAATCTCAGATTCAGACAAGTATTTGAATTATCCGACATATTTACGCCAGATATATTACTAAACTAAAATCATTGAAACACCTGAAAGAATTCATGCAAAAACAACTAACAATCTTCACCTGAATTCAATGAAGATGATGAACATTGTTGCAGTTTCGAGAAATTTTGTCGCCGAGTCAATCGCCCGAGTCGCAGAGCGTAAAATCGCCGAGTCAATCTTCTATTCTCATAGAAGTATGAAACAAACCAATTTTTTAAGACGGCCTAACTGAAATTGAGGTAGAGGGCCTAACTTATTTTTTCAAAAATCACGAATCGGGCATAATTCACAAACCAATGAGATCTGCTCGTATTGATATGAATGCACAATTTTAAGAAAACATTCATGATCCAGACCCGGCCAATTACATATTCAAAACTATTGTAGGAGATAAAGTTTTCACTGTGGATCTTCATGTTATTGCATATCTGTTGAATGTGTCTCATAATGGTAGTGTCCGATTTCCTCCTCCTGAGAGTGAAAGGTTGACCCAGAAGTGATGTCAAATCATCTCCTTAATAGAGACGTCTCTCAGAGAGATGGTAAGATTGATGTTCATGATGCTAGGTTGTTTCTCAAAGTTGCTGGGAAACTGATTGTGGCCAACATGATGCCAAGTACTATCGACAAAATGCTATGGACTACGTCTCTTGCTGAGTTGGTCTGTTACATTGTCGAAGGGAGAGACATTGATTTCTGTTGACTTATTGTTAATCAGATGATAAGTGTGAAACAAACTTCGAAGAAAACTCCAGGCTTTCCTTGCCTCATTTCAAGCATTTGCAGTCATTTTGGCATCACTCCTTTTGGCTCTGATCTTAGATGATCAAAAGTTCTGACCATATCAAGCATCGAAAAGATGAAGCAACCTTCAACCGGAGTTTCAGCAAGCACCTCTGCAACTGCAAACTCTGAACTTGTCCGTCTTCAGCATGAAGTTGGGTGCATGAGAGAGTAGTTGGAGTATGCTGAAGCAAAACATCCAGATCTGATTGAAAAATTTAATGAAATTGCTAGTGCTTATATGAGATGATTGATTAATCTCTGTATTTGCAATTTTACTTGATTTGTCTGTTAAATTTCTTATGTTGGACTTAAGTAACTGTTATCTTTTAATAGTTGTGAAAACCTTAATGGTATTTTAGCCTTAAATGATTTTATCCTTCAATTAAATTGCTAAATATGTTAAGTCCATAAGAAGTACAAATGAATTTCTCAAAAGTTAAGTCTATCATATGTCTTTATTGATAAAAGATAGAATGAACTTTTGATAACAAAATTTAAGCCTATTATGTCATTATGCAAATATTGATGGAAGATGGGATGAAATTTTGTCTGCAAAGATTAAGTCTATTACGTCTCTATGCGAATATTGATGAAAAATAGAATGAATCTTTGAATATTCCGCAATATTGGTCTTTCCCTGATCTACATCTTTTTGTAAATATTGTGCGACTCCATAAGTTCTCTTATGTTGAGCGTTTCCGATTAAATTAATCATGGGTTCTCTTGTGGTTAATTTAATAGAGTATATTTGATACAAATTCATGTTTCATGTGATTTGTCAATGTCCAAAGAAATCCTTCTTTTCTTGTGAAATCAAGGTCGCTCTTGTTGTTCTTTGGGGAATGGCATTTAATGGGGGAGAGTTCTTATTTGAACTTGTGCTTAATTGCGAAATCTTTGTGGGGTGTTCTTTTGTGGAATATTATAGGGATTATCTAGTACCTTTATAAACTCCTTGATGAATGCATTTATTTTGGCGATATGATTGCATCTAAACAAAGTTGATATGTGGTTCTCTTTTAGTCATGAAGTATCTCTATGGAAATTTCATTAGGATCCCACCAGTTTTCGTACCTTTGCCAATTTATATTGACAAAAAGGGGGAGAATTAATGTGTAGTTCACACTACAAATACATATGGTTTACGGATCATTATGTAAGGGAGAGTGGTTTTCATGGGAGATGAAGTATTGACTAAGGGGAAGTGATACATATCACCATAGTATTGTTGTCAAAGTTGTGATACAATTGAACTTTGATGTTGTGTAATAATACTACGACACTGTATAACAATGATTCAGAGCTATTATTTTCTCATTGTTATAGCTACGGATCTTCAACAACTATGATGCTGAGTTGAACACATTTAGAATCATTGGAGTACTTGGAAGTGACGAATATTTCAAGTAATGTTGAAGAACCAAAGAGATCAAGATTCTTCTTTTTTTTTGCTAAGTCCAAAAGTTTATTAAGAAAAAAAACGTAATTACAAGAATTACAAGCAGGAAGCACAAGGCCTCCCCACCCCCATAAACCAAAGAGGTGTAAATAAATAGCCAAAGAAAAAGCCACAAAATTCTAGAAAATTATAACTGAAAAAATAACCAAAGAGAAAAGAAGAAAAAAGACTAGCAGCCCAATTTGCTTCACTCTTTTAGGTGCCCACGAAGAGCAGCAAACCCTCCTCTCAACAAAGAGATTAAGATTTTCCACCTCCTTTATTTTTCTTCTTTGAAGTCTTCTCCTTGATATACTCCTTTCGAAAAGATAAATCCTGCAAATACTTTTGTTGAATATCAAATTTTGTAATAGGAAAAATAACTTCCTTTTCCTTTTTTGTTAACTGAATGTTCAAGGGATGCTGATGCAAGTCCAAGTCCATACTTATTTTGCTACCAGAACTTGAATCCTTAATTGTTTCATCTGTCAGAGACGTATTGTCTACATTCCCATGTTGCCCATGCGTTTGGGACGTACTAGCTACATTCCCATGCGACCATGCACAACATTAGAACCCAAGGTTTTACCCAAATTTGAACCCAAGTTAGAGTCCGAGCAAACTGAGTCCGTGCAGAACTCCTCTTCTCGTACATAATCCAAGAAAAATTGGATTAATCTTTACGTGTCTTCCTTGGACTCAGTTTCAAGCGTGTCATCCTGTAACACACAAAACTTGTTCGGAGATAAAACCACTCCAGATACAGTTTGTTTACCTAACGGATTGGAGGAAAAATCCTTATACGCCTTCCTAGCTCGCTCCAAATCTTCACGCGCCTTCAGCAAATTGGCTAAATCTGTAATACCCCGATATTCGGTAGTGGTTGGCCGGATAGAATATAGGTAATAGTTTGTCCTTCCCTAATACCGAGGCCTTTTCAACACAATTGGCTCCAGAGTTGGCAGAAAACTCTGCAGTTAAGCGTGCTCGGGCGGGAGCAATCCAAGGATGGGTGACCATCTGGGAAGTTTCTGCTGGATTACCGCAGGGATGCCCGTTGAAAATCCCACACCGTCGGATAACCGCAGTGGATAAGTGGGGACAGTATTGGTGGAGGGACGGGTCATTACAATGGTATCATAGCCGACGGCGGTTCACCTGCCGAGGGTGGGAAGGTACGCTAGACGTGGTTGGTCCAGGTGCTTCTCATGAGGGCAGGGAACGTCGGAGATCTGGGCTTGTATATATATTCCGGAGCCGAGGAAGGCTCCAATTTAAGGTGGTGGTATTGTAATACCCCGATATTCGGTAGTGGTTGGTCGAATGGAATATAGGTAATAGTTTGTCCTTCCCTAACACCGAGGCCTTTTCAACACAATTGGCTCCAGAGTTGGTAGAAAACTCTGCAGTTAAGCGTCCTCGGGCGGGAGCAATCCTAGGATGGGTGACCATCTGGGAAGTTTCTGTTGGATTACCGCAGGGATGCCCGTTGAAAACCCCACACTGTCGGATAACCGCAGTGGCTAAGTGGGGACAGTATCGGTGGAGGGACGAGTCATTACAAAATCTTCTTCCATTTTTTTCCTAGCTCCAAAGTTTGACGCTCCTCATCACTTATTTCCTCCCCTTTTCCAACTTGAGCCTTGAGCTGTTCCCAAGGAGATCAAGCATTTTAATGAGAAGCTACAAAGTTTATTTATTTTGTAATCCATATGTATTGATAGTTTTGTCACTAAAATTGATAAAGGGGGAGATTTTTAGTGTTAAAGCATTGCTCGGTTGAACCCACTAGCGTTGGTATGTCAAGTTAGTTGTCAATTTTAGTTTCCAAAATGCATTCTTGATTTAGTATACTAAAGATTGTTTCGGACTAGATTGAGTCTTAGAAGTAGAATCGAAGCTATCCTTGAAGGATGAAGTTTGAAGACTACAAGAAGACATCAACAAATGTATGTGGTAATTTATTTCATTTGGATTCTTGTTCAATTCTACCGTTCTAATCTATCAAAACAAATGCTCACTCTATGAAACAATTCCTATGACGGTAAATGTACATTTATGTATATATACTCGAGGTTATTTGAGCCACGACTTTTGTGACAATAACATTTACACCTGGAAAGGTTCTGATGTTATAGTGAATGATCTTACGAATTCAACGAGCCAAGAATCACTCAATTCTGAGTTATAACGATAAAGTTATGAGTGATTTATCAAAGTAACAATTATAAGTGTTGTTGTAATTGTTACAGTTCGTTAGTAGGAAACAATCCATGAATTGTTTGTAACGGTTCACGGACTTGAGTCCAATTACGTGACTAAAACCTTTTTTAGTCAAGTATTTGATGTTTCCTTATCTAGGCAAGATAACTATTACTCCAAACATATTTGATTACCATATTAAAGTGTTTGTGATTCCTTCCTAAGATAAATTGTGACTTATTCACATAAATAAAATATTTGCTAAATTAATTATTTATTTAATTATTTTGGCAAGAGTTGTAACTTAGGAAAGACTCCCAAAATTAGGAGAGTCTTGAAAAAGGAAAATAGATTTGCTTAGCTTTCAAGTTACCTTTCACTATAAATAAAGGGTTCGTGAGTGTTACACGTTTTTCATCCTCTTTGGAAAATTGGTGTGAGCTTCATAAGGTTGTTTTCCATGTCATATGTTCTTTCTGAACAAGAGTGAGATAAAAGTCTTTGTATTGGGGATCATAAAGCCGAGTTGGATTTAATCTTCGTGATTGATAATACAACTTGTAATCTAGGTTTTTCACCTCTTGTCTATTTTAAGGTCTTCTCTTCTGATATAAGATCATTCAAGAGTTGTTGATCATAAACCCTAGGTTTTGATAGATTTCAGTTCTCGGTCGTATACAACAATTGTTAGTCGAAATCGGAACTAGAAAGAAAACTTCGATTAAGGTATCTCCTAAAAATCCTTAGGAAGTTTTAAACAAGATACCTTTAGATTTATTCTAGTTGTTCTTGTTGTAGAATAATTAGGTTTCTCCTCCTTCTTTGAAGAGTATAATAAACCCTAATCTACAAGTTTGTTTTGATATTACTTTTACCTAGTAATTTTTTTCTCAAAACAAACACAAGATTTCCAAAACCTTGATTCACATTTAAAGGGAAATCGAATCGGTGTTTTGTGAAAACAAAAGATCGAAAAGTATCAATCGTGTTGGTGCATATTCTAAAGAGAACTAACGTTCTGCTAGAAAATTTATGAGAAGAATTCCTAAAGAGAATCGGTGTTCTGCTAGGAGTTCTATAAGTGCTTGAATACAACTGAAGCAGGTATTACATCTAGTCAGAATAGGTAGTAGGAAAATGGTGTAACAACTTATAACCAGTGTTCGTTTATTATAGACTAGGTTCCGGGGTTTTTCTGCATTTGCGGCTTCCTCGTTAACAAAATTTCTGGTGTCTGTGTGATTTCTTTTCCACATTATATTGTTTATCTTTATAATTGAAATATCAAAGGTTGTGCGTTAATCAATCATTATTGATAAATCCGACCTTGCTTGTTGTCTAGGATTTTGATTGATCTTGGATATTGGTGTTTGGTACCGTCCAAGTATTTCTCACATCAATCAGGCTCATAGATTTCTATTCCTTTGATTTGCTGATTGATTTGAGAAAAAGAGATAAACTCTTTAGTATTATTCTTTAATTGAGTTTTCACTCTCGGAATATTATTGAGGTTTAGTCCATAAAGATTGGCAAACGAAATATTGGGTGTAGTTGTTAGACCCTCGGTTTTTCAGTTAGATCATTGCTCGGTCGAACTCGCAACCGTTGTTATCTCAAGATTGTTTGTCAAGTTTAGTTGCCAAAACTATAAGTCTTGATTTCTAGTCTACTTATGTCTAAGCCTCGGATAAGGATAGTAAGTGTAGTTGAGCTTTAGACTTCACGACGTTCATCGAATGAAGACGAAGAACTACTCAAGGGAACTTGTGGAACTTCATCAACAAAAGGTATGTGGAGACTTGAACTCATATATCACTCAAAAGTCTATCTACTCTATCTCCTATTTGAGACAAAAGTCGTATTTCTATATAGACTTCAATTATACGCATTTGATATTTCGAGCCGAGTTTATCTCGCTTACCTATTTCTCGAAATATGTGTTGGTAAGCTTTCGCCTTAACCAAGTTCATCTTTTATTCTTGACGAAAGTCAAAAGATGATTATGTGAAAATAGCCTTGTAAGATCTTACATGATTTGTATGAGACAGTCATTTGATGTAGACTCGGAATGTTTCGTATTGATCATTCGATCATTTGAAAATTGCTTTGAAGCTAATAGTTTGTGTGAGACAACTATTGTCGTCTTCCAAAAATGTTTCAATGATTAAAATGAGGGTTTAGAAAATGTAACCATGATTGGATATAAACATAGTATGTATTCACATTTGCGTACATGTACGCGCACTGGTTGGTTGTTGGAAGTCCGCGAACTAAGTATGCGTACCCGTACGCATACTGGCAGAAGTTCAAGTTCCGTGAATTTTTGCCGGAGTTTGGAAGTGTAGTATGGTACGCGAACTCGTATGCATACTGGCGTAACCAAACTCAGTCATGCTACTAAGGTATGCGTACCCGTTTTCATACTTAAGTAAGTTATGTTCTAAAACCGGTTTGTTCATGAACTAATACATTTATATAATAAGGAATGCAATCTTTTGCAAACCGTGGCTATAATGTTCATGAAATGATTCGAGTGAATCAAAATCGATTTTGCTTCAATTGTGTCATGTATACTTCTATGAGAATATAAACAATTGAACAACTCTCTAACTAGTTTAATTTAGTCATTTGAACTAGTTGTGATGAAGATGAATAAGGTTGATATGAAAGTGCTCGTATAGATAACCATTGGTTAACTATTGTTGAACCAACCAAGTGTACACGTTTAGGTACGATCACCTTTATCTAAATGTTGGTACATTTCGTTTGTGTATAACAAGCTAAGTTCGATCTAAAAGTTGAAAGATATTAGCTTGAATCTATTCAGGTTTTCATCTAACGATGAATATTGAATGCTTTGTTACCAAGGTAACATTGATTCAAACCCTGACTTGGAGACTATATAAAGGAGAACTCTAGCAACTGGGAAACCTAATCCCTACACCTCCTGTGTGATACTAGTTGCGACTAGAGTCGATTCTCCTTTAACCTTAGGTTTTTCCAAAACCCTGTAGGTTAACGACTTGAAGACATCATTGGGATTGTGAAGCCAGACCCAACTATTTTCTCTGTAGTTGCATGTTCTGATCTTGATATTTTCTATTGTGATTGAGTACTATCTTCTTTAAGATTTTCTCGAGATTTATTCTCCGATAGGCAAGATTGAAAAATAGTCACAAACATCTTCGTCTCATCGTCTGTGATTCCACAATATCTTGTTTCGTTAATCGATTAAGATTATTGTGAGGTGATTGATAATACTACGTTGTTCTTCGGGAATATAAGTCTGGTTTATCAATTGGTTCATGTTCACCTTGATTTATCAAAAGACGGAACAAAACTCATAGGTATATCTGTGGGAGACAGATTTATCTATTCAATAGACTTTTCTGTGTGATACAGATTTGTTTATCAAGTCTTCGAGTATGGGGCATAACAACTCTTAGTTGTGGGTGAGATCAGCAAAGGGAATCAAGTGCGCAGAATCTTGTGTGGTTCAAGAGGCGTAAGGAACGTAACTGTACCTTGATCAGTGTGAGATTGGTCAGGGCTCAACTACATTCCAGTCTGAAGTTAACTTGTAGTAGGATAGTGTCTGTAGCGGCTTAATACAGTGTGGTGTTCAAATATGGACCAGGTCCCGAGGTTTTTCTGCATTTGCGGTTTCCTCGTTAACAAAATTTTTGGTGTCTGTGTGTTTATGGGTTATTAGAGCATTGCTCGGTTAAACCCACCAAGCGTTGGTATGTCAAGTTTGGTTGTCATATTTTAGTGAATCAAAACTCATGTTAAGAGTCGCTTGATTATGTACTAGATTTAAACTTCGTATAGGTTAGCTTGAAATTATTAGGATATGAGACTTTACAAGTATTGCGAAGACTTGAAGATGTGAAGAAGCAAGGAGCTACAACGACAACAATCATCCTTCCACTTGAAGTTAGTGATATTTGACTTGAACTGTTTCATTCCCTAACGTATCTTTTAAGTCGTGCATATTGAAAACATAACTGCGAAGCATATTTGAACTCTAGATAGACATAATAATAAGGAATACAATACGAGGTTTATTGCTTAACCATTAAACTTTGTAGATAAGACATCGACATAATCATTTGAATGCTATTGTGATTATGTATGGGTATGAGGTGAGGATTTCATCCTAGGGAACAATGTTTACATGTGTTCTAAGGAAGTAAGTTCATAATCTTGTTTGTGAACCGAAAAGGAAATTGCCAGGTGTTATTGGTTTTGTTATTCATTGCATATATTATGAACAACCAATATGTCTGATAGAGTATAACCGCTCACAACTTGTTGTGTTCTTGGTAGAACTATTCATAAAGGTCTGACTTTTGTATTGGTATAACTTTTATTAGTAAAACCAATCTTAAGTAATCACCTGTGGTATGATCGGATTATGTCTGCCTTGGGGAAATGGAACCGATCCTTTAAGGGAAAGGGAACTGATCCTTGTAAGGGGTGCAGTACATCAAGGGGAACCGATCCTTGTATGGGGTGCAGCAAGGTTTATAGCAGAAAGGGGAACGGATCCTATGAACATGTGCAACACATATAAGTTAGATACCATATATATGTGGGAACCGATCCTAGTACCTAGTCAACCAAATCTTTGGAAAGCTAGTGTGACTATGCGTAGTACTCACATGGAGGTAGAACCGAAACTTGTTTTGGTAGAACCGTAAACCCATGATTGTGATTGAACCAATTCTAAACTTGTTTGGAAGTGTGGCAAATCGGTTTCAAGGTTGTAAGTGTGAAAGAGAACTTACAAAGTAAAGATGTCGACAAACTTTGAACACGTGATGAGAATGTTTATTTCTATAATTGTTTAAAGATATTCCTTAACAGCTAAGGGAAGAGAATCCTAGGATCGAAACATACGTAAGTTAAGAATCTTTTAATTAAGGTTATTAACTTCATTTTGTAGCGATGTAGGATCAGAATCTCGCAACAATAATGCCTCAGAGAAATTATTAACAACACAACACAACAGTGTCGCAGAACAACTTCAGAAACGAAATAATAAACGACGTCAGCTAAATCATGAGAAAAGTGTGATGGTCCTGCGAAAATTAGGGAATTTGCGAGATTAACATTTGTAAGGTTGCGAGAATGTCGCAAGCCATATCCGAAAATAAAGGACAGATTAGCTGTCACCCACTATGTAATTCCCTATAAATAGTCGTTCGGTTTTAAAGGAAATGGGAGAGATCTTTTTTGAGTGAGAAGCAAGTAAATAGGAGAGAGAAAATTTAGAGCAGTGGTTATTCTTGATTCCTTTATCTTTTCTTGTAAGATTGTTTAAAGATTCGTCAATAAAATTAAGATTGTTAATCCAAAAATGAGTTGAATGTTAATGAAATCTTGTGAGAGGTGTAGTGTAGGATTTCCTGCAACTACATAATGGCGCTAGAAACAAGGAACAAGATTGAAGATTGTTATAGAAAAAATTGAAGATTAATATTGAGATTTGTGAAGATTTGGAGTAATTGATTAAGAATTTTACATAATCTTTGGCAATTCATTAATATTGAAGAAATGGCTAGAAGAAGAAATACATCAGAACAACCAACTATTGTCAGAAGAAGCAAGAGACTTGCTGGAAGGGGAAGAAGTGAAATGGGAGAATCTACTAGAATGAGAAATAATGGAGAAAATCAAGTTCAACCACCAGTTCAACAAACACTAGTACAAGGAAGGAATATGGATTATGATAGGGTGAGTATACACACTTGGCGATCAAATTTAGCAGAAGAAATAGAAGAAGAGCAACAAACCAGGAACCATGGACAGGTAGAGAGAAATCAAGAAGCAAATGAAGGAATAGTTCATGGAGATGAGGAAATTGGAGCGTTAGAAACGTTGAGACGAAGAATACATGAAGAAAGAAGAGTTGAGGCAGAACAACGTGCAAATCTAACAAGGAAAAATCACGAACTGAGGATGGAAAATATGAGACTACAAAGTAGAAGATCGAGAAGTACTACAACATCATATTCAAGATAGACTATAAGAGAGATGAGGCGAAACTCACCCACAGTTAATCCTGGAAATAATATTCAAGAAGAAATACCAAATCCTAATGAAAACATCGTGAAGATAGAGAAAGAACTGATGATCGTTACGTTCCAAAAAATGAAACTTTTGATGATAGGAAAAATGATAGAAATCAAGAGAATGGACAACGTCAGGGACGAAATAATCAAGATGGCGAAGGGAATCGAGAGGAAGGAAGGAGAATTTTACATGAAAGAGAAGCTCAAAGAAATCAACAAACGATTGAAGAAGAAATTGAAAGACACTATGCTGAACAAGCACGTTTAATTTGCGAACGTGAAAGATTGAGAGCGGAAATGGAAGAAAAAGAGCTTCAGGATACAATTCTCCAAAACAATCACGACAATCGAGAAACAAGACGTACACAAAACCGGAATAACGGTAATCTCAATGAAGAGTATGATAGAGTACAGAGGATGGCTGAAAGACAGCGAATGGAATTGATAAGAAATGAACAAAATCATGGAGGGGAAGATGAGAGACATCATCATATGTGAATTCAAGATAGATATGAGGAAGAGAATCACAGGAGAAGATGAGATGAGAATGATGAAGAAGAAATGCAAAATTTCGCGAGAGAAGAAATACATGCATGCAGAAGAAGGGAAGCGAAATTAAAGAGACCAATGGATCAAAAATCAGACGTAAATGGACAAATCTTAAAAGAATTGGAAGAAATGAGAGGAATGCTGAACAATAGAGGAGAATTAGGCAGAAGACAATTAGATGAAGCTATAGAGGAAGCTGCGAAAACTCCATTTACAAAAGAAGTACAGCTAGGAGGAATACCCCCGAAATGCAATTTTCCTGCATTAACCAACATTTTTGATGGAACAACTTGTGAAATTCAACACATTAAAGCCTATGTGAGGTGCATGCTACAATGGGAAAATCATGATGCCGTATTATGCAAGTATTTTGCATCCAGCTTAACAGGGGAGGCGTTAAAATGGTTCGAAGGTTTACCAAAGAATACAATAACATTCTTCAATCATTTGCAGACTACATTCCTGGGGGCATATATAAGTAACAATTCTTCGCAACCTGGTATTGAAGACGTGTTTGGATTAAAACAAAGGATTGGCGAAAGTTTGAACCACCTAACTAAAAGATGGAAAACTATGTGTAGCGAAATGGATGGCCTTATGGATGAGAGATATCTTATCTTATCATTTATCAATGCTATGTTCGCAACCAATCTATTATATATCCAAATTTTCAGAGTCAAGAATACAATCACAATGACTGAACTGCGAGAACTTCAAGAAGAGTTTATTGCTCTTGAGGAAAGGAAAAATGGAATGGAATCATACCCAGTAGCGAACACCAATTCACAAGCAGCGAATGCAAGCTTATTACCTAAACTAATAAACACAGTGGCGAGTACTTTGCAAGTACAACAAAAAAGGTTACGGGCAACAAAAATCAACAGAAAATGGTGGCTATGGGAAGCCGAGATCAAGAGGAGTATGAAAGAGAAAGAAATTTCTACAATCGTGGTGGAAATAATAAGATTCAAATACTTGATCAGCCGCAAGAAACTTATGGAGGTCAAAGACAAAATTATAATAGAGGAAAAGGAGGTCACAAGGTAGTATGGGAAGAAATCAAAATGCCACCTATGAATGCAAGTGTGGAGAAAATATGGGAAGCTATAATTTTGATGGAGAATATACCAACACCATGGAACATGGGAATGGAACCACCTCAAAGCCGCAGAAGTCATGAGTTCTGTTCTTATCATCATTTTCATGGCATACTACAAATGATTGCAGAAATATTCTGAGAATGATAGATCAAGGAAAGCTAAACCACTTTCTGGTAGGGTATCCACAATCTCAACCATTGCCGCTACCACCACTAGAGCATCACAGAGTAAACACGGTAAAAGAAAAGGAAACATTCTTCATAGAAGTTGGTGCAAAAGTAAAGAATCTATTATGTCACTCTATCGTACATTCATACAAGACAATTGAAGATTTTCATGACAATGTTTTAAGTAGAGTGTTCGCAAGAGACAATGATGGAAGAGAAATTATGAATATTGCGAAAATCTCGCCACTAGAGGAATGGCAGAAACAGACTATTTCTTTTACCGCAGAAGAAGTCCACGAAGGTGGAGAGGTACATGACAATCCATTGGTGGTAAAATTAGAAATTAATCCAAAATCGAAAGAAGATGAAGATGATGAAGCTGAAGATTCATGGGCAATTAATAGGATTCTAATCGATACCGGAAGCTCTGTGAACATTTTATTCTATCATACTTATAAAACCATGGGAGGGAGAGATGATGATCTTATACCATCTACATATAAGATATATTGTTTTAATGGTACTTCCAACAAGCCTAAAGGGGAGGTTACTATGCGAATTCCATTGAAGGGAATATCTTCCGAAATCCTGTTCTGTGTTGTTGAGTAGAGTCACCCTACAATGCGTTAATTGGTTGACCTTGGCTACATGGGATTCTAGGTGTAGCTTCAACTTTCCAGCAGTGCATCAAATTACCTCACCCCAGCGGTATAGGAATCATAAAAGGAGATTGGGTTGAAGGAAAGAAATGTTACGAAACTGAGGTAGAATCCTGCGAAGGAAGAGCAAACAAGAAGGAAAGTTGGCGACGCAAAATCAAATAGACACAAAGAAGTGAGAGATTGATGGTGGATAGAATCGAACGAAAAGAAGAAGAAATGTTGCGAAACTAATGCTAGCTCAGAATAAGAAATGGTGAACATACCACTACCAAGGAAGCAGTAGCAGAAAATAACAAAGAAGCGGAGAATGGCAAAGGTAATAAAAAAAAGAAGTGTATGAATGATTGATTTGTTGCGATACTCTCGCAACAAATAAAATTTTCAAAAGTACATTTTACTGAATGATAAAAAAGAGATTACGAAATGCAAATACGATGTGATGATGTGCGAGAATCTCGCAGAGATAATGAATTCTACAAAAGACAATCAGGGAACAATGACAAAAGTGAAAGGGGCGAACCTTTATGGCGTACACCCTAGTTTGCGTATACAATTTCGCAAGAGGCAAATTTAAGACCTAAAGTACGTCATATAAGGGGGTAATTGTTGCATGGATCAGGGAAAGGCTACACCGCCCCCGGAACCTGAGTCATGGAGATTTGGGGTCAATAAATCCCATCCAGGAGAGGCACCTTGGATTCTCAGCTTAAGCATACGACTTAGGTTGGGCGACTAAGGTAATAAGGACTCTCCCAAGGAGTGCAGAATCTGACCAAGGCGCCGAGGTACACGGTGGAGTCAAGAGTGTCAGGGGCGTCTGGAGCGTACCTTGCCATTCTTGACAAGTCTTGGCTTATACTGCACTCGGCCCGAAGAAAACCCCACTTGGGGTGCAGTCTCGTAACCATAAGCCCTATAGGTAAAAGGGATAAGAGGTTGCGAAAAAAACTGGTTGTTGTTAAGACCGGATGGGAGGAGCCAACCTTGTATGGTAGAGGTACGCCTCCTTGAAGGGGCAACCAGGGGGAAGATAAGGGCGACACCATCCATTAGGGAGCTGATAAGTGTCTTAAGACGCAAATGTCATGAGGCTTTTTACTCGCAAATGTATTAAGGCTTGTCATATTTTTGCAACAATCCTGAAGAGGAAATAATACAAAAGAAAAAGATAAGACGAGATCAATGGGTTTTCGCATGAAAGTGCGAAGACGTCCTGCGATTTCGTCGCAAGACGGCAATGTAATGGGGCTTTATTTTCGCAAGAATATTTAGTCCTGTCATATTGTCGCAACATTCCTGAAGAGGCCATAATACAAAAGAAAAAGTTAAGGAAAAATCAATGGGTTTTTGCATGAACGTGCAAGGACGTCCTGCAATTTTGTCGCAATGACAAAAGGTGGCATAATAAGACCTTTAACTAGGAAGGCAAAATAAGACCACACAGGAATGAGATTTTGAAAAGAATCAAAATTCACTTCGCATATGATTGCGAAATTATACATAAGAACTGCGAAGTTGAGGCACAAAATAAGAAAAATCTGCAAAATCTCTCATTTGGATACAAATAACAGAGGCAAGTATGGGAATGAATGAAATTAGAAAATGTTATTTGTCTCCATATGATAGATTTACGCAAAAATTCAAAAATTAATGATTATGTTGATTAAATGTATTGCAAGAAAGAATTGTTTTAATGAATGCAGGTCAAAATGAAAGAAACTCATATATTAAGGAATATGGGGAACCAAAAGAATTCGCAAATATACAGAAAGAAGGAATAAATGTAAAAGTATTACAGAAGATCAAAGAAAGAAACAAAGACTATTTCTTAGTTGATCCTTCATCATCTTCATCAGACTTGTTCTCTTCTTTGTCTGCATTAGAACTTTTATCTCCATCAGAACCTTCATCACCATCAGATTCTTCATCATCAGCTTCGCTACCAGAGATGGTCAGACTACGAATGTTCTTTGGAATCTTCTCCAAGAGACAAGGATAATCAGAGTGAGGAATACTGTGGTCATCACAAACCATTTGAATAGTTTGATTGTGAAAATGCAGAGCGTCATTCTTAAAGTTCGCAACAGTGATCTTGATTTGATTCTTTAATCTAGAATACTTGTTGTTGCGGGACGAAAGATTCTTTGCGATTTTCTCTTTTTCAGCTTCAAGTTCCTCAATTGTTTCGCGATATCTACTTTCAGAATCTGCGAGCAAAAGGCAATCAATTAATAACTTGATGAAAATTCATAAGAAACAAAAGATTAGTGAAGAAGAACAGTTAATAACCTTTTCTGTCAGAAATCATATCTCTAATCAGTTGTATGCTCAACTTGGAGACTAACATTTACACCTAAATCTTTTCCGGCGTCGTCTAAGATTTTCGCAGCCCAAGCGAATTCATCCTCATTATTTATAAGGAGATGAGAACGAATTTGGTTTTCTCTCTCGTTAAGTGATAAGCACGTATGTTCTACATTTTGTACCCATATTTATATTAGCTAGGACTCGATATTGTTGCTAATAATAATATTTTAATGCTTTTGTAGAAAGTAGAAGTAAATCCAATCATCCAAGAATAAATGGCGAAATGTGAAGCTAAAACAGTGCTTGCCACAAAAAAAACCAGCAAGGTTACTCGAGACACCAAAGCCAGACAGAGAAGGGATGATACACAAGGGGGACGGTCTAATTGAAAACAAGGAGGTCAAGCATGTACACATGCTTTCTCCTGAATCATGGTTTTGTGGGGCTCAAAAGAACAATCGTGTGATTTTCATGCAAGCAGAAAACATTATAGGGGTTACTATGCCATGTGTGATTGCATATATGCATAGTTTTGGGAAGTTG
The DNA here is from genome assembly GCF_003573695.1 of Papaver somniferum. Lineage (NCBI taxonomy): Eukaryota > Viridiplantae > Streptophyta > Magnoliopsida > Ranunculales > Papaveraceae > Papaver > Papaver somniferum. The sequence goes on along the minus strand of NC_039360.1, from coordinate 155,193,525 downwards.
GAAAGGAAAGCCTGTTAGGTAGTGGAATGTTGGAACAAATAAATGGGTCCACGTGAATATCTTGTTGGAGGGAGAAAAATGAATTAAAAAGATTTAGCTTTCCCACCAGTGGGATTCTTTTTAAGTCCACCAAATATGCATGCAAGCAAAATGAAGAAGAATATATATATGGGGAGATCACATTGATGACCACCATGCAAGTTTCAATTAAGGCTAATTAAGAGAATGACGACACACCTTTATTTGGTATATATTTTTTGTATTGTGAAGAAGAAAAAAGGGGGGTTCTGAGGCCGGTTTTGGGAGACGAATAGAAGGGAGGCGGCTACAGAGCCGTGAAGGAGAGACGGAGAAGGGTCTGCGTTCTTATGCTTTTCCAATTTCATTTCGATTAGCTAGTGAATATCTAATATATTTATTTATGGATTTTGAGAAAGCGATGGCTTGCTAATTATTTTGTAACTAGGATTTTTATGGTTGAAACTACATGGGTATTAGGCCATTTTTGATTGATTGGATTATATAACAATAGACCATTTTGAATTGAATAAATAATTCCATGATTTTATATATTGATTTAATGATAATGTGAGTTGTTGCTTCACCGGTTTCGTATAACCTTTGTACATAATTGTTAGGATCGAAAATATATTTGTCTACTTATTTGATATTTCATGCTTGGGTTAAATCCTTTGATGTGGTATGCTTAGAATAGCCAGGTATTATTTGAGAACCTGTATTTAGTTTCGTATAAATTTCTCGCTAATGCAATTTGATGGTGCATGCTTTGGTTTAGTCTTTTGATGTGCCATGCTTAGGGCGTGCCAGTGATATTTGCGACTCTAATATATATAATAGGTGATGTCAATAGAACGAACAATAAATAATTCATGAATTATGTTTCATTTCAGTATTTGAATAGAAATAGTGGTGGATACATTAAACCCTGGTTACCAACTCTCCCATTTGATTCGTTTTGTTACTTGAGTTTATTCTTCTCATTGTCTTTATTCTTTCAAAAATCCAAAAACATCTTTATTTGTTAGTCCATTAGAGATATTGATTACGTATTTCCACCGCTCCTCGTGGGAACGACCTGTACTTGCCATTGTTCTACTAGTTAGACACCGTGCAATTGCGGTTTATATAAATAGGTATCTCCGGATCCTATCAATTTTTGGCGCCGTTGGCGGGGAGCGGTTGTGGAATATTGTAATTAGTATTTTTCATTTTGTAAATAGTTAGGTTTTTATTTTATTTTTTTACAATATTTTTATTTTGTTTTAGGGTTTCTTTTTCCTTTTGACTCTTTTTGTGTTTTAGAATTTTGTTTCAGGTACCTTTTTGAGGATGATGAATTCTTTGCACGAGATGTCACTAAGGTGACACTTGCAGAATATATGCGTAGAAGTTCACATTCTCAGCAGACGTCTTCTGATATGACGCTTGGGGAATATATGCAGAGGCAACGGTATGGAGTTTTTTCCCCACCTATGGTAAGTGAAGAATCACCTTTGAAAATATATGAGAAGTATTATAAACATACACCGCCTAGTTTGGAGCAAAGGTTGAGAGTTCTAGCATGCCAAGAGTTATATGCAGCTGATGATTTAGAGGAACATGTTTGTATAGAAGATACTATTGTTGAGTCTAACGACTTAGAGACAGTAGAAATTCATACTGAGGTACCTTATAGTCATTTGAATAGTGAGATTTCTATAAATCACTTAGTCGATGAGGCGATTATTCATGATATTGTTGCTCCATTGACCTCCTGCTTTGCTGACTCATCTTGTGATTTCCTGATTGCTGATGTGAATGTGGAGGCGATTGGTACTAGTCAGGTAACTACTGATCTTGAACCAATCTCAGTTTGTTTATCGCACTTTGCAGATTCTGATGATCCTATGCTTATTGACATTGTCAATGCATTGTGCCCTCCAATGGTTAATCAAGGTAACTCAACAACGAAAGTTATTTCTGCGAACTTAGAACCAGATTTAGGAGTTACTGATTTTGATAAACTTGAACCATTAGATACAGGTTTAAACTATTGTGATGAGTTTGATAATTCTTCGCCCTTTCACATTGTCAATACATTGCTTCCTATGATTTCTAGTGAAGATAATGTGTCGACCGAATGTATTTTAGCTGATTTAGAACCTGATTTACAGTGTGCTTCCCAAATAGAAACTAATATACATTCTATGTTTACTGTCCATGTAGATGATTTATTTATCTCGACCAAGGACTGTTTTCAATTGGGAATGGATTTACATATCTTTTTGGAGCTTTATAGTGTTTGCAGGTTCATATTCGCAACTGACCTGATTTGTTGGACTGATCCCCAACTTTTCAGACTTTATATATATGCTTTGCTGCTTACTTTGGTGCAACCTCACCTTATTTGGGGTTATTTATGTGCGCAAACATGAATACGAAGATTATGCTTTATGGGAGTCAACATATACGATTTCGCTTCATGGAAGTCAACCCATCAGATTTGTGTTCTTTCCTTTATCTTTTATTTGTTTGCTTGAATTTCCCATCTTAATTTCTACGTTGGTTGACTCAATTACATTGAGGACAATGTAACGTTAAGTGTGGGGGAGTGGCATTTTCGTTAGGCTTTAAAAAAAAAAAAAAATTGCATATTAGGACCAGCTGTGTAGCGGGTCAAAAAAAAAAGATGATCAGTTGTGTAGCAGGTCTTAAAAAAATAAAAAAAAAATATTATCATTATGATTTTAGGGGTTATGACCAGCTGTGTAGCGGGTCTTTTGTAGGGTATTTTCTATGACCAGCTGTGTAGCGGGTCTTGTGTATGGTATTTTAAAATTTCATTTTATGACCAGTTGTGTAGCGGGTCTAACTCTCTCTTATGATATGACCAGCTGTGTAGCGGGTCAATTCTTTGTTTTGCTCGAGGACTAGCAAAATATAAGTGTGGGGGTGTTGATAAACACGTATGTGCTACATTTTGTACCCATATTTATATTAGCTAGGACTAGATATTATTGCTAATAATAATATTTTAATACTTTTGTAGAAAGTAGAAGTAAATCCAATCATCCAAGAATAAATGGCGAAATGTGAAGCTAAAACAGTGCTTGCCACAAAAAAAACCAGCAAGGTTACTCGAGACACCAAAGCCAGACAGAGAAGGGATGATACACAAGGGGGGCGGTCTAATTGAAAACAAGGAGGTCAAGCACGTACACATGCTTTCCCCTGGACCATGGTTTTGTGGGGCTCAGAAGAACAGTCGTGTGATTTTCATGCAAGCAGAAAACATTATAGGGGTTACTATGCCATGTGTCGTTGCATATATGCATAGTTTTGGGAAGTTGGAAAGGAAAGCCTGTTAGGTAGTGGAATATTGGAACAAATAAATGGGTCCACGTGAATATCTTGTTGGAGGGAGAAAAATGAATTAAAAAGATTTTGCTTTCCCACCAGTGGGATTCTTTTTAAGTCTACCAAATATGCAAGCAAAATGAAGAAGAATATATATATGGGGAGATCACATTGATGACCACCATGCAAGTTTCAATTAAGGCTAATTAAGAGAATGACGACACACCTTTATGAAGTATATATTTTTTGTATTGTGAAGAAGAAAAATGGGGGTTCTGAGGCCGGTTTTGGGAGACGAATAGAAGGGAGGCGGCTACAGAGCCGTCAAGGAGAGACGGAGAAGGGTTTGCTTTCTTCCGCTTTTCCAATTTCATTTCGATTAGCTAGTGAATATCTAATATATTTATTTATGGATTTTGAGAAAGCGGTGGCTTGATATTATTTTGTAACTAGGGTTTTTATGGTTGAAACTACATGGGTATTAGGCCATTTTTGATTGATTGGATTATATAGCAATAGACCATTTTGAATTGAATAAATAATTCCATGATTTTATATATTGATTTAATGATAATATGAGTTGTTGCTTCACTGGTTTTGTATAACCTTTTTGCATAATTGTTAGGATCGAAAATATATTTGTCTACTTATTTGATATTTCATGCTTGGGTTAAATCCTTTGATGGGGTATGCTTAGAATAACCAGGTATTATTTGAGAACCTGTATTTAGTTTCGTATAAATTTCTCGCTAATGCAATTTGATGGTGCATGCTTTGGTTTAGTCTTTTGATGTGCCATGCTTAGGGAGTCCCAGTAATATTTGCGACTCTAATATATATAATAGGTGATGTCAATAGAACGAACAATAAATAATTCATGAATTATGTTTCATTTCAGTATTTGAATAGAAATAGTGGTGGATACATTAAACCCTGGTTACCAACTCTCCCATTTGATTCGTTTTGTTACTTGAGTTTATTCTTCTCATTGTCTTTATTCTTTCAAAAATCCAAAAACATCTTTATTTGTTAGTCCATTAGAGATATTGATTACGTATTTCCACCGCTCCTCGTGGGAACGACTTGTACTTGCCATTATTTTACTAGTTAGACATCGTGCAATTGCGGTTTATATAAATAGGTATCTCCGGATCCTATCATTAAGTACGGCATTTTGGCGGTTAGCTTCATCCCGTTCAAGTTGAACTTCAAGAAGAATTTCTTGGAATTTCGCCAAAGTCTCAGCACCTTGGTTAGAAATGGGATCCTTATCATCTATGAGACCGCTAATTTTGGTTCTTGGATCATTGATTTTCTCTTTAGAATTAAGAAAGAAACGCTTAAGTTGGTTGGCTAAGCCTAAACTAGATCTATGGTCAATCTCTAAGAGGCGAAATTTGGATCTCAGTTCATTCAGAGAAAGAGATGAAATTTTATCATTTGAGAAACTATTTAAAAATTTATTAAGAGCTCAAGAAGGGTGCCATTATCCAAGGCATTAGGAAATGAACGAAGAACGGTAGCTTCATCAGAAAGACCATAAATTCTGCAAAAATGATCAATCAAATAAGATAAAATAACAGGATGAATGAATGAAGGGAAAGGAGAAAAGTAACATACCATAGAGTTGATTATTAGCTTGTTGAAGACTAGAGATTTTATTCTTGTGCGAAGAAGAACCAATTTCTAGTTGTTTGTTCTTCTCGCGAAGACCTTTGACTTCAGCTTCCAGTTCCTCATTCTTTGTACGAAATTGAAGATTCTTCTTTTCAAGAATTTCGCGTCTTCTCTCCAGATCTGAGGCACCAACAAAAGAAGCTTTTCCAGCCTGCGAGAAAATGTAAACAATATTAGAATAGAAAGAGATTTTGAGTTACAATAATGAAGAAGTAAAAAGACGAAAGCATACCAAACTATTAAGAGAATGCAGGAAGTTGGGAGTCACCGATATAGAAACTTCTCGAAGAGAATTATCACCATCCAATAAAGAAAGATCGCAAATTGTAGCGAGAGCTTTGTAGGTATTGGCGATTCGACTATCTCCCATTCCTTGCCAAGAATCAGAAAAGATGCCAGAGAGCTTAGCCATAGAAGATTCAGATGGAGAATCTTCATTTGCAGCAAGGTCATCATTATCCTCATCATCCTCATTATTCTCGGAGTTTTCATGAGAAGGAGTATTTGAAGGAGATGAAGAACGGATTTTTCTCTTTTTGAAGGAGGAGCAGTTGGTTTTTCCCTGCGAAGAGCACCTTTGCCTTTATCACCAGTCCTCGCAACATTGGCAGGCTCTTCTATTTCAGCAATAACCTTCACACACAGATAGAAATAAGAAATAGAGGCAACAATATATTGTTTAAAATCATAAGAGAATATTTCTTACCTCATCTGTGTATGAGCGAAGAGCTAACAAGGTACTAGCCTTACCAGTCCTGTGGTAGCTATCTTTCAGTTTCTGGGTCTGTAGAATTTCGCAAGAGTCAGCGAACAAAAGAATAAAAATAAATAAAAAAATATAAAGTGGGCGAAACTGGAAGAAACATACCTCTTTTTTCTTCTCGGGCCAAGAGAATACCCAAGGTTGATAAGTAGCGAGATTCTCAGGAAGAACATTCGACCCAGCAATGTAAGGTCCTTTCAGCATCAAGGGAAAAACACACCATTTATCATCTTTGGATTGGAGAGGGGTTATATTATTACCAGAGTGCCAATCAATATCATGCATGAGCATCTACTCTTCAGCAATAGCATCCTTCCTTTTCAATCGAACACCCAAGCGAGTATTCTCCTTCTTCATAGATATTAATTCACAATTTTCGAAGAAATTCGCTACTGTGTACTTCTCAGCGACTATCTCCAAGTCTGCGAATTTAGGATCCCTAAGTTCTTTAGGATAAAGAGATCCTTTACCAGCACCACGATTAGCAAACTCCAATATTAGACGGATGCAATCCCCACTCAATTGGAAGATAGCTCGCGAAAATCCCGAGTGAGCGAGAATTTCATAGAACAGAGGAATATCTGGGTCATAAATAGGAATGGGGAGACCTGCGAGAATTTGACCCAGCGAAATTATGATTGATTGATCATCACAATGTTGATCAGAGAAAAGTCTGATAGAAAGAATTGACTTGGCACTTTCACCAGGAATGGTAGGAAGTGTGAAACCCTTCTCATCAAGATCTTCTTGAACATCCTTTAAGGTTTTCTCATGTTTTTGATCGCTTGGAGGCATATCTGAATATAGAGTATGGGAATGGATGGAAAGTAAGAAGATTGAAGAGGGAAGAATTACAGTAGCAGAACTTACGGAAGAACAATAGAGTTGCAGAGATGAGAGAGTAAAAAGATAAGAGAAAGTAAAAAGAAAATGAAAGAAGAGTAAGAAGAATATATTAAAAAAAATTTACTCGAAGAAATAAACACCATTAATGCGAAAAGACGTGAGCGGTTGAAAAGCAGCGGTTACAAAAGACGTGTCAAGAAATAGATGGAAGAAAGGATAGTGTGATAAATGCAGAACATGAAGAGATGGACAGTTGCGGCATTTCTCACATCGTTCTCTACTTCGCAGAGAAGATATGAGTAGAGGCAAGATGTAGGATCAGAATATCGCAACAATAATGCCTCAGCGAAATTATTAACAACACAACACAGCAGTGTCGCAGAACAACTTCAGAAACGAAATAATAAACGACGTCAGCTAAATCATGAGAAAAGTGTGATGGTCCTGCGAAAATTAGGGAATTTGCGAGATTAACATTTGTAAGGTTGCGAGAATGTCGCAAGCCATATCCGAAAATAAAGGACATATTAGCTGTCATCCACTATGTAATTCCCTATAAATAGCCGTTCAGTTGTAAAGGAAAGGGGAGAAATCTTTTTTGAGTGAGAAGCAAGTAAATAGGGGAGAGACAATTTAGAGCAGTGGTTATTCTTGATTCCTTTATCTTTTCTTGTAAGATTGTTTAAATATTCGTCAATAAAATTAAGATTGTTAATCCAAAAATGAGTTGAATATTAATGAAATCTTGTGAGGGGTGTAGTGTAGGACTTCCTGAAACTACAAGGGAAATTCCAGAATTAGTAATGTGCATTTACTAATTATATTTTCCGAGAGATTTCGATCATTATTTTTGGACAAAGCATTTCCAGGAATTATGAAAACCGAATCTGTGCTTTTGTGAATATCTTGAGAATATTTTCGGTTTTGGAAATTCCTTGGTGTCCAAACTTCCTTGTCTATTAATACACGAAGTTTGCCTTTCTAGCAAACAAATCCTTCGTAACAATAGACTTCCTCTTTTGTCTTTGTTACTGGTGTAGCCGCCTATCGAAGAGGAGGGTAATCTAATTAGGTGAAATCTCTTACGGCGGCTTGTTTTAAAGTCTTCTTTGGGATTGAGAATCTCTAGCGCGACCCGTTGGTGGGAAACTAGATAATTGCGGTTTATCTTTGTTTTCGATTGATTTGATTGACTAACGATGGTTGAAATCTGATTGCACCTAGTTTGTTTATTCTTGAGAATCTTCTCTTCTGCTATAAGTTTCACTCAAACTAGTTCAGAGTTTCGACAGGGATTTTTAGACTGTTGTTAATTCTAAAGACGATCTTGTGATAATTTATTGTTAACAGACTCCGTTCTGTGCGCGATTGATCACAAGAGATTCAAATGATTATGTGCAGGTTTTTATTGAAGATTTAAGAAGATTTGAAGACAAAGAAGATATTGAAGATCTGTCTTGGGTTTTATAATCTTTGGTGTGCACAATACTTGTTTCGGTAAAAGAGGATCCAATTAATAATCGGTTTATCCTTGTGGTAGATTGGATTGATTAATTGAGTAGATCGGCATCAACACGGTTATTCGTATTAAAGGTGTTGTTGGCTTAATCTTAAACAATTTCCTTAGGGTGATTGAACATAAGATAGATCTAGACCCGACGAAGGAGTTTATGTTAAGATAAACGGAAGAGCCTTTGTCCGACTCATATCACTTGGTTGAATAGAGTTGATACCAAACAGATTTCTTGTTCCTTTACTGTTTGGAATACGAACCAAAGGGATTGTTCCAAGTACATGACTTATTTATAAGTTGGAGGCATGGAAATACATACAGAACTAAGTGAACTATAGGGTTAGTTAGTTGGTCTCAACTATACGAAGTTAGGTGTAATTTTGTGTAGCGGCTTAATCTTGAGAGTATTCAATTCTGGACTAGGTCCCAGGGGTTTTTCTGTATTTGCGGTTTCCTCGTTAACAAAATCTTGTTGTGCCATTTACTTTTATTTTCCGCATTATAATTGTTTTATTATAATTAAAGTAAATAACACAAACGTTAATTCCTATTTACTTGATAAGAAATCCTATTGTGTTTGGTTAAGTCCGAACCTTTGTATCAAGTAAACATACTGAGTATGTTGTATTGTCTCGATCTCGTATCCATAGACAATCACACGAAGTGTGAACCAATTAGTTGTATTGTCTCGACTCAGTCCATAGACAATCACTTTCGGAGAAAGGACTTATAGGTAGGAAAAGTTTTAGCTTGAGGTATATTTGGGTACCCTCGCCTTTTCATGGGTGAAAACTATTTCTGTTGGTTTTGGTAATTTTGGGTGTGTGTGGATGAGAAATGAATCTAAACCCTAAACAAATGCACTGCACGAAAGTGCTTTTGATTCGAGAGATCAATATATACAATTCTGGCCTAAACCAAGAAATGGTCGTTCCAGACTTTCTTCGGTCATAAAGTGAAGGAGATGGGGTTGATCTTAGGGAGGGAAGCGAAGAAGGTGTTGAGATTGTGAAGGTGTTGGTTGTTTATGACTTGTATCAGAATGATGAACTGGCTTGCACAATGAAAACAATCAGTTCTGGGTGTTTCCTGGATACTGTAACAACACTTGGTTTTTCTGTGTTGGTTGGAAACAGGTGAAGGACCTATTTATACAAGTCATTGAGCGCAACCCTCATCTCGTAGGAAGTGGAGGAGGTGAAGTGATGGAGTAGTGGGGTCGTGTAGGAGTGGTGATTATCACACAATCACACCTTTTCCCACTTCCCTCATCATTGTTAACCGTCCACCTTTTCCTGACACGTTCTTGTAATGGCGCGTTGCACGCTGCATGCTGTAAACCGCCAGACCAATATCTCAGTAAGTATCCCCCAGTTTGTGACATGCTTTATGTCTCGAATGAGTGGATCGTGGGACCCACCGCAGGAAATATCATATGGTGTTATTAAGTTAAATAATTAAGTTATTTAAGGAATCGATATTTATGAAATATCGTGTATGCTCGATGCATGTAATGCATCGAAAACAATCAATATGTATGAAACATCATTGTTTCAAATCTTACCGAATAAGTCGCGGATTAAGCATCTTAAAACAACATCACATCCAACCATCTTCGAGTGATCGTTTGGAGGCCACACGGGTGAGCCGTCCCCCGGTCGATCACTCCCTGTGGTAGAGTGGAGGACAGTGATCATCGAGATGCTTCATTGGTTGCCTAGTCTTTAACCTAGGTTGTCCGACCAAGCTGGAAAAGTTGGACGGACAAGATGGTTTACGTCATATATTTGCGACCGTTGATGGAATTTTAGGGTTTTTAGGATGTGCGCCAGCATCCCTCTTTGGCTGGATCGAATCCTAGCATGAGAGCTATTTTTGAGTGGGCCGATCAGACATGCGTGAAGGCGGCCTTCTGACGTGCATGTTTACCCTCTCTGTCCCACAAAGATTCAATCTAGGCCACTCAACTTGACCAACAAATATGAGTGGTTGTGATCGATTTGCGGCAGAAATACATTGCCGCAAAGAGTTTAAAAGCCGTGTGGCATGCCACCTTTGGGCGTGCATTTCGAGGTGTCGATCCCTAGTCTGGATAGGCCGGCCGGTCACACGTGATTGGATGCCAGCGTGGCTAAACAATCGGAATGTCTGTTGTTGTTGCGACCAACATAGGTTATGGTTGCGTCAGCAAAGTAGTTTAGTAACCTTTGCACCCCTGATCGGTATGGAGCCAGTGTTACCTCCTTCAACGCATATACTCCATTCATTTGATTAACTAGTAACTTAGAGTAACCTCTTATTTCCAGACGTGTGGCCCCTTCTTGCTTGGATAATAACAGCCCTATGAGGAAGGTTTCATACTCTGTTGAATTGTTACTGCATTGAAAGCCCAGCTTGAAGGAGTGCGAGGAGACTTCACCGGTTGGAGACACTAGGACTACGCTATCCCCTCCAGTGTTATTTCTAGGGGTGGCAGAGCCATCAAAATATAATAGCCACGCTTCTTCTTCGACAACAGAGATGTCTGGAAATTCTACAGGAAGGTCCTCGCGTAGTGCAGTAGTGCCTTCTCTAGGGAATGCTGCTAGTAAGTCTGCAACTGCTTGTCCTTTGATAGCTCTAGGTGATGCACACGTTATGTCTAACTCTGACATTTGGAGAAGCCACTTGGCCGACCTTCCCATCAGGACCGGTTTTGAAAGAAAAAACTTCGCAAGATCAGATTTAGATATGAGAACCCTCTTGTTGGATAGCAGGTAATGTCTGAACTTCTGAATGGAATGAATTAGGGATAAGCATGCCTTTTCCGCCTTGGGATATCTAAGTTCAGCATCTATCAATATTCGACTGAAATAGTATATAGGATGCTTGATTCCCTCGTCATCTTCTTGAGCAAGCAAAGCCCCGGCGGCGGTATCACTGAAAGCAGTGTAGAGACATAGCGGTCTTCCTTGGACAGGAGACTTCATGATGGATGGAGATGACAATATTCGTTGAATCTTCCGAAACGCTTCTTTTTGTACTGTAGTCCAAAGGAAACTTGCTCCTTTCTTCAGTAAAGGGGTGAATGAAGCAACGAGCTGGGCCAAACCAGGTATAAAACGTCTAATGTAGTTCACCTTGCCCATGAAGCTTTGGAGCTCCTTCACAGTTCACGGTGGCGGCTGTTGATGGTGGATTTTAGTTCAGGGATAAAATTGTAAAACCAAATTTATATGATGACATCCTGCAAAGGATAATGCCATTGATAAGTGATGAATACTTCTTCACTTTAATAATTCACCTAGAATGGAGCATGTGGAAACAATCCCGGTATTCTGTGAATTAAATACACAAAATTCATCCAGGTTGGAGCATGTAGCAACAATCCCATTTACCCTGTGAATTTACAGCATTATTAATTAATGCATGTCTAGCCTTGTATTTCATGTGTTGTTCCCGCAGATCTCTCATTATTAGTGTGGCATGACAACTGAGTGTTGCTCTCAGCAGAATAACACGAATCTCCAAGTGTTAATAGTGAGGCATGCACGAAATACCCGTATAGGCCACATCTCTCGGTGTGTTATACTATCACGATTGATCCCACCTCTCTCGTTGTGTCATACTATCCCGATTGAGCATACATCTCTCGGTGTGTTATACTAGCCCGATTGAGCATATTTGAAGCTGGACTGACAGTCTCAGAAACAATCACGACCACGCAAGTTGGCCGCATGATTTAACCAGCCTAGACGATCCTCGGCAGGAGCAGGCTACCATCTTAATGACCACCAGCGGGCCCGTTTATGCCCTGGTCGGTCGAATACATACCACGCCTCCCAAACAACCACCGAACACCAGCCTAGAGTAGGATGGTTGGGCAGGTATGGAGCATCTTGGAAAACATGTACGCACAAGACTGCCAATGTCGGTCTCAAATAGATCGCGGCCATCCAACTTCACCGGAATGGTTGGACGGCATAAATCGTCCCATGGACGGTTGGACAAGCGTTGTCCTGCACACCGGAGGGCCCCCTTCATGCCTGCATAATCGACCACCTCATGACCTAGCCAGGGAGAAGCAAACTCTCTCCCAAAGTTCGGCCGACATGATGCTTTAAGGGTCGCAGGAAATTTCACTAAAGGTCTTAAATTGATCACAACCATCCAACCTCACCAGCATGCTTGGATGGCTTAGATCAGACCCATAGCCGTCAGGCAGGTATTGGCATGTTCACCATCGGCCCAATGTGGGCCCCACATGGTCGGCCTCCCAAAAGAGGAGCGTAGCTTGCCAATTCGTCCATCCAAAGTAGCGTGGACATGAAACCCTAATTAGGGTTTGCGGCATATCACATGTCGCAAATCAGTCGCGACCATCCATCTTCGCAGGCATAGATGGAGGGTGTAGATGTAGACTCAAAGGGTCCCAAGCATGTCAACACAATCGGTGTGGGCCCGTATACATGCGTGACCAATCGGCCAAGGCCGACCATGGCTAGATTCCTCGGTTCGTGCGCCCAAACTAGGCATGGTCGCGCGGTTCCAATTGCAAAAACGATCTCGACCACTCAACTTTGCCGGACAAATCGAGTGGCTTAGATCACATCTCCATGGGACAGTGAGGTACGGACGTGAACACCGGCAAGCTGTGTACACGCATGCCATGTCGGTCTTGCCAAAAACATCTCTCATGCATGGATTCGACCAAGCTGAAAGAAGGTACTTGCGCACCTCCTAAACCCTAACCTGACGGTCGCAGATGTGGGTCGCAAGTCATCTCGTCCGTCCAACTTCGCCAGCTTGGACGGACAGCCTAAGACAGGAGTTAGGCAACCAGTGAGGCATCACCACGATCACGGTCCAGCACTCTTCCACATGGGGTGATCGGCCAAATCAGGACTTGCCTATATAGCCTCCAAACGATCACTTGAAGATGGTTGGACGTGATGCTATTTTAAGACGCTTAAATTCGTGACTTACTCCGTTAAGCCTTAAAACAGCGATGCTTCATACATGTTGAATATATTCGATGCATTTCCTGCATAGAATACACACGATATTTCATAAATATCGACTTCCTAAATAACTTAGTTATTTAATCTAGCATCACATGCTACTTTCTGTGGGTCCCACATCCACACATTCGAGACATCAAGCATGTCACAAACTGGGGGATACATACTGGGGTATTGGTCTGGCGGTTTACAGCGTGCAGCGTGGAACGCGCCATCACAAGAACGTGTTAGGAAGACATGGACGGTTAGTGATGATGGTAGAAGTGGGAAAGACTGGTCGTGTGACACTAACATACAACTCCACTACTCCATCACTCCACTTCCTCCACTTCCCATGAGAGACGTGGGTTAGGCTCAATGACTTGTATAAATAGGTTCTCCTCCTTATTTCCAAAAAAAGAGACAAGACAGAAACCAAGTGTTGATACAATCGTATTCCAACACCAGAACTGATAGCTTTCATTCTGCAAGCCAGTTCAGCTTTCTGATACAAGTCATACACAGCCAACACCTTCACAATCTCAACACCTTCTTCGCTTCCCTCCCTAAGATCAACCTCATATCCTTCACTTTGTGACCGAAGCAAGTCTGGAACGACCATTTCTTGGTTTAGGCCAGAGTTGTGCAGGCTGATTTCTCGAATCACAAGCACTCCCGTGCTGTGCATTTGTTTAGGGTTTAGATTCATTTCTCATCCACACACCCCAAATTACCAAAACCATCAGAAATATTTTTCACCCATAAACAATTGGTGACCACAGTGGGGGATTAATCTCTCGGTTGCAAAATCAATTTTCAATTTCATTCTAATTTGTTCATATTGCAAAATGGTGGATCTTAGGTCTGAATCAGCAACCAATCTCGACGGATCCAACGACGACAACACTCTCGGCGTTCATATCCCGATTGGTGGTGTTACCTGTCAATGCAATCAATGTATCTCGTGGAATTACGTCCTCTACCACCAGCACCAGCGGAGCAGGAGGAGATATTCCATTGGGTGTGACTCCTCCTATCACCAGAGCCAGAGCAGCTGCAAATCCCGGCGTCTCATCGAGTATAACGTCTCCGTCCGTCACCAGGGCAACTACCACTCCTGCCTCAGGACGAGGGGCCGGAGGAGCCAGAGGAGGACAACCCCCTATTACTATGGTGGATTTGATGGAGAGACAAGAAGTCCTTGCTAAGGCACAGACGGACATGGATGCAACTCAGAAAGATGTACTCACTTTTCTCAAGATATTAACTGATCGGTTTCCACAAGAGCCAAGACAGCCCATGGAGCCAACAAGGAACGCATTTAACACACCCGGAGCAGGTACTTCAGCGGCGCGGGGCTACATTGACCTGATCAAAGAAGCGATAAACGACATTTCCTCATCAAGATGACAACAGATATGAGCGGTCCTGTCATGGATACTCTTACACTGGGGACTGATCCTCAAAACGATCCTCCTCAAGTCAATAGTTTCACTACGAATCGGAGGCCAGTGGATCAGGAAGCGGCTTCTCTAGTAGAAAGTTTGTGTGAACTTTTACACCTCTCGAGGAATCAGTGGGCGGAGACGTTTGCTACAATCAACCAGATATCCCTGGACGTGCACCTAACTCCTCCACGTCCAGAAGTCTCAAACGTACCAGAAACATCTGTGAATAATGTTACATTTACAGAGGAAGACATAATGGCGGAAGAAGGTCATAACCGGGCCCTACATGTTACTGCACGCATCAAGGATTCAGAGTTCAAGAGAGCCCTCATCGACACAGGAGCGTCTTCGAATGTGATTACCCTCAAGACTCTCAGGGCCACCAAGATCCGCCCATGCAAGATCGTACGGCAGCCTACCACAATGACATACTTTGAAGGAAACCAGACTAGCACATACGGGTATGTCAATCCGAATTTATCAGTAGGACCCGTTCAGTCAAAAGTGAAATTCGAAGTCATAGAAAAGGAGCCGGACTACCATATGATACTAGGGATACCATGGATTCATGACAATAGGATCGTCCCTTCAACATATCACCAGTGCTTGAAGACTATGTTAAATGAAGAAGTCGTTCGTATTCCTGCATCATTGTCTCCATACGCACCAATATGCGGAGTGGAACTGTTCGAACCGAGGGAAGCTCCGCAGGAAGAATCAGACAAAGTCCATTGCATCCCAATCCCCACATGGGCGTCAATCCAGGAGGAGGACCGACTCGCATCATTGAGGGCTAAGCCCCACGATGCATCTTTGCTGACGAAACATTCTTCTTCATCCGGTGAAGCCGAAACCCATGTTCACACCAAGAGGGTGTAGATGGGGCAAAACGATTTGCTGGTTTTCAATGGATTAAGGAGACGACCGTACGTAGGAGACTCCTTGAACCGAGCGAAATGTTCAACCTCACACAGATCCACTGCAAGAAGGGAGTGCTTTTGTAGATGGTGGATGTTCGACAAGGGATAAAATCGTAAACTCATAATTATACAAAGCTCTGATCCAGCAATCAGACATGAGTATCAAGACATGGGTCTCTCATCGAATTCTCAATGGAGAGTACTATCTCTCAGAGTACATGTAGATATGTAGTCTCACGACTGGACAACGGCATATCTCATGAAAACTGAATACTTTCAGTGATTATTTCTATATAGTATCACGAGATGGACGGCTCCTAGACAGCTTGCTCTGCTAGTATAGAGCGATAACGTCTTCAGGAACAAACAACGAGTTTACCCTGACTATATAAAGGATATGACTTACCGACAAGCTCATATAGGGATAATTAATGATCCTAGACAGCTTGCTCTGCTAGTATAGAGCCACAAAGTTAATTATTCCTAATTACAATTGCTCCTATTCCATGGTCGAATCCACGACTGGTCCCATGGAATGGCAATAACAATTGATCATATTCCATGGTCGAATCCACGACTGGTCCCATGGAATGGCAATAAAAATTGCTCATATTCCATGGTCGAATATGCGACTGGTCCCACGGAATGGCAATAAACAATTGTTCTGATTCTATGATCGAATCCACGGCTTGATCTCATTGAATAGCAATAACTATATTATCTCATTACTCCGATTTCATGATCGAATACACAACTGGTCTCATAAATGGTAATAGATAAATCTTAATTACTCTGATTCTATGATCGAATCTACGATCCCATGGAATGGTAATGTTCACTTTATTATTCTGAATTTGTAGTCGAATCCTCAGCTGATCCTATGAATTAATAATAAACATCTTATTACTCAGTTTTGTGAATTATTCTCCACTGAATTCCACAATTAGTAATAAATAATCAACAACCGGGCGTCTGAGATACCTCTAAGTAAGCCCCGATTCAAATGGTGAAAGTGTATTCAACGACGGTACACTAGCAGTCACCGCATGAACGAGTATTTCAAAATACAACGAAACGATGAACCTATGCAAAATAGGGAAGAAAATAATAAATAATTAAAAATATTGACCGAGGTGCTGGGAACAAGGACACATGACCTACCGACCGTGTCGTGGTCAGTTCCACGCCAGTTTTATATTTTTAATACATTTTTATTATTTTCCATGATTTGATGAAAATTCTCTCATCTGATCAAATCTCCTTCGTCTCGAGGAAGCTCCTCGGTTTCATGGTACTTCCATAAATCCATAACAAATAATATAAAATTAAAGAAAGGAGTGTGGGGCGTGACCATTGGACAACCGGCCATTCCTTGGTCCCAGCCGGCCCCACGCCCCACGGTTCCTTATTATTTTATTATTATTATTATTATTGTTTCTCTAATTTCATGAAAAAACTCCTTGATTTCATGGTATTTTTTGCACAAATCATATAATAATAAAATAACATAAAATTATGAAAACTTGTGGGACCGGGCCACTAGCCGGCCGTCCATGCCCTAGCCGGTCCCACACGCCCTTTGCTTTATTATTTTATTATTATTTATCCTATTTTTCCTTGAATTCATCAAATTCCTTGATTTTATGGTATTTCTCTCAAATTAGGAAAAATTCCCTCAAATCATCAAAAATACCTAAAAATATTAAAAAATTATGAAAAACTCGTGGGACCGGGCCATAGCCGGCCAGCCATGCCTCCATGGTCCCACACGCCCGTGTTTTTATTATTTTAATATTTTGCTTCCATGAATTCATGAAAACTCCTTCAATTTATGGAAACTCCCTAAATTCATCAAATTTCTCAAAATTCATGAATTTTTCATAAAATCATCAAAATATTATAAAATTAAGGAAAAGGCACCACGGGACCGTGGTCACGACCGGCCGACCATGCCTTGACCACGACGGTCCCACGCCTCCTCATTCCTTATTTTGTAATTATTTTTCATCATCTCATGGTGTTTTCCTCAGTTTCGTCGAAACCCTAATTTTGGCATATTTTCTCGAATGGATGCTCAATTGCACGCCAAAAAATATCAAAATTCTCAGGACTGAGACGCGGACGCCTTGGGACACGAGCAAGCTATCTTGACCGACCAAGATTGGCTCTTTGGCTCACGGAAGCTGGTCCCATCAATTTTCACAGCTTTGACCTAATTTGCACAATTGCTCGTATTAGGTCCAAAACTCTTCCAAACACTTTGGATTTTCATGAAGTGATCGTCAGGCGGTCACGTGACTACCCAAGTCCGGTTTCATGACCCCATGGTCGGTCCCTCACTCCATCATAATTAATTAGGTTTTCTCACCTAAGGCTCAGACGAGCATTTTCGAATAAATGATTAAACCAACATTTAATCATTCTTTCACCAACAAATCGTCAACTCTTCAGGAGTTCTTTGTATTTGCTCACATGAGCATATGGACACTACATGGTTGATCCACGGTCCCATGTAGTTGCTCCCTCCTTCGTCCCATGGTTAAAATTCTGACGAACCATGAATTGATCATCAATTGATCAAATTAGGGTTTCTGAATCCAAGGATCATCATTCCAGATTCCAACCTTAATAATTTTACGAAGACCTCATGGTCATTAATCTTATTAATCATGCTCGGTTCAACGACCAGTATTCTAATTAATATTTTTGGTGCGCTGCCAATAATCCATCAGATGAGCAACACATGCTCAGACGATCAAATATTCAACAATTCATCACATGAGCAACACTTGCTCAGATGATAAATATTTGCTCAAACCAAGGAATGTTGGTTCAACAATCAATATTCAACAATCCATTGAATGAGCAATACTTGCTCACTTCATCGTAAGAACTATACCTTTGTCTCATGACATGTTCAACTCATGAGTTTCAGAACATCATGTTCAACTCAGCAACTACATGGACTCATCGTCCCATCAAACCACGAAGTCATCAATTGACTAACATACCACGAGACGTCAATCGTGTCACTTTGGGGGGATATCACTTAGGGTTTTGGTCTGGAGGTCTACCTCAAACACACGATGGAAAATCGACCAAGTCTCCACACGTTGAGCAACTGGTTTCAAACACGATCTCCACTTCCCCACTCCTTGATTCCATCAACTGTCACACTTCATGGGGTCATGGTGTCTAAAATTCCAGTAATATAAATAAGTCTCTGAATCATGATTGAATCATCATCATCATCAGTATCATCAATCTCACGTCTCATCGACAACACGAGATCATCAACTCATCAATTGAGCAACTACTCTCAATTGAGAAATTTCAATCATTCAGAGCTTATCATATTCAAAATTCACACACCCACAATCTTCGATTACCATTGATTTCACACATTTCCCAGCTTCCCTCCTACAGATCAGCCCATCCTCTCTTGTGACCGAATTTACTCTGGAACGGTCATTTTCTTGATTTAGGCAGGAGTACTACAGATTGATCTCTCGAATCTAAAGCACCCCCTTTGCAGCGGTGCATCTGTGTGAGGTTTAACATTTCGCTCGGTTCGAGGGGTCTCCTACGTACGGTCATCTCCTTAATTCCTTAAAAACCAGCAAATCATTTTTCCCCATCTACAGCTTTGAATTCGAGAGATCAATCTGTGGTACTCCGGCCTAAACCAAGACAATGGCCGTTCCAGAGTAAATTCGGTCACAAGAGAGGATGGGTTGATCTGTAGGAGGGAAGCTGAGAAATGTGTGGAATCAATGGTAATGAAAGATTGTGGGTGTGTTATGAATTCTGAATAAGATAAGTTCTAAATGATTGAAGTTGCTCAGTTGAGAGTAATTGCTCAATTGATGAGGTGTTGATCTCGTGTTGTCTATGAGATGTGAGATCGTTGTTCTATCTTCAATCATGATTCAGATACTTATTTATATTGCTGGAATTATAGACACCATGATCCCATGAAGTGTGACAGTTGATGGAATCAAAGAGTGGGGAAGTGGAAATCGTGTTTGAAACCAGTTGCTCATCGTGCGGAGACTTGGTCGATTTTCCATCCACTACTTTGTTAACTCCTTCAACTGATTTCACGACTTGCTCACATTCCATCGTGTTATGAACACACGTGTCGTAGACCGCCAGACCAAAACCCTAGTTGATATTCCCCCAAGTGACACGATTGATGTCTCGTGAACGTGGAGTCTGCAGGGAAGACGTGTAGTTAGTCAGTTGCTGACTTCATGGGACGATGAGTCCATGTATTTTCTGAGTTAAACATGACTCTGCAAAATGTTCTGAAACTCATGAATTGAACGTGTCCATTGAGACAGAGGTGTAACTTTCACGTTGAGGTGAGCAAGTATTTCTCATTCGATGAATTGTTGAATATTGATAGTTGAACCAATATTCCTTGGTTTGGGCAAATATTGCTCATCTGAGCAAGTGTTGCTCGTCTGAGCAAGTGTTGCTCGTCTGATGAATTATTGGCAGCGTGACCGAAATAAAACATTAATTATAATACTGGTAGTTGAACTGAGTATAATAAAATGGTGATCATGAGATCGTCGTAAAATTATTAGCATTCGAATCTGGAATTATGATCCTTGGACTCAGAAACCCTAATTTGATCAATTGATGACCGAGTGATAGTTTATTGAAAATCTAACCATGGAATGAAGGAGGACAGGCTACATGAGACCGTGGGTCGACCATGTAGCGTCCATATGCTCGCGTGAGAAAATACAAAGACCCCTTGAAGAGTTGGTGAAAATATGATCAAATGCTGGTTCAATCATTTTTCATATAATACTCGTCTGAGCCTTAGGTGATAAAACCTAATTAATTATGAAGGGGTGAGGGCCCGGCCAAGGGGTCATGAAACCGGCCCTGGGTGGTCACGGGATCGACTGACAATCATTCTATGAAATTCCAAAATTATTTGGAAGAGTTTTGGACCTAATACGTGCAATTGCGCAAATTAGGTCAAATCATGAAAATACGTGGGACTGGCTCATTGCGAGCCAAAGAACCAACCATGGTCGGTCAAGGCAACATGCTCACGTCGTCAACACGTCCGTGTCTCAGTCCTGAGAATCTTCATATTTTCTGGCGTGCGTTTGCGCAACCATTTGACAAAATATGACAAAATCAGGGTTTTGCTGAAACTGAGGAAACTTCATGAGATGAAGGAAAATAATTATAAAATGAAGGAATATGAAGTGTGGGACCGCTGGAGCCAAGGCATGGACGGCTGGCCAGTGACCACGGTCCCATGGTGCCTTTTCCTAATTTTATAATATTTTTCATGATTTTATGAAAGTATCATGAAATTAAGGAATTTCCTTAAAGTGAAAGAGTTTTCATGGGATTAAGGAAGCAAATAATATTAAGATAATAAAATAAGGGCATGTGGGGCCCTAGGGCATGTTCGGTCGGCTAGGGCCCGGTCCCACAAGTTTCCCTAATTTTATGTAATTTTTGTGTATTATTTTCCATGATTTGAAGGAATTTTAATAATTTGAAAGAAATACCATGAAATCAAGGAATTTCATGGGATCAAGGAAACCTTAAAATAATAATAAAAAAATAAGGGGCGTGTGGGACCGGATGAGGCATGGCCGGCCGGCTGGGCCCGGTCCCACGAGTTTTCCTAATTTTATATTATATTTTCATGGTTTTGTGAAAATACCATGAGATTAAGGAGTTTTCATGAGATTAGGGAAATAATAATAAAATATTGAGGAACCATGAGGTGTGGGGCCGACCGGGATCAAGGCATGGCCGGTTGGCCAATAATCACGGCCCCACAATGTTTTTCCCAATTTTATATTATTTCCTTGGTGCGAAGGAAACACCATGAAACTGAGGAGTTTCCTCAAAACGAAGGATATTTGTTCAAATGAAATGATTTTCATAAGATCAGGGAAAATAACAAAAAATATGATAAAATATAAAAACTGGCGTGGGATTGGCCACGACACGGCCGGCCGGCCGGTGAGCCCAATCCCCTGGCGCCTTGGTCAATATTTTAATTATTTATTATTTTCATTCTTATTTTGCATAGGTTCATCGTTTCGTCGTATTTTGAAATACTCGTTCGTGCGGCGATTGTTAGTGCATCATCGTTGAGTACACTTGCACCTTTGAGTCGGGGCTTACTCGGAGGTAGCTCAGATGCCCGTGCGTTGAATATTTATTACTAACCCATGGAATTCTATTGGGAAGAACCATAGATTGAAGTAACGAAATATTGCGAAAATATTTGAATATTTTCGGAAATTCAGTGGATGAATCCAAGAATTTAGGAATAATTAACTTATAGCTCTATGCTAGCAGAGCAAGCTGTCTAGGAGCATTAATTATTCTGATATGAGCTTGTTGGAGCTTCATATCCTTTATATAGTCAGGGAAAACTGTTGTTTGTATCCTGAAGACGTTATCGCTCTATACTAGCAGAGCAAGCTGTCTAGGAGCCGCCAATCTCGTGATTCTATATAGAAATAATTACTGAAGTGTTCAGTATTCATGAGATATGGCGTTGTCCAGCCGAGAGACTACATATCTGCATGTACTCTGAGACAAAGTATTCTAAGTCAGAGATTTGATGAGAGACCCGTGTCTCAATACTCACGTCTGATAGCTGGATCAGAAGTTCGTATAATTATGGGTTTACGATTTTAGCCTTTGTCGAAAATCCACCATCTACATTAAGTCCCTGCTTAGTGAGGAAAGCTGTGTTCCTCAGTCAGCATTGAATGGTGATTTTCCTGTCATAAACCATGACTTGAATGAAGATCCCAGTGGCATGATAAAGCATCGTTTGACGAACATAAATTGGTGTTGAAACGCTGGTTTGGACGGTGGGACCTTGGTCGTTTAGGATTCGCGGGCCGAGCCTAATAAGGAAATCCTTGTGAAATTAGGTTTTGGAAATAAAATTAGATATAAAAGGGAATTAATACCCTTTTTTTTTACTTCACGACCATCACCGTGACCCCTCCATATCCCTCACGCTCGAATCAGAGGAAGAAGGTAAAAAAAAAATCGCCGGAACTTTGCCGCCGACAGTCGCCGCCGATCATCTGTCCGGCCAACTTCCGGTCGCCGACCGGTAGCCTCTTTTTTTTTTTTTTTGCTGATGTTATGAGCTTCATGAATTGATTCATGTTTGAGTTATATATACATGTGCATATATTAGTGTGAGCTTTGTTGAAAACCCTTGTTTTTGAAAACGTATGTTCGTTTGATCGTTAGTTTTTGAAAACTAATAATAATCCCTGATTTATGAGAGATTGTTTTTTATATATGTAGACCTAGGTCCAGTGATAAAACTCAGTTTATGAGCTTTCATGTGAACCAAGGTTTTATCATAAAAGGAGTGAATTTTTCACAAAACTGAAATAAACCCTCATTTTAAAGAACGACGATAGCACGAAGGAAAAAAGTTTTTTTTTTTTTTATATATGTGGACTCGTGTCCAGGGATAAAATTTATTTTATGATCTTTCATGTAAATCAAAACTTTATCCTATAATGTGTGAGCTTTCACAAAATTGAAATAAACCTTCGTTTTAAAGATGGATGACAATACGAAGGAAAAGATTTATTTATTTTTTTGTAAAATTGTGGCCTGTCCATGGAAAATATTTTTGTATGAAAAACCGTGACATGCTCACGGAAAAGAGTGTATCTTTTTTTTAGCGTGAGTTATCACTCGCAAAAGATAAAACGTGAATTATCGTTTATATTTTTGTAAACATATATTTTCAAAATTAAGTTTGATTTTGAGCGATGTTCAAAGTAAACAATTATTTATGATGAAATAATGTTTTAGTTTTCATAATTCCATGGTGAATGTTCACACAGTAGAAATGTTCATGATTTTGTAAAAATTTGAGTTTCGTTCGTTTTTGTAGGTTTCTAAGAGACGAACGATTTTTGAGGTGTTAACTCTAGCATTACTATCACTATCGTTAGTGGAAGTGTAAAAGGTAAGAGTTACCATTTTTGAAGATGCTAGCATTTCCATTTGCATGACTTCATCATCTTGTTGAATTTCATATCCGGATGATATACTGAAGTAGAATGCAGTGTGAATTTTACAGCTACTTCGGAAAGATGTCCAACTCCCAGGCTAATGACACTTCGAGAGATGAAATGTGTATTGATGATGATATCTCCAGAGATGAGACATGTATGGATGAGACTTCCGTTGGCGAAGAAGAGGATGAAGCCTCTGGAATTAAGAATGTTCCGAATGTGGATGATGCATTTTTTGAGGTTCAGGAGGAAGCTGAAAAACATCTCAAATCTCCAGCGTATCGTCTTCTGATAAATCCCAGAAATGTTACTCAAAATAAATTGGTGACTCCTAAGACAGTGATTCGGTTTTGTCTTCAACGAGGTATCTTCCTTGCATCAATCATAGAGTTTGGAAAAACTCTCTGGATGGGCGAGACATATGCTGGGTTTCCCTCATGTCAGGGCTATGCTCGATCAGGCACAAGTGACGAGAGCTATTCAGGCTTCTGGAGACTTATTCATTTTCCATGATGCGCGAGGTATTGTGGCTCTACTTTCTCATTGGTGTATTCCACTCATACCTTTATAAGCAGATGGCGAGATTTTACCGTTACCTTAGAGGATGTGGCTGATTTGATGCATCTCCCAATCACGGGCAATCTCCCTAGAGATCTTTCAGATGAGGAGACTGCGATTTCCAACATCTTGACAGCTGCAATGGAGGAAGTGAATAAGGCGTTTGGCAGTAAAGGTTGTTATGCTCACTGGTTGACACGCTGGTGGCCAAGAGACGAGGTTTCTGATAGTCCCATCGACGGTATGTTACCCATTGCTGCTTTCTTATGTTTATGGATGTCGAGAGACATATTTGAAGACAGTGGAAACTTGTTGAAGCCCTTCGTGATCCCCTTTGCTATCAAGATGGCTCAAGGTGAGAAACTCCCAATAGGTACCCTGTTCCTGGGTTCTTTATATTCTAACTTAGACTCCTTGGTTATAGACTCCAGTGTATCGAATGGTTTTATGAAGATTGAGTGCTATGCCAATACGATGTTTCTTCAAGCTTCGATGTGGGAGGACTTCAAGAATTATGCGCCTATTCCACGTAATATTTTGCAAGGACCGAATGCTGATGCTCATCACATTTTCTCTGAAAAAGATAATGCCAGGATCATGCGTTGGTCTACAAAGCAGCCTCGGTCTAAAGCACGCCTCATTGATGTGTTGGATGATGAATCTGAGTTCATTTTCCTCCCGTGGGTGTCAGTTCCCGCTTATGTTTCCCAGCCAACAACTTTCAATACTAGAGTGTGATGATGATGTCTGGTGCAAATATGAGTGATGGCGAAAGATCTTTCATGTTGAGTTGCACCCCTGGTCATTTGATATCGATTATATACGGAGGACTTTCAGTGGAGGAATATAATATTGACAGAGAATCTCGACAAATGGGTATGGATCAGTGTGTTCCACCTTTTCGAAGGAGGAAGCCATCAGTTGAACAGCTTAGAAACCATTTAGACCATACTCATGTGGAAGGAAGTAATTACTGGTTCCCTTGCTCCGAGAGATTTGCATATGTAACTCCAGGTTATGTAGACTTTTGGGATCAACAACTTCATCGGTTGCGTGATTATGTGATGGCTGGTCATCCTCCAGTGAAGGATCCTCATTCTACTGAGATGATTTATGGTCGACCAAGATTGAAGTATCTCTTTGGTGATAAACGTAAATCGTCTCCAGGATCTTCTCAGGTATGTTTCTTCGTATAATCTTCATGAAATTATGAGAACTGTATTCTAATTATGTTACTGAATTTTACCACAAGACGGTCGTAATGTAAGACCTCGAATCCGTGTAGATTTCTCAGAAACTGAAGCGATTGTTCATGGTGGAGATAGAAGGAACAAAAGTTATAAGCTGTTACCTAATACCATAAAGTCCCCAGTTGGTTCTTTGGTGAGTTCTCGGTATTCCCCTTGTCGTGACTTTTTCTCGCCCACATTATTAGGATCATGAAACCAATGTTGTTATTCCGTTGCAGAATTTTACTCCATCAAGTATCGATGGTCTTCGGTTTTCTGCAACAATTCCTGATGTGAGCGATGAAGAAGAAGCCGTAAGTATCCCTTTGCATATTCAATTATGATTCTTTTTTAGATAAAATGTTGATTGTTGAGGATGTGTCCAGGAGGATGTCGTCATGGAGACGGAGAGTGATGATACTCGACCATCCTCTGAGAATAGAGACGAAGGCACTTCCAAAGAATCGGATCCGAATAGAAGTAATGAGCCCTTTGTCGTTAACACGGACAATCCCAATTCCTCGAACACTTCGAAGACTCCCCAAGTAAGTAAATGTCTTGTATCCTCTTCATAGAAGTATGAAAGTGATGATTTGTGAATGAATGAATGAATGAGAATCCCTGTGTATATACGAAAAACTTAGTCGAAATTCGTCGTCAGAAAATTCAGAACTCAGTTTTTTAGCAAAAATGTCGTAAAACCTTCATTTGGAGTCGGATTTTCATGATCTGCATATGCATATTCATGCCCGGAAATTTCCAAGCTTTATCAAAGAAGCTTTTTAAGTTTTGAGCACGTTCAAGGCCTGAAAAGGGCGAAATAGTAAACTTCCAGGAGACTTTCAGAACTTTTTCAGATGGTATGTTGCTCAATGTTTTAGCCACATCTCCTTTCTCGTTCATCGGATTGTTATGGAATTTTGAGGACATCCATACGAAGTGTTGCTCGTGTGATGAACTATTGGCAGCATGACCTAAATAAAACATTAATTAGAATACTGGTAGTTGAACCGAGTATAATAAAATGGTGATCATGAGATCGTCGTAAAATTATCAGCGTTCGAATCTAGAATTATGATCCTTGGACTCAGAAACCCTAATTTGATCAATTGATGACCGAGTGATAGTTTATTGAAAGTTTAACCATGGAATGAAGGAGGACCGGCTACATGAGACCGTGGGTCTACCATGTAGCATCCATATGCTCTCGTGAGCAAATACCAATACCCCTTGAAGAGTTGGTGAAAAGATGATCAAACGCTGGTTCAATCATTTTTCATATAATGCTCGTCTGATCCTTAGGTGATAAAACCTAATTAATTATGAAGGGGTGAGGGCCCGTCCAAGGGATCATGAAACCGGCCCTAGGTGGTCACGAGATCGAATGACAATCATTCTATGAAATTCCAAAATTATTTGGAAGAGCTTTGGACCTAATACGTGCAATTGCGCAAATTAGGTCAAATCATGAACATACGTGGGGACCAGCTCATTGCGATCCAAAGATCCAACCCTGGTCGGTCAAGGTAACATGCTCACGTCCATGTCTCAGTCCTGAGAATCTTGATATTTTATGGCGTGCGTTTGCGCAACCATTTGAGAAAATATGACAAAATCAGGGTTTTGTTGAAACTGAGGAAACTTCATGAGATGAACGAAAATAATTATAAAATGAAAGAATATGAGGCGTGGGACGGCTGGAGTCGAGGCATGTCCGGATGGCCAGTGACCACGGTCCCATGGTGTCTTTTCCTAATTTTATAATATTTTTCATGATTTTATGAAAATATCATGAAATCAAGGAATTTTGTTAAAATTAAGGAGTTTCCTTAAAGTGAAAGAGTTACCATGGGATCAAGGAAGCAAATAATATTAAAATAATAAAATAAAAGCGTGTGGGGCCGCTAGGGCATGGCCGTCCGGCTTGGGCCCGGTCCCACAAGTTTCCCTAATTTTATGTAATTTTTGTGTATTATTTTCCATGATTTGAAGGAATTTTCATAATTTGAAAGAAATACCATGAAATCAAGGAATTTCATGGGATCAAGGAAACCTTAAAATAATAATAATAAAATAAGGGGCGTGTGGGACCGGCTGAGGCATGGCCGGCCGGCTGGGCCCGGTCCCACGAGTTTCCCTAATTTTACATTATATTTTCATGGTTTCGTGAAAATACCATGAGATTAAGGAGTTTTCATGAGATTAGGCAAATAATAATAAAATAATGAGGAACCATGAGGTGTGGGGCCGGCCGGGATCAAGGCATGGCCGATTGGCCAATAATCACGGGCCTACAATATTTTTCCCAATTTTATATTATTTCCTTAGTGCGAAGGAAACACCATGAAACTGAGGAGTTTCCTCAAAACGAAGGATATTTGTTCAAATAAAAGGATTTTCATAAGATCAATGAAAATAACAAAAAATATGATAAAATATAAAAACTGGCGTGGGATTGGCCACGGCACAGCCGGCCGGTCGGTGAGCCCAATCCCCTGGCGCCTTGGTTAATATTTTAATTATTTATTATTTTCCTTCCTATTTTGCATAGGTTCATCGTTTCGTCGTATTTTGAAATACTCGTTCGTGCGGTGATTTTTAGTGCATCATCGTTGAGTACACTTGCACCTTTGAGTCGGGGCTTACTCGGAGGTAGCTCAGACGCCCGTGCGATGAATATTTATTATTAACCCATGGAATTCTGCTGGGAAGAACCATAGAGTGAAGTAACGAAATATTGCGAAAATATTTGAATATCTTCGAAAATTCTGTGGATGAATCCAAGAATTTAGGAATAATTAACTTATGGCTCTATACTAGCAGAGCAAGCTGTCTAGGAGCATTAATTATTCTGATATGAGCTTGCTGGAGCTTCATATCCTTTATATAGTCATGGAAAACTGTTGTTTGTATCCTGAAGACGTTATCGCTCTATACTAGCAGAGAAAGCTGTCTAGGAGCCGCCAATATCGTGATTCTATATAGAAATAATTGCTGAAGTGTTCAGTATTCATGAGATATGTCGTTGTCCAGCCGAGAGACTACATATCTGCATGTACTCTGAGAGAAAGTATTCTCAGTCAGAGATTTGATGAGAGACCCGTGTCTCAATACTCATGTCTGATTGCTGGATCAGAAGTTCGTATAATTATGGGTTTACGATCTTAGCCTTTGTCGAAAATCCACCATCTACAGAGGGAATGAACTTTTGTGGCGAGGGGTGACCAGAAAGGGAAAACGGTATACCGACGCTGCTATTATCAATTAGCAGGGGAGACTGTTACCCAGTCTCTCCACCCAATGGAATGCTACAACAACCACAAGAAGAAGTGCTAGATGCTCCACAACTGATGAGATTGAAATCGTTGAGGAATATCCTAGGCCTATCTCCATCAGCTCAACCTTGTGTACGGATGAACGAACGAAGCTCGTGGAACTTCTCAAAGAGTACCGGGACATATTCTCTTGGAGTCGCAGTTCAGAGACGAGGAAAATGGACAGATAAGGTGTTTCATGGACTTGAACAGATGCTGCCCCAAAAACGATTCTCCTCTACCTAACATCGACATGTTAGTAGATGCAACCAGCGGTCACGGCATGTTCTCCTCCATGGATGGATGTAGCGGCTACAACCAGATAAGGATATACGAGCATGACGCAAGTAAGATAGCTTTTCGAACTCCTCTCGGAAATTTTATTATACTGTACTGCTATTTGGTTTAAAGAACGCTGGTGCAGCGTATCAACGCTCTATGACGGCAATCTTCCACTAGAGTCGATACCTCAAGGGAGCAGCCTCAATAAGATAACGATGCCCACGCGTCATGTCGAGCAAGATCCGGGAGAGTCACTCTATCAGACGATGGTGCATGTCTATCGTGCTATGTTGGAGAATCTGCGCTTTTGGTCATCCTCTGGAGCTGTTGAATGCTCATCTGCAACAGCATCTGCCCTGCTACCAGTTTCGCTGAAGCAGTAAGAGGAAAACCACCGAGATACAACATCCTGCGCGCCAACTCCAACTCCATACCGCATACACGACTGCCACAATGATGAAACAACGTCTAAGATGACGGCAGAAACATTAAGAGACGCTTTCAGAATTTCGTCTCTCGTAGAAGAAGTAGTTGCGTTACCAAAGGAGTGTGATTGGGGACTTCTTAGCGCGTTGTCCATCTCAAACATGGATGCAAGCACGCTATCATTATGATTCCAAGATGTTCAAATACGAGTATACACTCAAGAGAACAAACGTATTAAAGATCAGTGATATTCCTGGATGTCAATGAAACGCAACGTAGTAAAGACGGCCTCATGAAACTAGCGTGACAACATCTATCAAGTCGAAGGCTCAGTGGATACTCGTGGGCAGGGGACTGTCTCCCTCTTTTTCATTCCAGAGGCAAGATCAAGAAGTTATCGGTTCCATCATGATTCTTGCTCTAATAACGAGACACCGCCAAGTTCGTGCCCGTAGCTGTCACGCCTCTTCCTGTCAGTCTTTTCTGATCACAGCCGCAGCTAAGAACCGTTGTTCGTTTGTTGATACTAGTGCATGAGCTTCACCATGGCAACAACCACTACGAACAGAGATAGAACCATGTAAATCACGCTTGGGAACTGAGGCTCAGCATGAAGTTCCTTCACCGTCAGTCTATAAATTCTTCAACATGAGAGAGATGGTCAATCAAGAAGCATGGAATTCGCAAGGGTAAATCAAACTGAAGAGGAAGCCACTTCAACGCTCCCTCCAGCAGAAGCTGCTTCAATGGTCTATTCAAGAGCCGCCTCAACGCTCTCTCCGAGACCCACGTTCGCTTTAGAATCCTGCTTTAATGCTCTCTCCAGGAGCCACCTCCACGCTCTCCAGGACTTGCACGCTCCAGAAGCTGCTTCAATGCTCTCCAGAACTTGCTCGCTCCAGAAGCTGCTTCAACGCTCTCCAGGACTTGCTCACTCCAGAAGCTGCTTCAACGCTCTCCAGGACATGCTCGCTCCAGAAGCTGCTTCAACGTTCTCTGCAAGACCCACATTCACATTTGAGCATACATGGTTCATTTTTGAGCAAAGCAAGCACGCGGTGGGTCCCAAGTTTGAGCAGGCAGCAAGGCCGGTGTTTGGTCAAGCTAGCTGGGTCGGTGTTTATTCGAAGTAGCAAGGATGACACTCAAGCAAGCACATCAACCGTACGGGCAAAGCAGGCACAGGATAAGGATGACGTTTGAAACATGTACACGGTGGACCCGTGTGTGATCGAAGCATGCACATCTTCCCATGTTCGAAGAAAGCATGCTTACATCGGGTCCCACGTTCGACCAAAGCAGGCACGCAGTGGACCCACGTTTAACCGAAGCAGGCATAACAAGCCCACTTTCGATCAAGCAGGCACATGATGAGTCCCACGATCGAGCGAAGCAGGCGCAGCAGTCCGTCAAGCAGGCACATCAGCCCCACG
Source organism: Papaver somniferum (assembly GCF_003573695.1). Classification (NCBI taxonomy): domain Eukaryota; kingdom Viridiplantae; phylum Streptophyta; class Magnoliopsida; order Ranunculales; family Papaveraceae; genus Papaver; species Papaver somniferum. The sequence continues at coordinate 155,162,729 of NC_039360.1, read as the reverse complement.
TTCGAGCAGAGCAATCACGAAGCAGGCTCTCGACCAAAGCAGGCATACCAAGGTCGATCGAAGCAGGCAAGACCGACATCATGCTAGGGGAACGCTCTCCTGGACGCCTCTTGAACATGACATGCTCCAAGGACAGGACGACCCGCCTCTCCTGGTAACATCTAACTTTGTCTCATAAGTTTTATTTGTATATGTCACCATCTCATGCCTACCCCACAATGATGCAACCATTATGTTCTAGGCAGGGGACTTAATGTTGATGGTGGATTTTAGTTCAGGGCTAAAATTGTAAAACCAAATTTATACGCTGACATCCTCCAAAGGATAAAGCCACTGATAAGTGATGAATACTTCTTCACTTTAATAATTCACCTAGAATGGAGCATGTGGCAACAATCCCAGTATTATGTGAATTAAATACACAAAATTAATCCAGGTTGGAGCATGTAGCAACAATCCCATATACCCTGTGAATTTACAGCATTATTAATTAATGCATGACTAGCCTTGTATTTCCTGTGTTGTTCCCGCAGAACTCTCATTATTAGTGTGACACGACGACTGAGTGTTGCTCTCAGCAGAGTAACACGAATCTCCAAGTGTTAATAGTGCGGCATGCACGAAATACCCGTACAGGCCACATCTCTCCGTGTATTATACTAGCCCGATTGAGCCCACCTCTCTCGGTGTGTTATACTAGCCCGATTGAGCATACATCTCTCGGTGTGTTATACTAGCCCGATTGAACATATTTGAATATTGACTGACAGTCTCAGAAACAATCACGATCACGCAAGTTAGCCGCATGATTTAACCAGCCTAGACGATCCTCAGCAGGAGCAGGCTACCATCTTAATGACCACCATCGGGCCCGTTTATGCCCTGGTCAGTCGAATACATACCACGCCTCCCAAACAACCACCGAACACCAGTCTAGAATAGGATGGTTGGGCTGGTATGGAGCAGCTTGGAAAACATGTACGCACAAGACTGCCAATGTCGGTCTCAAACAGATCGCGGCCGTCCAACTTCACCGGCATGGTTGGACGGCATAAATCGTCCCATGGCCGGTTGGGCAAGCGTTGTCCTGTACACCGGCGGGCCCCCTTCACGCCTGCATAATCGACCACCTCACGACCTAACCAGGGAGAAGCAAACGCTCGCCCAAAGTTCGGTCGGCGTGATGCTTTAAGGGTCGCAGGAAATTCCACTAAAGGTCTTAAATTGATCACGACCATCCAACCTCTCAAGCATGTTAAGATGGCTTAGATCAGACCCATAGCCGTCAGGCAGGTATTGGCATGTTCACCACCGGCCCAATGTGGGCCCCACATGGTCGGACTCCCCAAAATAGGAGCGTAGCTTGCCAGGTCTTCCAGCCAAAGTAGCGTGGACATGAAACCTTAATTAGGGTTTGCGGCATATCACATGTGTCGCAAATCAGTCGCGACCATCCATCTTCGCAGGCATAGATGGAGGGTGTAGATGTAGACTCAAAGGGTCCCAAGCATGTCAACACAATCGATGTGGGCCCGTCTACATGCGTGACCAATCGTCCAAGGCCGACCTTGGCTAGATGCCTCGATTCGTGCGCCTAAACTAAGCATGGTCGCGCGGTTCCAATTGCAAAAACGATCTCGACCACTCAACTTTTCCGGACAAATCGAGTGGCTTAGATCACATCTCCATGGGACAGTGAGGTACGGACGTGTACACCGGCAAGCCGTCTACACGCATGCCCGGTCGGTCTTGCCAAAAACATCTACCATGCATGGATTCAACCAAGCTGAAAGAAGGTACTTGCACACCTTCTAAACCCTAATTTGACGGTCGCAAATGTGGGTAGCAAATCATCTCGTCCGTCCAACTTCGTCAGCCTGGACGGACAACCTAAGACAGGAGTTAGACAACCAATGAGGCATCACCACGATCATCGTCCACCACTCTTCCACATGGGGTGATCGGCCAAATCAGGGCTTTCCTGTATAGCCTCCAAACGATCACTCGAAGATGGATGGACGTGATGCTATTTTAAGACACTTAAATTCGTGACTTACTTCGTTAAGCCTTAAAACAACGATGCTTCATACATGCTGAATATATTCGATGCATTACCTGCATAGAATACACACGATATTTCATAAATATCGACTTCCTAAATAACTTAGTTATTTAATCTAGCATCACATGCTACTTTCTGTGGGTCCCACATCCACACATTCGAGACATCAAGCATGTCACAAACTGGGGGATACATACTGGGGTATTGGTCTGGCGGTTTACAGCGTGCAGCGTGCAACGCGCCATCACAAGAACGTGTAAGGAAGACATGGACGGTTAGTGATGATGGGAGAAGTGTGCAAGACTGGTCGTGTGACACTAACACACAACTCTACTACTCCATCACTCCACTTCCTCCACTTCCCATGAGAGACGTGGGTTAGGCTCAATGACTTGTATAAATAGGTTCTCCTCCCTATTTCCAAAAAAAGAGACAAGACAGAAACCAAATGTTGATACAATCATATTCCAACAGCAGAACTGATAGCTTTCATTCTGCAAGCCAGTTCAGCTTTCTGATATAAGTCATACACAGCCAACACCTTCATAATCTCAATACCTTCTTCGCTTCCCTCCCTAAGGTCAACCCCATCTCCTTCACTTTGTGACCGAAGCAAGTCTGGAACAGCCATTTGTTGGTTTAAGCCAGAGTTGTACAGATTGATTTATCGAATCACAAGCACTCCCGTGCAGTGCATTTTTTTAGGATTTAGATTGATTTCTCATCCACACACCCCAAATTACCAAAACCGGCAGAAATAGTTTTCACCCATAAACAACGACATCGTGAGGATAGCTTGAGTCTTGGATGGGTCCACTTTGATCCCCTCAGTAGTTACCTGGAATCCCAGAAATTTGCCTGAAGAGACGCCGAAAACGCATTTCAAAGGATTCATCTTCAATTTGTATTCTCGGCACCTTTCAAACACTTGTCGTAGGACTCTGTGTGGTCCGCCCGAGCTTTTGATTTGACTACTATGCCATCCACGTAGTCTTCGACTTGATTATGCATCATGTCATGGAAGATTGTCGTCATAGCGCGTTGATACGTTGCACCGGCATTCTTCAAACCAAAAAGCATTACAGTATAGTAAAAATTTCCAAGAGGAGTTCGAAAAGCTGTCTTACTTGTGTCATACTCATACATCCTTATCTGATTGTAGCCGCTATATCCATCCATGAAGGAGAACATGTCGTGTCCGCTGGTGGCATCTACTAGCATGTCGATGTTAGGTAGAGGAAAATCGTCTTTGAGGCAGCATTTGTTCAAGTCTCTGAAATCCATGCAGCACCTGATCTGCCCGTTTTTATTTTTCACCGGAACCACATTAGCCAACCAGGTCGGATGATGAATGGGTTTGATGAACCCAGCAGCTAGCAACTTCTGAATTTCAGTCTTAATTTGCTCTTCTACCTCGTGTCTGAATTTCCTCGGAGATTGTTTGACCGGTTTGGATCCAGGTGTGACATGTAGATGGTGGGTGGCCAATTTTTCATCTAAACCGGGCATTTTTTCATATGTCCAGGCGAATATGTCCTGGTATTCTTTGAGAAGTTCTACGAGCTTCGTGCGTTCATCCGTACACAGGGTTGAGATGATTGAGATAGGCCTAGGAGATTCCTCGTTCCCGATGTTAACGACTTCGAGCTCATCAGTGGTGGAGTTGGTGCTATCTTTTGGCTGTCGTGGAGCATCTAATACTTCTTCTTGTGGCCCGTCGTTGTTGTAGCATTCCATTGGGCGGAGATACTGGGTAGCAATCTCCCCTGCTAATTGCTAACAACGGCGTCGGTATACGGTTTTCCCTTCCTGGTCACGGCTTGCCACAAAAGTTTGTTCCCTCTTTGTGTGAGTGTGGGTCGTAGCTTCACATGATGAAGAAGAATTGGAATGCCTTGTTAGCAAAGATGCATCATGGGACTTATCCTTCAATGATGCAAGGTTGTCCTCTTCCTGGATTGACACCCACGTGGGGAGTGGGATGCAACGAACTTTGTCTGACTCTTCGCGCGAAGCCTCTCTTGGTTCAAACAATTCAACTTACATATTGGTGCGTAAGGAGATAATGATGCAAGAATACGAACGAATTCTTTATCCAGTATAGTCTTCAGGCATTGGTGATACGTCAAAGGGATGATCCTATTGTCATGAATCCATGGTCTCCCCAGTATCATATGGTAGTCCGGCTCCTTTTCTATGACTTCGAATTTCACCTTTGATTGGACAGTACCTACAGAAAAATTCAGATTGACATACCCGTACGTGTTGGTTTGGTTTCCTTAAAAGTCTGATGAGTGTTCGGCAAAGGCTAGGTTCAGATTTTGTTGCGGAGAAAACAGTTGGGACTCTGGGTGTTTGTCGTGACTGAATTATGGACTGTGTTGATGGTTTTGAGGTGATTTCAGGGGTTGTTAAGGACAGGGTTGTGTGTCCATTCCTATGGATATTGTGGGTCGAATATTAAAGCTAAAAGGGCTGGGAACTAAAGGCATGTAGGGTTTGTGAAGACTGAGACTTATGTGGCGTCTATCCAAGTTGATATAGCAGAGACGAGAAGATATAAAAGGGGAGGCGCAGGTTACAGAAAAAGGGGTTATCTTCTGATCACCATTAGTGCTTGAGAACAGTCTTGAGAAAGCTTAAAGCAATAACAACTCTGGTTTGTTGTTTGGTTTATTCTCAACTTTCCTTTCTTTTAAACAATCTTTAAACCATTGATTTTATTGTTGAGAACAATTTTATTATGAGTAGATGAACTTATCTTTAATTAAGGGTGATTTCAAGCCCGGAGTATGAACTTATAATCGATATGCAATAGCTTCTTCTTTTGCCATTATTTTCGTTATTGTTTGATTTCTACTATGCCAATAATGTTTATGGATTGTTTGTCAATTATTTAAGTTCGAAATTAAATAGTTGATTCATAGTCTTATCACTAGTTTTGAATTCTTTGACATGTAATTGTTTAGAAAGATAAACATAAGTAGCAATATATGGGTATTGATGATGGGACTTTGTTAAGTACCCGTATGTAGAAATTGACACTATTAGGTGATTCAAGATTTTGAGTTCATCACTAGGAACAATCTTATCCCATAAACCTTAAAGCATTTGTTTAAGTCACACCTAGTAAGCATACTTCTAGCAAACTTGGCAAGTAGAATCTGGTAGTCGAGTGCTTCCGTATCCGGTGAACTTAGGAGATAGTAACGGAATAGTTGAGCGTACTAATTATTCTAGGGTTGTTAGTAACGAGATAATGCGAAGAACGTAGTTATATATCGATTTGGTTTATATTCCGTGGTCTAGAATGAATCCTTAATCAATTTCATTTCATATTTAAATACAACTTTGTGATTTTCAGAATTTCTACAACACGATCATCTTTGCTAAGAGTAATTCCATAACAACTTTTGCTCCATACGTCCCTTGGGACGAATCTGCCTTCGTTATACTACTTGCTAGTGTAAAGAGAAGTAAAAAATATTATTTGCGAGTTTGACACCTCGTCAAAATTGGCGCCCCTGTCGGGGAGGCAGTGGCAAGTTTAGTTGTTATTTGTATTTCTTAGTTGTTACTTTTGCTTTTATTTTCAATTTCCATTTACTCATTCAATCCTTGAGAATCTTATTTCAGGTACTATTTCTTTGGTGAATGCTTGGAGAAGGCAAACCAAGTCTTATTGGTATACGTCTTCATTTGGGCACTTTACTAAAAGACTTCATTCGAGCAGTGAATACTCCACTTCCTCCTAGTTCTTCACCAAGTGAATTCTCGGACTCGGACAAAGAGGAAGACAAAACAATGGGAGGTCGACCACCTGCTCCAAGAACACTCAAGGAGCTCACTTCTCCAAACCTTGATCAGTAGCCTTTATGTATTCAGCTGAATGGAACCATTGAGTTGAACCCTCAATTGATTCACTTGATGCCCAAATTCAAAGGTTTAGCGGGAGAAGATCCTAATCGTCACATGAAACAATTCCATCATGTTGTGACTAGTTTGAACCAAGCAACTGCAGACGCCGATATGGCTATGATGACAGGGTTTCCTTTCTCCCTTATAGATGCTGCAGGAGAATGGTTCTTTTGCCTACCTCCTAGGAGTACAACCACATGGAATGGGATGAAGAAGTTATTCCTTGAGAAGTATTTTCCGGCATCAAAAGCAGCAGTGATTCGCAAGGAGATTTGTGGTATTAGACAAGTATCCGGAGAGACTCTCTACGAGTATTGGGAGCGGTACAAGAAACTTCTAGCTAGCTGTCCACATCATCAAATTAGCGATCAACTCATTATTCAATACTTCTAATAGGGGTTACTTTCTAATGAGAGAAATTTGATTTATGTTGAAAGTGGTGGTGCACTTACCAACAAGACCATTGTGGAAGCTACAAGTTTGTTGGAAAATATGGATGCAAACACTCAACAATTCTACACTCGAGGTGAACCAGTGGTAAGGAAAGTAAATGAAGTTGGTGATTCTTCACATTTAGAACATAGAATGGGAAACATGGAGAGGATGATGCAACAAATAGTAGCGGCTGTAATACCATTATACACCGAAGAAGTGGAGCAAGCAAGTGTTATGTACCAAAATCAGCAACGACCAAGATATGACCCTTATTCCAGCACATATAATCCGGGTTAGCGTGATCATCCTAATTTCAGCTACGCCAACAAGAAAGTTGTAGTTTCCACACCTTTCAATCAACAAAATGGATACCAATTCTTGCAAAGGCCGCAACAAGAAGCTCAAGGCATGAGTATAGATGACAAGTTGAATCTCATTCTCAACACAATGACGCAAGATAAGCAAAAGACAGAGATGGCTATAAAGGACATGCAAACACAAATGGGCCAACTAGCTATTACCGTGAGAAAATTGGAAGCACAAGCAGCTGGAAAACTTCCCTCGCAACTATTGAATCCTAGGGAGACTGTCAATGCTATTGAGTTGCGAAATGGAAAACAAGTAGAGAAACCGGCAGCATCACCGGAGTCCTATGAGCGTGATTTAGAGAAAGAAGATGACAAAACAGTACCTAAAAATACTGATTCGGTAAATTCTAACTCTAAACCTCTTGTTTCTACTTATGTTACTCCTCCACCTTTTCTTATGTAGGATCAGAATTTCGCGACAATGATACGCTCGCGAAATTCTTAACAATGCATTACAAAAATGTCGCAGAGCACTTTGAGAAACGACACAATAGGTGATATTAGCTTAAACATAAGAAAAATGTAATAACTTTGCGAAGATTAGAAGATCTGCGAAATTAACATTCGTAAGCTTGCGATATCATCGCAAGCCAGATCCGAAATTAGGGGAAATCTTAACTGTATATGATCTGTCATCCACTAGGTAGCATCCTATATAAAGACAAAGGTAGGAGAGAGAAAATAACTGGTATCATTATTATCTTCTTATTCTTCCCCAAAAACCAGAGAGAGAGAGAGCTCCAAATACTCATTAATGGAGTCTCAATGTAATTCATATGTAATTCAATGATCATAGTGAAACTTAATCCCATGGATGTAGATCAAATTGATCGAACCACGTAAATCTTGTGTCTTATTTTCTATTTTCATTATCTTTATCTTTATTTTCATATCAAATAAGTTTAGATCTAGAAATCATAGTCATGATAATACAAGGGGTGTGTTGTAGGATTTCCTACAACTACATTTTGGCGCTAGAAACAGGGAGGAGTAAAGGATCTATCCCTCCTGTAGCTTGTTGGTTCAAGAAATTTCCATAAAGATTAGCTATTGTTCATATTTTTCTAGATCTACAAAGTTTAGGTTCAAAAATGGAAATTTTATGGAAGAAATCACACTTTCAGGGAGTAAACATCATCAACAATTCAAAGACATGAAAAGAGTGAGAGAAAAAATTAGTTGTTGTGGTGAAATTTAAGGAATAAATAGAAGTTTCAGTGGAAGATTTTCATGTTCAGGAGAAAGCCAGAGGCATTTTGTGAAGAAGCCAAGGAAAGACGAAGATAATGATAAGAGTCAGAAGTTATGATTTCTGTCACAAACAGAAATTCGCACAGATGGTTCAAGGACGAGCGAACAACAAATAGGTCACGGGTTCGAATTCGCAGAGACACATATTTTTCATTTTCTTCTCATTTTCATGGGAGAATAAAAGAATAAGGAAAAAAGTTATGCGTTAATTTCGCAGAGAGGTTCTTGCAAAATTGGTCCAGAGAGCAGTATGTGCGTTCGTGGTCGCAAGTTCGCATTCGCCTGCGAACATAGTTTTCTTCTTTTTTACAGATAGCGAAAAAATGAATAATTTCGCAATATTGTTTCATTATTTCGCAAACAAGAGGCAGCACAATTGGTCATCTGTGAAGTTAATGAGTTCATGGTCGTGTGATCAAGTCCCAACACATGCGTATTTTTTCGCACAGATAATTCTTTGATTATTTCGCACAGAAGAGAGTTGATGATAATTTCGCAGAGATATTTCGCAAAGAAGAAGCTTGCACAGTTGGTCAGGAGGCATGAATGCAAGCATCAGGTCGCGGGATCAATTCTTACTTCTCACATGTTTATTTTTGTTATACGAAATTTATACAGAATTGCCTCTCACACAGTTGGAATTTGATTACTTCGCAAGACCTTTGATTATTTCGCAAGAGAGGCTTAGCACAGTTGGTATGATGCGAGAAAATCCAAGAAGCAGGTCATGGGTTCAAGTCTCACTTCTCACACTACTTTTTGTTGCGCGAAATTCATACATTTCAAGGCATTTATTCACTTCTTTGACAACAACAACGATTCACATGAAAGATAAGTACCACTTCCTTGAACATTTTACTTTATACTAAGAACGAATAAAAAAAATTTAGATTTGATTTACAAAAGGCGATTCAATCGCACGATAACAAAAATTTCAAGATTTCAAAAATTACAAAAATTACTAAGATTTCAAGATTTCAAAATTAAAAACAAGAAAAAAAAAAAGAAAAAAAAAAAGAAAACGAAAACGAAAAAAATCGATTTATATATATCTCTAGGATATTTATTTTGCAGAGAATAAAAAGATTTTTGATTTGATTTACAAAATGCGAAACAATCGCAGAATTACGAAGATTTCACAATTACAAAGATTTCAGAATTATAATGTATTAGAATTTCTCTTGAATATTTACTTTGCTTCAAATAATATGATATTATAAAAATGAAAGAATGGATGAAAGAAATGACAGAAATGAAAGAATGAGTGAAAGAGTAAAGAAACGCGAAAATTTCGCAAGAGACAATCTAAGATCCATAAAAATCTAAGATTAGAATGGGGCGAACCTTTATGGCGTACACCCTAGTTCACGAATAAAATTTCGCAAGAGGCAAATGTAAGACCTAAAGTACGTCATAGAAGGGGGTACCTGTTGCATGACTCAGCAAAAAGGTTACACCACCCCTGTAACCCGAGTCATGGAGATTTGGGGTCAATAAAGCCCATCCAGAAGAGGTACCTTGGATTTTCAACCTAAGCTTTTACTTTAGGTTGGACGACTAGGGGTCTCTTCTAAGGAGTGCAGAATCTGATCAAGGCGTTGAGGTACACGGTTGAGTCAAGAGTGACATGGGCGTCTGGAGCGTACCTTTCCATTCTTGACAAGTCTTGGCTTATACTGCACTCGGCTCGAAGAAAACCCCACTTAGGGTGCAGTCTCGTAACCATAAGACCTATAGGTAAAAGGTACAAGAGGCTGCGAAAACAACTGGTTGTTGTTAAGACCGGATAGGAGGAGCTAACCAGGGGGGAGATAAGGGCGGCACCCTCCATTAGGGAGATGATAAGTGTCTTAAGACGCAAATGTCATGAGTCTTTTTACTCGCAAGGGTATTAAGACTTGTCATATTTGTGCGACAATCCTGAAGAGGCAATAATAATAGAGAAAAAGATAAGACGAGATCAATGGGTCATTACATGAAAGTGTGAAGACGTCCTGCGATTTCGTCGCAAGACGGCAATGTCATGGGGATTTATTTTTGCAAGAATATTTAGGCCTGTCATGTTGTCGCAACAATACTAAAGAGGCAATGATACAAAATAAAAAGTTAAGGCAAGATCAATGGGTTTTTGCATGAAAGTGCAAAGACGTCCTGCGATTTTGTCGCAATGGCAAGAGGTCGCAAAATAAGACCTTTAACTAGGAAGGCAAAATAAGACCACATAAGAAAATGAGTAAGCAAGTAAGCTTGCGAGAATGATTATATGTAAGCAAACAAGCTTGCGAATATGTATATGGAAATGAAACTGAGGCAGTGAAAATGCCGCAGACTTGATACTATGATCATACTGTTATGAGATACTAATAGTACAGGAAAAAGGAAAGATAAAACACAAGTAAGAACTTGTGAGGAACAATAACTACACGAAGAGGAATGCATACACTAAAGAAAAAGCCAGAGAAATGGAGAATGGAGGCAATTTAAAGCTACATCAATTTTAGCGTGCAAAATGAGATAAGTAACACAAACATTAGCTATACATTGCAATAGATAAGCATTCTCATCATACTCGCATCATAAAAGCATTGCATAAGCATTTCATAGCATAAACATCGCATACATATTTCATAACATAATCATCACATAAGCATTATATTCGCACAAGTACTTTACAAAACTGTACGGAACAATATTGCAGAATTTTGTAATAATATCGCAGAATTTAGCAGAATTATTCAGGATTACTCAGAATTTCACAGGATTATTCAGAATTTCGCAAGATTATTCAAAACTTCGTAGAATGATACAGAAATTCGCAGAATGATTCGAAATTTCATAGAATGTGTCAGAATTTCGCAGAATGTGATTATTTCGAATGATGTGATTATCTCGGTCAATTATTTCGCACAATTATAAGAAACTTGAAGAGATTATATTATCGCATGAGCACAAAACATGAGACAGAGGCAAGATAAGAAAGAAGAAACACTTCGCACGTTCAAAATTTTCTCAAGGATTCTACCCTCATAGATAAAGAACATAGGCAACTATGGATTACCAAGAAAACATTTTATGTTCTTTATCTTCTCGGCAAGAATCACCAAAAATGGAATAATAATTTCGCATGAATAGAGGCAATACTTATTATTCTCATTCAAGGACGGATACTTCTTATATTTCGAGGATTGAATACTTCTTATACTTCTCAAAGGATACTTCATACTTCATACTTCTTATATATTTCGAGGATTGAGTTTTTCTTATACTTCTTCAAGGATACTTCATACTTCGCATACTTCAAGAGATGATACTTCTTATTTACTTCGCAACGCTCCAGAACTTCACAAAAGAATAAAGGAAAGTACGTACTTTTCAAGTCCAGTATTCTTTCGCTCGTTCCTTCATCAACAAAGATCAAAGACTACTCCAACAACACGTATCTCTCTCCAACAACTACAAGAATGGATTTTTTTCCTGAAGATCGCTCTTCAAGCAATATTCAAGAAAAAAGAGGCAAGATGTAGGATCAGAATTTCGCGACAACGATACGCTCGCGAAATTCTTAACAACGCATTACAAAAATGTCGCAGAGCACTTTGAGAAATGACACCGTAGGTGATATTAGCTTAAACATAAGAAAAATGTAATAACTTTATGAAGATTAGAAGATTTGCGAAATTAACATTTGTAAGCTTGCGATATCATCGCAAGCCGGATCCGAAATTAGGGGAAATCTTAACTGTATATGAGCTGTCATCCACTAGGTAGCATCCTATATAAAGAGAAAGGTAGGAGAGAGAAAAGAACTGGTATTATTATTATCTTCTTATTCTTCCCCAAAAACCAGAGAGAGAGAGATAGCTCCAAATACTCATTAATGGAGTCTCAATGTAATTCATATGTAATTTAATGATCATAATGAAACTTAATCCCGTGGATGTATATCAAATTTATCTTTATCTTTATTTTCATATCAAATAAGTTTAGATCTAGAAATCATAGTCATGATAATACAAGGGGTGTGTTGTACGATTTCCTGCAACTACATCCTAGAAGGTTTGCAAAGTCAAATAAGGAGACGTTGGACAAAGAGATATGGGAAATCTTCAAGAAGATCGAAGTGAACATTCCATTAATTGAGGCGATAAGGCCTCGTTATGCAAAGTTCTTAAAGGAATTGTGCACTAACAAGTACAAATTGACCGGTAATAAGATAATGAGTGTGGGGGGGGAGTGCTTCGGCATATCTTCAAAAGAAACTCCCACCTACGGTATTGGGCATCTTAAAATTGATCCTAGGCATGTCAAATTTAAACTTGGGAACATCAAATTGAATCTTGGGCATGGGCATCAAAGCACATCCCTACAGTCTTGGGCATCTCAAAATTAATCCTAGGCATGTCAAATTTATGCTTGGGAAGATCAAGTTTAATCTTGGGCATGGGCACGAAAGCACAACCCTACGGTCTTGGGCATCTCAAAATTGATCCTAGGCATGTCAAATTTAAACTTAGGCATGTCAAATTTAAACTTGGGAATGTCAAATTGAATCTTGGGCATGAGCATGAAAGCACAACCCTACGGTCTTGGGAATCTCAAAATTGATCCTAGGCATGTCAAATTTAATCATGGGCATGGGCATGAAAGTGTAAGTCTATGGTATTGGGCATCTCAAAATTGATACTAGGCATGTCAAATTTAAACTTGGGCATAACAAATTGAATGTTGGGCATGGGCATGAAAGCACATCCCTACGGTCTTGGGCATCTCAAAATTGATCCTAGGCATGTCAAATATAAACTTGGGCATGTCAAATTGAATCTTGTGCATGGGCATGAAAGCACAACCCTACGGTCTTGGGAATCTCAAGTTTAATCTTGGGCATGGGCATGAAAGCACCACCCTACGGTATTGGGCATCTCAAAATTGATCCTAGGCATGTCAACTTTAAACTTGGGCATATATAATTGAATGTTGGGCATGGGCATGAAAGCACAACCCTACAGTCTTGGGCATGTCAAAATTAATCCTAGGCATGCCAAATTTATACTTGGGAATATCAAGTTTAATCTTGGGCATGGGCATGAAGCACAACCCTACCGTCTTGGGCATCTCAAAATTGATCCTACGCATGTCAAATTTAAACTTGGGAATATCAAGTTTAATCTTGGGCATGGGCATGAAAGCACAACCTTACGGTATTGGGCATCTCAAAATTAATCCTAGGCATGTCAAATTTAAACTTGCGCATGTCAAATAGAATCTTGGGCATGGGCATGAAAGAACAAGACTAAGGTCTTAGGAATCTCAAAATTGATGCTCGGCATGTCAAATTTAAACCTTGGCATGTCAAATTTAATCATGGGTATGTGCATGATAGTACAAGCCTACGGTATTGGGCATCTCAAAATTGATCCTAGGCATGTCAAATTTAAACTTGGGCATATCAAATTGAATGTTGGCCACGGGCATAAAAGCAGAATCCTACGGTCATGGGCATCTCAAAATTGACCCTAGGAATGTCAAATTTGAACTTGGGCATGTCAAATTGAATCTTGGGCATGAAAGCACAACCCTACGGTCTTGGGAATCTCAAAATTGATCTTAGGCATGTCAAATTTAATCATGGACATGGGCATGAAAGTACATGCCTACGGTATTGGGCATCTCAAAATTTATCCTAGGCATGTCAAATTTAAACCTTGGCACATCAAAGTGAATCTTGGGAATGGGCATGAAAGCATAACCCTACAGTCTTGGGCATCTCAAAATTGATCCTAGGCATGTCAAATGTATACTTGGGCATATCAAGTTAAATCTTGGGCATGGGCATGAAATCACAACCCTACGGTATTGGGCATCTCAAAATTGATCCTACGCATGTCAACTTTAAACTTTGGCATATCAAATTGAATGTCAGGCATGGACATGAAAGCACAACCTTACAGTCTTGGGCATCTCAAAATTGATCCTAGGCATGTCAAATTTAAATTTGGGCATATCAAATTGAATGTTGGGCATGGGCATGAAAGCACAACCCTAGAGTCTTGGGCATCTCGAAATTAATCCTAGGCATGTCAAATTTATGCTTGGGAATCTCAAGTTTGATCTTGAGCATGGGCATGAAAGCACAACCCTACGGTATTGGGCATCTTAAAATTGATCCTAAGCATGTCAACTTTAAATTTGGGCATATCAAATTGAATGTTAGGCATGGGCATGAAAGCACAACCTTACGGTCTTGGGCATCTCAAAATTGATCCTAGGCATGTCAAATTTAAACTTGGGCACATCAAATTGAATCTTGGGCATGGCATGAAAGCATAACCCTACAATCTTGGGCATCTCAAATTTATACTTGGGCATATCAAGTTAAATCTTGGGCATGGCCATGAAAGCACAACCCTACGGTATTGGGCATCTCAAAATTGATCCTACGCATGTCAACTTTAAACTTGGGCATATCAAATTGAATGTTAGGCATGGGCATGCAAGCACAACCTTACGGTCTTAGGCATCTCAAAATTGATCCTAGTCATGTCAAATTTAAACTTGGGCATGTCAAATTGAATCTTGGGCATGGGCATGAAAGAACAATCCTACGATCTTAGAATCTCAAAATTGATCCTATGCATGTCAAATGTAAACTTGGGAAAGACAAATTTAATGATTGGCATGGTCATGAAAGTACAAGCCTACGGTATTGAGACATTTTAGACAAAATAACAAATTCCTAAGTTTTCTCTCTCCTAAGTGTTCTGACGATTTTTGCTTGAGTTTTTAGGGTTTTAACTTTTTTCACGTGTTCTCCCTTGTTTGGTCATCTTTGGATGAACAGCAATGGAAGTACACCAAGTTTCGGTTTCCAGTAACAAGAATGGTAGTTCGTTTGTTGATGTTCTAAAAGGAAAGAAAACCCTAAATCCTACAACTATTAATCTTTCCTCTCTTCCAAATCCAACTCTGAAAGAGGGAGAACCATTTTTGGAAATCCCATTGGAATTTTTTAATGAAGGTTGTAAACCATTCCAATATAGTTTCATAGCCCGTTTGGATTTCATGGGGTTGAAGTTTCCGGAGGTTAAGCATGCCCTAGTTGAACAATGGAATCTCGGCCAAGAAGTTAAATTTCTTCCTATGCGTAGGGGTTTTTTCATCATCATGCTACCAACAGCATAGGACAAGGAGAGGATCTGTAATGGTCCTAAAGCCATCGTTAACAATCACGTTCTTTAGCTGCAAGATTGGTACCCAAGTTTTAACCCAAATAAATAGCGCACTTCTCATGCTGCTGTTTGGGTAATGTTTTCTGAATTTCCTTTGGAGTTATGGACTGAAAAATCTCTCCTTTCAATCGGTAAGAGTTTTGGCACTCCAATTGTTGTTGATGAAAAAACCCTAAGGTTGGAATATGGTTATTTTGCATCTGTTCTTATTGATATTGATTTCTCAAAGAACATCCCTGAAAGAATCTTTTTAAAAGATAGTGGAAGAGAATTCTGGCAATACATGGAGATACACAAACATCCTAAATTCTGTTCTAAGTGTAGCATTATTGGTCATGGAGATGAAGACTGTCGTAAGTAAACTAGCCACAAAGTGAATCAATTTCAGGTGACTGCATTTTACAAAATTCCTAGAACAAGGAACGATAATCCTCCAGGCATGGAGTGGAAAGTTGCGAGTAACAAAGACAAGGGTAAGAGAGCTCCAGTTATTCTAGTTGTAGCTGAATCTTCTAAGGTTACTGATGTTGATAAACAAGCTCCCGTGACTGTTGTTTAAGCAAATCAAAACATAGATAATACTGCAGATACGGATGTTAGTGATAATGCAGTCCATGTAGAGACGGTTAATGCTATGACTGGGAGTTCTCCTGCACCTGTTGTGACTCCTGATTTGGATAAGCAAGGAAAAGATCAGCCAGTTCACGTTGATACTGAGGATCAATTAGAGATGGAACTGGCTAGGTCTGAGATGAATTTCCGTGAAGCTCAGATGAAGCTGATTAAGTGCAAAACTGTTATTGCAGCTCGTGCAGATATTGCTTCTCGGAAAACTAATGAGAAAACAGCACGAGATAACAACAAAGATTTGGAAGAGCGTCAGCAAATTGCAGGTACCAATACTTCTAATACTGACGTTCAAGAAGTTCAGTCAAATCAGGGTAATACCCAGCAGTTACAAGCTAATAATGAATGGCAACAGGTTGAGAAAAAAGAAAAAGGGCTCGCCTTTTAAATTTTCTCCAATTGTGAATGATTTACTTTGTTCTGAGTTGGTTGTCAACCATAATAAATTTGATGTTCTTACTAGCGAGTTAGGCCTTGATACTGAGAATATTAAGGGAGACAGTGATAATGAGGAGGAAAAGGAAATAGAAGAAGATATGGAGGATTCCGATGGTAGCATTGGCTCTAAGGAGTGGGGTGAAGTTGATGCGGATATTATCGCCAGAAATGAAGCTCAGAGAGCGGCTAAGGCTGCAAAAATGCTGCGAAATTCCAATTCTGGTAATAGTTTGTATTCTGGCCAAACTGCAAACGGTGAGGATTCTGGCTAAACTGAAAACGATGAGGAAAAGCTTACTGCTGGTAGTTTGGTGAAGTCCGGCCCAAATCAAGCTATACAAACAAGGAAGGGTCCTGGAGATGGGCCTGATATTTTGTACCAAAGTTTTGGCCCGTTTTTGGAAGTTAAAAAACGTTCAGATGAATTCCGTGCTCGCTTGGATGCCTTGAAATCTCAACGTGAGGCTTCTCTCTTAGCACATGAGATGTTGGATGGTAAAATATATTTGGATGAGGAAACTTTGGAAAGTGATTTTGACTTGGACAATATTTTAACTAAAAAGGAGCTAGAAGAGGCAAGTACAATTCAAAATGAGGAAGTTCGCGCTAAGTTCATTAGGAGTCCAGCCTACAGACAAGATTATTACAAGGAACAAAAGTATTTATTGGATAGAATGAAAAAAAAAAAAAAAAAGCAATCGCATAGTAAGAAACAATAGCCTATTAAACTTGTTCCTGGTGGTAACTATGCTTCGGATGAAGATGATTATGATGATTTCTATGAAGGCGACTACAATGATCTCTATGGAGGCCCAGATTTTATGTCTCAAATAATTTTTGGTCTCCATCCTAAGGAGAGGAACTTTAGAGTTGGAAAGGGACGCAAACGTTTTTAATGCTCTTGTTTTCCTCCTTTGGTTATTTTTGAGTTTTTCATGTTATTTTGTTGTTTTTTCTCCCCTTTGGTTTATGGGGATGGGGGGGCCTTGAACCTCCCATCTTGTAATTCTTGTAATTATGTTTTTTTGCATTAATAAACCATTTTGACCTAGCAAAAAAAAAGCCTGCGGTATTAGGCGTCTCAAAATTGATCCTAGGCATGTCAAATTTGAACTTGGGCATATAAAATCGAATGTTGGGCATGGGCATTAAAGCACAACCCTACGGTCTTGGGCATCTCAAAATTAATCCTAGGTATTCCAAATTTAAACTTGGGCATATCAAGTTTCTTCTTGGGCATGAGCACGAAAGCACAACCCTACGGTCTTGGGCATCTCAAAATTGATCCTAGGCATGTCAAATTTAAATTTGGGCATGTCAAATAGAATCTTGGGCATGGGCATGAAAGAACAAGACTAAGGTCTTAGGAATCTCAAAATTGATACTCAGCATGTCAAATTTAAACCTTGGCATGTCAAATTTAATCATGGGCATGGGCATGAAAGTACAAGCCTACGGTATTGGGCATCTCAAAATTGATCCTAGGCATGTCAAATTTAAACTTGGGCATATCAAATTGAATGTTGGCCATGGGCATGAAAGCACAACCCTACGGTCATGGGCATCTCAAAATTGATCATCGGCATGTCAAATTTAAACTTGGACATGTAAAATTGAATCTTGGGCATAGGCATGAAAGCACAACCCCACGGTCTTGGGCATCTCAAAATTGATCCTAGGCATGTCAAATTTAATCGTGGGCATGGGCATGGGCATGAAAGTACAAGCCTAACGTATTGGGCATCTCAAAATCGATCCTAGGCATGGCAAATTTAAATTTGGGCATGTCGAATTGAATCTTGAGCATGGGCATGAAAGCACAACCCTAAAGTATTGGACATCTCAAAATTAATCCTAGGCATGTCAAATTTATACTTGGAAATATCAAGTTTAGGGGGCATGGGCATGAAGCACAACCCTACGGTCTTGGGCATCTCATAATTAATCCTAGGCATGTCAAATTTAAACTTGGGCATGTCAAATTTAAACTTGGGCATGTCAAATTGAACCTTGGACATGGGCATGAAAGCACAACCCTACGGTCTTGGGAATCTCAAAATTAATCCTAGGCATGTCAAATTTAATCATGGGCATGGGCATGAAAGTGCATGCCTATGGTATTTGGCATCTCAAAATTGATCCTAGGCATGTCAAATTTAAACTTGGGCATAACAAATTGAATGTTGGGCATGGGCATGAAAGCACAACCCTACGGTCTTGGGAATCTCAAAATTCATCCTAGGCATGTCAAATTTAAACTTGGGAATAACAAGTTTAATCTTGGGCATGGGCATGAAAGACAACCCTACGATATTGGGCATCTCAAAGTTGATCCTAGGCATGTCAACTTTAAACTTGCGCATGTCAAATAGAAACTTGGGCATGGGCATGAAAGAACAAGACTAAGGTCTTAGGAATCTCAAAATTCATGCTCGGCATGTTAAATTTGAACCTTGGCATGTCAAACTTAATCATGGGCCTGTGCATGAAAGTACAAGCCTACGGTGTTGGGTATCTCAAAATTGATCCTAGGCATGTCAAATTTAAACTTGGGCATATCAAATTGAATATTGTCCACGGGGATGAAAGCACAACCCTACGGTCATGGGAATCTCAAAATTTATCCTAGGCATGTCAAATATAAAATTGGGCATGTAAAATTGAATCTTGTGCATGGGCATGAAAGCACAACCCTACGGTCTTGGGAATCTCAAAATTGATCCTAGGCATGTCAAATTTAATCATGGACATGTGCATGAAAGTATAAGCCTACGGTATTGGGCATCTCAAAATTGATCCTAGGCATGTCAAATTTAAACTTGGGCCTATCAAATTGAATGTTGGCCATGGGTATGAAAGTACAACCCAACGGTCTTGGGAATCTCAAAATTGATCCTAGGCAAGTCAAATTTAAACTTGGTCATGTAAAATTGAATCTTGGGCATGGGTATGAAAGCACAACTCTACGGTATTGGGCATCTCAAAATTGATCCTAGGCGTGTCAACTTTAAACTTGGGCATATCAAATTGAATGTTGGGCATGGGCTTCAAAGCATAACCTTACGGTCTTGGGCATATCAAAATTGATCCTAGCATGTCAAATTGAAACTTGGGTATGTCAAATAGAATCTTGGGCATGTGCATGAAAGAACAAGACTAAGGTATTAGGATTCTCAAGATTGATGCTTTGCATGTCAAATTTAAATCTTGGGAATATCAAGTTTAATCTTGGTCATGGGCATGAAAGCACAACCCTACGGTATTGGGCATCTCAAAATTGATCCTAGGCATATCAAATTTAAACTTGGGCATATAAAATTGAATGTTGGGCATGGACATGAAAGCATAACCTCACGGTCTTGGACATCTCAAAATTGATCCTAGCATGTCAAATTTAAACTTGGGCATGTCAAATAGAATCTTGGTCATGGACATGAAAGAACAAGACTAAGGTCTTAGGAATCTCAAAATTGATGCTCGGCATGTCAAATTTAAATCTTGGCATGTCAAATTTAATCATGGGCATGTGCACGAAAGTATAAGCCAACGGTATTGGGCATCTCAAAATTGATCCTAGACATGTCAAATTTAAACTTGGGCATATCAAATTGAATGTTGGTCACGGGCATGAAAGCCAACCCTACGGTCATGGGCATCTCAAAATTGATCCTAGGCATGTCAAATTTAAACTTGGGAATGTCAAATTGAATCTTGTGCATGGGCATGAAAGCACAACCCTACGGTCTTGTGAATCTCAAAATTGATCCTAGGCATGTCAAATTTAATCATGGACATGTACATAAAAGTATAAGCCTGCGGTATTGGGCATCTCAAAATTGATCCTAGGCATGTCAAATTTAAACTTGGGTATATCAAATTGAATTTTGGCCATGGGTATGAAAGCACAACCCAACGGTCTTGGGAATCTTAAAATTGATCCTAGGCATGTCAAATTTAAACTTGGTCATGTCAAATTGAATCTCTGGCATGGGTATGAAAGCACAACCCTACGGTCTTGCGCATCTCAAAATTGATCCTAGGTATGTCAAATTTAATCATGGGCATGGGCATGGGCATGAAAGTACAAGCCTACGATATTGGGCATCTCAAAATTTATCATAGGCATGTCAAATTTGAACTTGGGAATATCAAATTGAATGTTGGGCATGGGGATGAAAGCACAACCCTACGGTCTTGGGCATCTCAAAATTGATCCTAGGCATGTCAAATTTAAACTTGGGAATGTCAAATTGAATCTTGGGCATGGGCATGAAAAAACAAGCCTACGGTCTTAGGAATCTCAAAATTGATCCTAGGCATGTCAAATTTTATCATGGGCATGGGCATGAAAGCACAACCCGACGGTATGGGCATCTCCAAATTGATCCTAGGCATGTCAAATTTAAACTTAGGCATATCAAATTGAATGTTGGGCATGGGCATTGTTAGAGCATGGCTCGGTTGAACCCACCAATCGTTGGTATGTCAAGTTTTGTTATCATATTTTAGTGAATCAAAACTCATGTTAAGAGTCCCTTGATTATGTACTAGAGTTAAACTTCGTATAGGTTAGCTTGGAAGTATTAGGATATGAGACTTTACAAGTATTGCGAAGAATTGAAGATGTGAAG
Source organism: Papaver somniferum (assembly GCF_003573695.1). Lineage (NCBI taxonomy): Eukaryota > Viridiplantae > Streptophyta > Magnoliopsida > Ranunculales > Papaveraceae > Papaver > Papaver somniferum. The sequence goes on along the minus strand of NC_039360.1, from coordinate 155,141,773 downwards.
AAGCAAGGAGCTACAACGACAACAATCATCCTTCCACTTGAGGTTAGTGATATTTGACTTGAACTGTTTCATTCCCTAACGTATCTTTCAAGTCGTGCATATTGAAAACATAACTGTGAAGCATATTTGAACTCTAGATAGACATAGTATTAAGGAATACAATACGAGATTTATTTCTTAACCATTAAACTTTGTAGATAAGACATCGCCATAATCATTTGAATGCTATTGTGATTATGTATGGGTATGAGGTGAGGATTTCATCCTAGGGAACAATGTTTACATGTGTTCTAAGGAAGTAAGTTCATAAACTTGTTTGTGAACCAAAAGGAAATTTCCATGTGTTATTGGTTCTGTTATTCATTGCATATCTTATGAACAACCAATATGTGTGATAGAGTATAACCGCTCACAACTTGTTGTGTTCTTGGTAGAAATATTCACAAAGGCCTGACTTTTGTATTGGTAAAACTTTTATTAGTAAAAACAATCTTAAGTAATCACCTGTGGTATGATCAGATTATGTCTTCCTTGGGGAAAGGGACCGCTCCTTGTAAGGGAAAGGGAACCGATCCTTGTAAGGGGTGCGGTACATCAAGTGGAACCGATCCTTGTATGGGGTGCAGCAAGGTTTATAGCAGAAAGGGAAACCGATCCTATGAACATGTGCAACACATATAAGTTAGATACCATATATATGTGGGGAACCGATCCTAGTACCTAGTCAACCGAATCCTTGGGAAGCTAGTGTGACTATGCGTAGTACTCACATGGAGATAGAACCGAAACTTGTTTTGGTAGAACCGTAATCCCATGATTGTGATTGAATGTTGGTTTGATCAATCACGTAGTTCTTGAAAGTCATATGAACCAATTATAAACTTGTTTGGAAGTGTGGCAAATCGGTTTCAAGGTTGTAAGTGTGAAAGAGAACCTACAAAATAAAGATTTCGACAAACTTTGAACATGTGCTGAGAATGTTTATCTCTATAATTGTTCAAAGATATTCCTTAACGTCTAAGGGAAGAGAATTCTAGGATCGAAACATAAGTAAGTTAAGAAACTTTTAATTAAGGTTATTAATTTCATTTTGTAGGGAAATTCCAGAATTAGTAATGTGCATTTACTAATTATATTTTCCTAGAGATTTCGATCGTTATTTTTGGACAGATCGTTTCCAGGAATTATGAAAACCGAATCTGTGCTTTTATGAATATCTTGAGAATATTTTCGGTTTTTGAAATTCTTTGGTGTCCAAACTTCCTTGTCTATAAATACACGAAGTTTGCCTTTCTAGCAAACTAACCCTTCGTAACAACAGACTTCCTCTTTTGTCTTTGTTACTGGTGTAGCCACCTATCGGAGAGGAGAGTAATCTAATTAGGTGAAATCTCTTACGGTCGCTCGTTTTAAAGTCTTCTTTGGGATTGAGAAGCTCTAGCGCGACCCGTTGGTAGGAAACTAGATAATTGCGTTTTATCTTTGTTTTCGATTGATTTTATTGACTAACGGTGGTTGAAATCTGATTGCACCGAGTTTGTTTATTCTTGAGAATCTTCTCTTCTGATATAAGATTCACTCAAACTAGTTCATAGTTTCGACATGGATCTTTAGACTGTTGTTAGTTTTAAAGACGATCTTGTGATAATCCATTGTTAACAGACTCCGTTCTGAGCATGATTGATCACAAGAGATTCAAATGATTGTGTGCAGGTTTTTATTGAAGATTTAAGAAGATTTGAAGACAAAGAAGATATTGAATATCTGACTTGGGTTTTATAATCTTTGGTGTGTACAATACTTGTTTCGGTAAAAGAGGATCCAAGTAATAATCAGTTTATCCTTGTGGTAGATTGGATTGATTAATTGAGTAGATCGGCATCAACACGGTTCTTCGGATTAAAGGTGTTGTTGGTTTAATCTTAAACGATTACCTTAGTATAATACCTCGCATTTTTTGAACCTGGGATTAAAGCCCGTTTCAACTCATAAGAGTTGACATAGTGATTTGTATATATGTGGGTGTGCAAATCCTAGTGCATTTATTATAATTTTGTGATGGTCTTTGGGGTGCATATAGCTCAAATTAGTGGGTGGCTAAAGGAAATAGTTAGCACATGAATGATAGGGTCACTACCTAGTAGAGTGCATGGTTTTTATGTTTGTTAATACGTGTGGAAAAGAGAATAAGTCTTTCTTTCACTTTTTGCATTTACTTTTAGGGTTGGTGCATTTATTTTTTCTGAAAACCCTAGAAAAAATAACTCAGCCACATTTTATTCCTCTTTCTTCCTCTTTTTCTCATCACTGTTACTCTACTAGACAAAGAAAAAGAATCTGATTTATTATTGTACCTGATTGGATTACTTATTGGTTTGGATTCACAAAGATTTCAGATTTTTCTTGGATTTGCGTAAGAGGCAGCAGTTTCTCGTGACAAGTCAACAACTAAACTATTTTCATGATTTATCGTTTGCATCGTCGTTCATATACACCTCTGATTTGCTGCAAAATAATGTCTCAAAAGTTGTACCATGTCCTGTGTACTTCACTAACCCTGTCACTGTTTTTACTGTTTAAAATCTTTTAAAATAATAATGCTTTTTGTCTACTGGTTTATTTAAGAAATCATCTAGGAAAAAAATATATAATAAAGAAGACAATTCATTTGTACATCTGTCTCTCACTATTTCCATCCATCAGCCAATATGTTGGATCCAAAAGGGTTTTAAATTTTTTTTTAAAAAACAAAAAAAGTTTTATAATTTCTGTTTTGTTTTCTAGTTGTTGTCTCCTAGCCCTTGTCTTCAAAAAAATTAACCTATGCCTATTTGACTTCTCTGATTTGGGAAACCAGAGTAAATATTCAACTTTAAAAAGTAAACAAACATAATTATTTATTGAGCCTTTATCTTCCATCCCATGTGACAATAGTGACTTCACTGTTTACAAGAGTACTTGCAAAAATATCATCGTTTCCCAAGCTCTTACCTTTAATTTAATTGATCTATTGAATACTGTGTTTTGTTTTCTCTCATTATCAAATGTAAACTGTAAAGAGTGTTTGTGTAGTTAACTTCCTTTTCGGCTTGTACCTCTTTTGTTTTAATCAACTACCTACTGGTCCCTTTAAATTGATACCAAATGAGAACTGTGTTGGCTCCTCCTCTGTTAATCAATAACCTCCTTTAATTTCTCGTTACTAGCGAACTAATTTATATAGAGTCAAAGTTCTTTCTCATTCCGTATGCTGAGAAAGATTTTAATCATTTCCTATTTTGAGTCAGTAATTGTACGTAGGGTTGTTTATCAGTTGGTGGAGTCTGTCTGGTTAATAAACAGGCGCGGGGTAAATGGGTTGGCATGTAGATGGTCTCTGTTTTGGAGTACGAATGCATTTATCCTATTATTATAAATATTATATAAATACATTGATCAGATTTTATGGGATTATGGATGTGTTTAAGTTTTTGTAAGGAATTGAGTGCACCCGTAAGAAATGAATTTTGGATACATAATCTCTGTTGCTGTTGAAATGTCAGACCTTTATGGTATCCCACCACTGGTGGCTACCCTGAGAAGACTGTTTGGGGAACAATATGGTTTGTTAACGGAATAACTCTGACACTAGATTAGGAACCTATAATTATAGGTTGGCTTATGTGAGTAAAATGAGTAAGTAATTTCAGAAGATTTTGACTTGTATGGCTTTTATTATTTTATTTGTTGCATGGTTTAATTTTCGGTGCACTATATTATTTTTTGAAATTCCTACTGAGTTGTGGTTTGCTCACCCCAAATTCTTTTTCCTCTCCCCACAGAGTTTGAGGAGCAGTTAGCGCAGTAAGCGGACTTGGAAGCTTACGACATAGTCCTCAGATGTTAGTATTCTCCCAAGACACTATTATATGATATCACAGGGATATTGGGTATTTTTTTATTGTTTATCATTTTATCATTTTCTTGGATTTTGTTTCAATTATTTTATTAAGAGACATCATTTCAGTTTAACAGTTTTTAAATAATTTCTCTTACTTTATGACTTTTGGAATATTTTGGTTGATTATTATTTGGAACCTCTTTTATTAGAATTTAATTTGGAAAGATATTAAGTTATGTCGTCTTTATTTATTTTGTACTTATATTCTGTTTTATTATTATTCTTCAAAAAAAAAAATTAGCATGTTCCATTGGGTCAAATCTGGCTCAATAGAAGCCCGAATTTTTGCGGACGTGACAGTTTGGTATCAGAGCATGGTTCCAATTTACTTGGACCGTGCGTGTGGACTTACTAGTTTTGAAAGTTTGGTTTACAAAAAAAAAAGCTTACACTCTGATTATTTTTATTTATTTATTCATCGACTTATGATCTGAAATGATTTTGAGAATTAGGTTATGTTTTTCCTTATTCTTTGTGAAAAATTAAATTTATTTAGTTTTCATCAAATTTTTCTTTCATATTTAATTTATTTTGGGGTTGGGGTAAATAACTAAAAGCTTTATAAAATAAGATGTTGCGTGTATTAGTTAAATTAGGTTTTCGACGTAGATATTAACATTAGTGTGCGTTTCTCTTTATTTAGAAGATGTCGCCTCGTCGTGATGCCACCAACAGACCTCCACCAAATGGAGAAGAAGGAGAGGACAGAAGGGAACGCATGGAAGCCACCCTTGAACGAGTTGCTGGGACATTGGGAACACTGGTACAGGTTGTTGAGACCTAACGCCAGGGTAGAGTGGACTTAGAGAAGTTCTTAAAAGTGGTTGGAAGGAAAGAATTTAAGGGGACTGAAGAACCTCTTGAAGCTGAAAGGTGGTTAATGGGGATGCAAAAGGAGTTCTTAGCCTTAAGAGTGGAAGAGAATGAAAAGATCCGTTTTGCTACGTACCTTTTCACTGGAGCTGCTGATTTTTGGTGGGATTCGATAAAACGAGTCTGAAATGTTACAGTTTGGGCAGAGTTTGAAACGTTGTTCTTTGACAAGTATTTTCCCGAGACTGTCAAAGCCCAGATGTGTGTCGAATTTGCAACCTTAACTTAGGGAGACATGACGGTTTCTCAATTGGACAAGAAGTTCAGTGAATTGGAACGTTTTGGGGATAACTTGGTCAATACGCCGTTACGAAGAGCAAGAAAACTTCAGGATGCACTGAAAACTGCCATCTGTGCTAGGTTAGTACCATGTCGCATCACCACTTATGAATATGTTCTTGAAACTGCATTAGCTATAGAAGCTGATTGGATCAAAAACCAAAAGGAAAGGGAGCCGAGAGATCCCAAGAGGAACCGGAAGACGGACCCATCGACTCATCGAAAACGTCCGCGTACTGATACCACTGGGAAATTCGTTGCACCAAAACCTTGTTTCCACTGTGGAGTTGTGGGTCACTACGCGAGGGATTGTCCTAAATCGAAGCCACCTGGACAACTAAATGCAATCTCGGGGTGTTATCGTTGTGGGAAGGATGATCACTTTGTAAGGGAATGTTCTTTACCTGCACCACCTAGGCCTCCAAATCATAGACAGTTTCAGAATGCCCCAAGGCCGAATTTCCAAGCACGACAACCATACCAGCCGCAAAACAATGCACCACCCTTCCAGCCAAGAGTTCAGCCAAATGTTCCGAGGCAGCTGAACCACATTGCTACTGTTGAGAAGAGTACTGAAAACTCCGCAATTGAGGGTAACTTCCTGATCTTGAGTTCTCGTGCTAAAGTTTTGTTTGATTCTTGAGCTACTCATTCGTTCATATCATTACATTTAGATGCTTATCTTGGTTTGAAACCAGTACCCATGGGGTTTACTTTGGACGTATCTTCACCGCTAGGAAATGTAGTGTCCCTTAGTAAATTTTGCAAGGATTGTGAGATAACTTTTGGTGACTATAGAGTGAGAATAGATTTAATACCGATGAGGCTCCAAGATTATGATGTCATTATTGGTATGAACTGGTTGTCACAAAACCAAGCTATACTAGAATGTTTTGAGAAGAAAATCTCTTTACAATCATCGGATGGAAGTCGAGTGTCTGTCCAAGGTAAAAGGTGGAAATTTATGAATCCATCCTTACCAGGAATGAAGATGCGGGACGAAACCGAAGAACACATAGCTTATCTTGCTCACCTGAGTGAAGAGGAGGATACCATTGTGGTAGATGAAGAGTTACCGGTAGTTCGAGATTTTCCTGATGTTTTTCCAGAGGCATTACCTGGATTACCACCAAAGAGAGAGATTGATTTTGAGATCGAAGTGCAACCGGGAACCATACCAATATCGATTCACCCATATCGTATGGCACCCAAAGATATGAAGGAGTTAAGGAAACAACTTGATGAGTTGGAAGAACTGGGATTTATTCGACCAAGTACGTCACCATGGAGAGCTCATGTTCTCTTTGTGCTAAAAAATGATGGATCAATGAGGATGTGCATCGATTACCGACGACTGAACCAAGTTACAATCAAGAATAAGTACCCCTTTTCGAGAATTGATGACCTGTTTGACCAATTGAATGGAGCATGTTATTTAGCAAAGATTGACCTTCGATCTGGGTACCATCAAATGCGGGTCAGAGAAGAGGACATTCGTAAAACCGCATTTGGAACTTATTACGGTCATTATGAATTTCTCGTGATGTCGTTTGGGTTAACAAATGCACCTGAAGTGTTCATGAATCTGATGAACCGAGTTCTTCGACCTTTTGTGAACAAGTTCGTAGTAGTGTTCATTGACGATATTCTCATTTATTCCAAGACTAAGGAAGACCATGAGGAGCATCTGAGAATGGTTTTACAAACTCTAAGAGAACACAAGTTGTATGCAAAGAGGAGCAAGTGTGAATTCTGGATGACAAAAGTCTTATTCCTCGGACATGTTATTTCCAAGGATGGTATATCTATTGATCCCGAGAAAATATCGGCCGTAACAAAATGGGAACCCCCAAAGAGTATTTTTGAGATTCGCAGCTTCTTGTGTTTGGCAGGCTATTATCGAAGATTTGTTGAGAATTTCTCGAAGATAGCAGTTCCTCTTACTCGTTTGACTAAAAAGGGGGTGAAGTTTTAGTGGACTACTGAGTGTGATAAAGCGTTTGAGGAGCTGAAGCGACGATTGACTACATCGCCCATCTTGGTTACTCCAGAGCCAGGATTGGGTTATGATGTTTATTGTGATGCTTCAGGAAGTGGTTTGGGTGGAGTTCTTATGCAGAAAGGGAGAGTGGTAGCTTATGCTTCTCGACAGTTAAAGAATCATGAAAAGAACTACCCAACTCATGATCTGGAATTAGCAGCTGTAGTGTTTGTGCTAAAGCTTTGGAGGCACTATCTCTATGGAGAAAACTTTATGGTATTTTCGGACCACAAAAGTATAAAGTACATCTTCACTCAAAAGGATTTGAACTTGAGACAGAGAAGATGGCTCGAGATTCTCACGGATTATGAGTTTAAATTGGAGTACCATCCTGGGAAGGCGAATGTGGTAGTGGATGCACTCAGTAGGAAACAATCTGGATCCATAGCTTTATTGAGAATGGTCAAGGTTGTGGAAAAATATGATTTTGTTGTTGAGTGGAACAATGAGAGGGCATACTTGGCGCATGTTGTTGCAGTACCTGAGATTGTGAAAAGGTCATTCAGGCGCAGACGTTAGATGACGGTTTGCAAGAAGTCAAAGAAAAGATGGGTACCACGGATCAACAGGAAGGATGGACACTAGGAGTCAATGGGGATATTCGTTATAAAGGACGGTTATGTGTACCAGATGTTGAGGAATTGTGAAAGCAAATTTTAACGATGGCTCATAAGTCTGTACTGAAAGTTCATCCAGGAAGCACAAAGATGTATCAAGATTTGAAGCGTCAGTTCTGGTGGAAAGGTATGAAAAGAGATGTTGCATTGTTTGTCTCTAGGTGTCTTACTTGTCAGCAAGTGAAGGCTGAACACCAACGACCAGCGGGACCACTTCAGCCTTAGTCAATAGCCGAGTGGAAATGGGACTTCATTGCCATGGATTTTGTCAAGTGTCAGGGGATTACCTAAGACCCAACAGGGAAAGGATGGTGTATGGGTGATCATCGACCGTCTCACCAAATCGGCACATTTTCTTCCAGTAAATCCAGACGGATACTGTTCCTATTTTATGTAACTTGTACATCAAGGAGATAGTTAGATTGCACGGAATTCCATTGTCGATCGTTTCCGACAGAGATCCTCTTTTTACATCCAAGTTTTGGGGGATTTTTCATCAACCAATGGGAACAGGATTGGATATGAGTATTGCTTACCACCCTCAGACTGATGGTCAGTCCGAGCGAACGATTCAGATTTTGGAGGATATGTTAAGAGCGTGTGTGATTGACTTCAAAGGTAATTGGAGCGATCATTTTAAGCGGTTCGGGAAGAAAAGTAAATTGGCACCACGTTATATCGGTCCATTTGAAATTCTTCAACGAATTAGAGAAGTAGCATATCGACTAGCTCTACCGACTCAATTTGCAGACATACATAATGTGTTTCATGTATCCATGCTTCGTAAATACAATGTTGATCCGTCCCACATCATCGAATGGCGAGACTTTCAACTGAACGATAATGTTTCGTATGAAGAAAAACCGTTACGCGTAATCGACTCAAAGTAACAAGTCCTTCGGAGGAAAACCATCAAAACCGTGAAGGTTCTCTGGCAACATCATGGTTCTGAAGAGGCAACTTGGGAGTTGGAGTCTGATATACGAGACAAATATCCGGAATTATTGAGAGGTAATTCTTAAACTTAGTTACGCCTCTAATATCCGGAGAAATTCTTTTTTTTAGAGGTTAATAGTATAATACCTCGCATTTTTTGAACCTGGGCTTAAAGCTCGTTTCAACTCATAAGAGTTGACATAGTGATTTGTATATATGTGGGTGTGCAAATCCCAGTGCATTTATTATAATTTTGTGATGGACTTTGGGGTGCATATAACTCAAATTAGTGGGTGTCTAAAGGAAATAGTTAGAATATGGAATGATAGAGTGCATGGTTTTTATGTTTGGTAATACGTGTGGGAAAAAGAATAAGTCTTTCTTTCACTTTTTGCATTTACTTTTAGGGTTGGTAATACTATATATTGTTTTGTCATTTTCTGATAACCTTAGAAAAAATAACTCAGCCACATTTTATCCCTCTTTCTTCCTCTTTTTCTCATCACTGCTACTCTACTAGATAAAATAAAAAGAATTTGATTTATTAATGTACTTTATTGGATTACTGATTGGCTTGGATTCACAAGAACTTCATAATTTTTCTTGGATTTGCGTAAGAAGCAGGGGTTTCTCGTAATAAGTAAAAACTAAACTATTTTCATGATTTATCGTTCGCATCGTCGTTCATATACACCTATGATTTGCTGCAAAATAATGTCTCAAAAGTTGTACTATGTCATGTGCCTAGTTAGCAATTCGGGATTCGGCAAACGTACGGAACGACAAACGTACGAGTATTGTACGGTTTTGTAAAATCCAGATTCGGTCCAAAATTCGGTCAACGGGACGTGATTCGTCAGTAATTCGGAACGGCATACGTACGTGTATAATTCGATTTATAAATGTGAGTTCGGCTCTGAAAATTCGGTATCTATATATAATAAATAATTTGTATCTATAAGGTCATGGACCAATTTTTATGCATATGTGTGAGTTATTTAAAGAAAAAATAAACTTAATATGATGATATTAATAATATATACAACATTAGTTATCCAAGAGGACGTCGTATGGTGGTTTAGATTCTTGGTTAGTGAGTTTGAGATCTCTCTCACCTTCGCCTTCAAATCTCTTCAGTCGTTTTTGTTTCATAAATATTACAACACGTCTAATATTCGGTCGTGTATGCTCGGAAGGCAGTAAAGCCCAAAAAGTGGAGTCTTTGAAAAGTAAAAGCTAAAGAATTTATGGCGAATTAAGCGGACGTATCATTCGGAATACGTAAAATTCGTGAACGGTTCGCGAATAATCCGGGAATGCCACATAATACGCGACTTGGGTTCGGAGTTGCAAACGTACGCGAATAAAACGGTAAATTTCGTGATACGGAAAAATTCGCGAATGATTCGCGAATCATTCGCGAACTTACTAACTAGGGTCATGTGTACTTGACTAACCCTGTCACTGTTTTTACTGTTTAAAATCTTTTAAAATAATAATGCTTTTTGTCAAACTGGTTTATTTAAGAAATCATCTAGGAAAAAAAGAATATAATAAAGAAGACAATTCATTTGTACATCTGTCTCTCCCTATTTCCACCCATCAGCCAATACGTTAGATCCAAAAGGGTTTTAAATTTTTTTCTTAAAAAAAAAAAAAAAAAAAAGGTTTATAGCTTCTGTTTTGTTTTCTAGTTGTTGTCTCCTAGCCCTTGTCATCAACAAATTAACCTATGCCTATTTGACTTCTCTGATTTGGGAAACCAGAGTAAATATTCAACTTTAGAAATTAAAAAAACATAATTATTTATTGAGCCTTTATCTTCCATCCCATGTGACAATAGTGACTTCACTGTTTACAAGAGTACTTGCAAAAATATCACTGTTTCCCAAGCTCTTACCTTTAATTTAATTGATCTATTGAATACTGTGTTTTGTTTTCTTTTCTTATTATCAAATGTAAAGAGTGTTTGTGTAGTAACTTCCTTTTCGGCTTGTACCTCTTTCAAATGAGAAATGTGTTGGCTCCTCCTCTGTTAATCAATAACCTCCTTTAATTTCTCGTTACTAGCGAACTAATTTATATAGAGTCAAAATTCTTTCTCGTTCCGTATGTTGATACAGATTTTAATCATTTCCTATTTTGAGTCGGTAATTGTACGTAGGGTTGTTTATCAGTTGGTGGAGTCTATCTGGTTAATAAACAGGGGCGGGGTAAATGGGTTGGACATGTAGATGGTCTCTGTTTTGGAGTACGAATGGATTTTAATCATTGATCAGATTTTATGGGTTTATGGATGTGTTTGAGTTTTCATAAGGAATTGAGTGCACTTGTAAGAAGTGAATTTTGGATACATAATCTCTGCTGCTACTGAAACGTCAGGTTTTTATGGCATCCCATCACTGGTGGGTATTTTGGGAAGACTGTTCGAGGAACAGTATGGTTTGTTACAGGAATAACTCTGATACTAGATTAGAAACCTACAATTATAGGTTGGCTTATGTGAGTAAAATGAGTAAGTAATTTCAGAAGATTTTGACTTGTATGGGTTTTATTATTTTATTCGCTGCATGGTTTAATTTTCTGTGCATTATATTATTTTTTGAAATTCCTACTAAGCTGCGGTTTGCTCACCCCAAATTCCTTTTCCTCTCTCCACAGAGTTTGAGGAGCAGTTAGCGCAGTAAGCGGACTTGGAAGCTTACGGCATAGTACTCAGATGTTACTATTCTCGCAAGACACTACTATATGATATCACAGGGATATTGGGTATTTTTTTATTGTTTATCATTTTATCATTTTCTTGGATTTTGTTTCAATTATTTTATTAAGAGACATCATTTAGTTTAACAGTTTTTAAATAATTTCTCTTACTTTATGACTTTTGAAATATTTTCGGTGATTACTATTTGGAACCTCTTTTATTAGAATTTAATTTGGAAAGACATTAAGTTATGTCGTCTTTATTTATTTTGTACTTTTATTTTGTTTTATTATTATTCTTCAAAAAAAAATAGCATGTTTCATGGTCATGTCTCAAGAATCCGGTCTTGCTAGTTGGGTTGGGCTTGATCCATTGGGTCAAATCCGGCTCAGTAGAAGCCCGAATTTTTGCGGACGTGACACTTAGGGTGATTGAACATAAGATAGATCTAGACCCGACAAAGGAGTTTATGTTAAGATAAACGGAAGAGCCTTTGTCCGACTCATATCTCTTGGTTGAATAGAGTTGATACCAAACAGATTTCTTGTTCCTTTACTATTTGGAATATGAACCAAAGGGATTGTTCCAAGTACGTGACTTATTTATAGGTCGGAGGCGTGGGAATACAGACGGAACTAAGTGAACTATAAGGTTAGTTACTTGGTCTCAACTATACGAAGTTAGGTGTAATTTTGTGTAGTGGCTTAATCCTGAGAGTATTCAATTCTGGACTAGGTTCTGGGGTTTTTCTGCATTTGCGGTTTCCTCGTTAACAAAATCTTGCTGTGTCATTTACTTTTATTTTCCGCATTTTAATTGTTTTATTATAATTAAAGTAAATCACACAAACGTTAATTCCTATTTACTTAATAAGCAATCCTATTGTGTTTGGTTAAGTCCGACCCTTTGTATCAAGTAAACATACTTCGTTGTTGTATTGTCTTGATCTCGTATCCATAGACGATCACACGAAGTGTGAACTGATTAGTTGTATTGTCTCGACTCAGTCCATAAACAATCACTTTCGGAGAAAGGACTTATAGGCAGGAAAAGTTTTAGCTTGAGGTATATTTGGGTACCCTCGCCTTTTCTATTGGTATCAGAGCTGGCAAACACGAAAAGAGCTAACAATCTGTGTTTGGTGCGTTCCAACCCTATAAGAATTGAATCTAATGAATGATTCAGTTAATGTAAAGCAAGCCATCAAGAGTTCTGAATTAACACTTGAAGATGGCATCTACGAATCAATATCTGAAGATATCATCACTAGAGTTTCTATGAGACAAGTTAATCTTGTTAATAATGTAGAAACCGATGACGACTGGAAAATAAGTCTACAAGAAAGGCTAGATGAAATTTCCAATGATGATGACTCAGATTTTGAACAAGAAGTAGAAGAGGATATCTCAGAATACTCTAAATTGCTGAAACCTTTAAAAAATGAAAAACTGAGGACTTCGGATTTTCTTGGTTTTATGACTCCTCTTTGTCGTGAGAATAAGAAACTGAAGTAGGTTTTTCAAGGTTATTATATTGGTTTCCAAAACCGTGAGTATCTTCTTAAAGATCGTGCAAACGATCTAGATTATGAGAAATTAGAATGTGAAAATCTTCGAAGAGAACTGTTTTTGTCGAAAAAGAAACGTGCTGAATCGGAAGATATGTTTAATTCTCGACAAGTACAGGGTCTTGAAGAAAAAGCCAGTGCTAGTCTCTCTCAATCAAAATTGTTAGAGAAAGAGCGTGATGTTGGTCTTGAAAAAATTCACTTATTGGAAGAGAAACTTGTTGAATCTGATGCATGGATTAACTCTCAACAAAAGAGTTTTGAAGAAAAAGAAGGTGTATATCTCTCACGAGAAAAACGCCTTGAGGCTGATCTAGCCGCTGGTCTTGGTAAAATCAAGATGTTGGAAGAAGAAAATTTGGAACTTAAAAAATCCGATGAAAGCTCAAACAAGTTGACCTCAATGTTAGAAGCAAGTAGAAATCATCGTGATACACGAGGGTTGGGCTATAAGGGAATAGATGCTTCAAATATTAGCAAAGAGGTAAAATTTGTTAAAACTACAAATTCTTCTCAATCAGAGGCTTCCACTGATGACAAAGATGCTCATATTTCTTGTAAAGAAGAAAAGTTTGACAAGCCTAAGAACAAGAAAAAGAAGAAGAAGAAAACTCGTCGAGCTCCAATGCAAGAGGATCCACAAAAAGGTAACATTAAAACTCATACTTCGTATTTTTATACTAAGCATTGTTGTTATTGTGGTAATAAAGGACACTTGCAATGGGAATGCAAAGTTCGTAAGATGCAAGATACACTTTCCTTTGTATCAAACGAATTGGCTAAGTTTGCTCCTCGTAAGAATTCAAATCGTTATTGTCCTAAGTTTGGGAAAAAGAATTATTATAATGATAGTTCAAATTTTGCATATCACTCGACAAGGTCATCTCATACAATACTCAATTATCGAAAGAGAGATGACGTTTCAAATGCAAAGACAAGATCTGATGTTCCAAATTGGAGAAAGGGTGTTTCGCAAAATATTCAAAAGGGCGATGATCCTAATGGTATTGTGAAGGAGAAAGTTTCTCATGTGAAACCCAACTCTAAATGGTTCCCTAAGTCCTCCATAGCCAAGAAGGGACCAAAAGTTAGTCACAAGAATGACACTCAGCTGTTAATTGTTGGTGACAATAATTACAAGAGTCTTCTTGAAAGGCTAAAGAAAGACATTATGTCTGAAATCTCTTGTACTAGTAAAGGTTGTGATAATGACACTCTACATCACAAGTCAAAGAAGAAAAACAAGAGATGGAACAAGAGAAAACAAACCAAGGAAGAGGTCAAGAATGATGATTCGGTCTTAGTCACTCGTGACGAACAAGACAAGGGATCAAATTAACAAAACCTAGTTGTGTTAGAATGTGCATGCTCATCATTAGTGCTCAATATTTTTAAAGGTGAGGAAGCACATGAAAAACTGAGCACATGATCTCTCGGTTATTATATGACTAATTAACATCTTTAGGAGATTTCTTTTCTTCTATACTCATACTCTCTCTATATCTATTTGAGGTTTTGATAGAATCAATAATTATTAGTTCATGATGTTGATATCTACTAATATTATATGTGTATATCTTGTTTTTATGGTTAAAACGAGCCAAAAATCACTGAATTCGGACATCATATGCAAAAGTTATGTCGAAAAACAGTTTAGTATTGTGATCTGTCACAAGTAACACATGGGAACCGATCCTAGTACCCCTTAGGGAACCGATCCTAGTACCATGTCATGGTGAGGGAACCGATCCTATTGAGAGGTCCCATTACGAAGAAGTGTAAAATTGTTTTGCTCATAACTTCTTCATCCGAACTGGGAATGACCTCATTCTTTTTGCGTTGTTTTCGTAATTCAATTTCATAAAAGATTGAGGTAATTTCAATACTTGATTCTATATTGAACATTTATGGTGTATTGCAAATTGATTTACGAGATGCATGATTCCGGTTTTACTTCCTTAATATTCGATCTCATATATTGTGTACCCTCATGGTTTGGGTGACTTTTTGATTTAGCAGGATTAAGTTCTAGCCCTAGTAGGTAGGATTTATCAAAGGATTGTGAGGGGTTACAATAGAAACAGTATGTGAAAAAGTCACAATATGTTGAACCGCTTTTGGTTTAGCATAAAAGCATATGTGTTTCGACGGTTTTCAACTTTTGCTTGCAATAGTTAAAACCGGTTTTCAACCTTTCTCGGGTAAAGGTTGAGGTGTGTTGTTATTCTTTTGTTCACACATAAGGATGACAACGTGGTGATATTTCGATATCAATTCTCCCTGGACGAAGATGCAATCACATTGGAGAAGTGGATGCGAAATTGAGGTAACAATCTTGTTAGTTAATTGTTTTCCTGTTTAAGAAAAACCTGAGTTTATATTATATATATTTGTTGCTTTTGCTTAACAAAATTTAGGTTCAATTGATATTTATTCCATGATGTGTGTGTGGATGTGTGTTTCAATTGGTTCCTGCTAAGAAAAACTATTGTTATCTTGCTTTATTGTGTGATATCAATCTTTTAGGCTTACAAAATGTCGGTACAATTGATGTGTGTGTGATTCAATTGGTTCCGGTTAAGAAAAACTATTGTTATCTTGCTCTTTTATGGTAACAATCGTTTAGGTTTACAAAATTACGGTGCAATTGCGGTGCTTATAATGTCTATTGTTGTTTCAATTGCTTCTGGTTGAGGTGAATAATTATGAAAGTTGATTTATTTTGGTTTGTATGAATTATTTATGGCTTAACGAAATAATATGTGTACGGGATGAGTTGTTTAGTCCAATTCGATTCCGGATAAGAAACTAAGTTAATTCTGATCTTGGTTTGTCTTATAAAAGTGAGGTTTCGGTTATTCAAGTCTAATCGAATGCCTAAACAAGGAAATGCTAGTTAACTAACCTAGTATTTGGTTTGTTTAAAATTGAAAGGTCTAAGTTTATGGATAATTAGAACCTGATGAGAAAAATGGAGTTTATTCTTTATTTTGGTCTTATCGAATTAAGCGGTTGTTTTTGAACAATCGGTTTAGCAAAGAAACTAATGTGATTAGTTGTTTTTGGTTTGCTAAAGTAAATTGGAAAAATTGTTTCGGACAATTGTTTCCTTGGTAACATATCAAAATAAGACTACTCGTAGTTTCGGTTTTGATATTGGTTATCAGAACGTGATGTGTGGAACCCTCGTGCCTAACTCTACAGGTTTGCAAGTCTATTCTGAGATTTGTAAGATTCTTTGTCCTTTATTTTTTCGTTTCTTTGTCATTTTTGTGACAAAAAGGGGGAGAAATATATGGAGTAAACAAGTGATACTGGCATTGATTTTATATTAATTGGTATCACTAAGGAAAAGAACATTGGTACTTGAATGTTTTATCTAACGAAAGAGTGAAAGCACAGACTAAGGGGGAGTAACATGTCATATAGATTGGTATAACAAAGACGCGTGGATTGAATATCTACCTATATTCCTTAGGGGGGGTATTTGCTTTGTTATTATAATGTCCACAGCGGCATTTTCAAGGATTGAATGTAAGCAGTTTCACTGTGCTGTTGAATCGAGAATCAAGCGGATTGTAATGAATTATTGTAATTTGTTTATCCATATGATGTAAGAGTTTTGTCACTAAAATTGACAAAGGGGGAGATTGTTAGAGCATGGCTCGGTTGAACCCACCAAGCGTTGGTATGTCAAGTTTGGTTGTCATATTTTAGTGAATCAAAACTCATGTTAAGGGTCGCTTGATTATGTACTATAGTTAAACTTCGTATAGGTTAGCTTGAAAGTATTAGGATATGAGACTTTACAAGTATTGCGAAGACTTAAAGATGTGAAGAAGCAAGGAGCTACAACGACAACAATCATCTTCCACTTGAGGTTAGTGATATTTGACTTGAACTGTTTCATTCCCTAACGTATCTTTCAATTCGTGCATATTGAAAACATAACTGTGAAGCATATTTGAACTCTAGATAGACATAGTATTAAGGAATACAATACAAGGTTTATTTCTTAACCATTAAACTTTGTAGATAAGACATCTCCATAATCATTTGAATGCTATTGTGATTATGTATGGGTATGAGGTGAGGATTTCATCCTAGGGAACAATGTTTACATGTGTTCTAAGGAACTAAGTTCATAAACTTGATTGTGAACCGAAAAGGAAATTGCCAGGTATTATTGGTTTTGTTATTCATTGCATATATTATGAACAACCAATATGTGTGATAGAGTATAACCGCTCACAACTTGTTGTGTTCTTGGTAGAACTATTCACAAAGGCCTAACTTTTGTATTGGTATAACTTTTATTAGTAAAACCAATCTTAAGTAATCACCTGTGGTATGATCGGATTATGTCTGCCTTGGGGAAAGGGAACCGATCCTTATAAGGGAAAGGGATCCGATCCTTGTAAGGGAAAGGGAACCGATCCTAGTAAGGGAAAGGGAACCGATCCTTGTAAGGGGTGCAATACATCAAGGGGAACCGATCCTTGTATGGGGTGCAGCAAGATTTATAGCAGAAAGGGGAACCTATTCTATGAACTTGTGCAACACATATAAGTTAGATACCATATATGTGGGGAACCGATCCTAGTACCTAGTCAACCGAATCCTTGGGAATCTAGTGTGACTATGCGTAGTACTCACATGGAGGTGGAACCGAAACTTGTTTTGGTAGAACCGTAAACCCATGATTGTGATTGAATGTTGGTTTGATCAATCACATAGTTCTTGAAAGTCAGATGAACCAATTCTAAACTTGTTTGGAAGTGTGGAAAATCGGTTTCAAGGTTGTAAGTGTGAAAGAGAACTTACAAAGTAAAGATGTCGACAAACTTTGAACACGTGCTGAGAATGTTTATTTCTATAATTGTTCAAAGATATTCCTTAACGGCTAAGGGAAGAGAATCCCAGGATCGAAACATAAGTAAGTTAAGAATCTTTTAATTAAGGTTATTAATTTCATTTTGTAGGGAAATTCCAGAATTAGTATTGTGCATTTACTAATTATATTTTACGAGAGATTTTGATCGTTATTTTTGGACAGAGCATTTCCAGGAATTATGAAACCGAATCTGTGATTTTATGAATATCTTGAGAATATTTTCGGTTTTGGAAATTCCTTGGTGTCCAAACTTGCTTGTCTATAAATACACGAAGTTTGCCTTTCTAGCAAACTAATCCTTCATAACAACAGACTTCCTCTTTTGTCTTTGTTACTCGTGTAGCCGCCTATCGGAGAGGAGAGTAATCTAATTAGGTGAAATCTCTTACGGCCGCTCGTTTTAAATTCTTCTTTGGGATTGAGAAGCTCTAGCGCGACCCGTTGGTGGGAAACTAAATAATTGCGGTTTATCTTTGTTTTCGATTGATTTGATTGACTAACGGTGGTTGAAATCTGATTGCACCTAGTTTGTTTATTCTTGAGAATCTTCTCTTCTGATATAATATTCACTCAAACTAGTTCAGAGTTTCGACAAGGATCTTTAGACTATTGTTAGTTATAAAGACGTTCTTGTGGTTATCCATTGTTAACAGACTTCGTTCTATCTGTGATTGATCACAATAGATTCAAGTGATTGTGTGCAGGTTTTTGTTGAAGATTTAAGAAGATTTTAAGACAAAGAAGATATTGAAGATCTGACTTGGGTTTTATAATCTTTGGTGTGCACAATACTTGTTTCGGTAAAAGAGGATCCAATTAATAATCGGTTTATCCTAGTGGTAGATTGGATTGATTAATTGAGTAGATCGGCATCAGCACGGTTCTTCGGATTAAAGGTGTTGTTGGATTAATCTTAAACGATTACCTTAGGGTGATTGAACATAAGATAGATCTAGACCCGACGAAGGAGTTTATGTTAAGATAAACGGAAGATCCTTTGTCCGACTCATATCACTTGGTTGAATAGAGTTGATACCAAACACATTTCTTGTTCCTTTACTGTTTGGAATACGAACCAAAGGGATTGTTCCTAGTATATGACTTATTTATAGGTCGAAGGCGTGGGAATACATACGGAACTAAGTGAACTATAGGGTTAGTTACTTGGTCTCAACTATACGAAGTTAGGTGTAATTTTGTGTAGCGTCTTAATCCCGAGAGTATTCAATTCTGGATTAGGTCGCGGGGTTTTTCTGCATTTGCGGTTTCCTCGTTAACAAAATCTTGCTGTGTCATTTACTTTTATTTTCCGCATTATAATTGTTTTATTATAATTCAAGTAAATCACGCAACCGTTAATTCCTATTTACTTGATAAGCAATCATATTGTGTTTGGTTAAGTCCGAACCTTTGTATCAAGTAAACATACTTCGTTGTTGTATTGTCTCGATCTCGTATCCATAGATGATCACACGAAGTGTGAACCGATTAGTTGTATTGTCTCGACTCAGTCCATAGACAATCACTTTCGGAGAAAGGACTTATAGGTAGGAAAAGTTTTAGCTTGAGGTATATTTGGGTACCCTCGCCTTTTAAGGCATGAAAGCACAACCTTATAGTCATGGGCATCTCAAAATTGATCCTAGGCATGTCAAATTTAAACATGGGAATGTCAAATTGAACCTTGGGCATGGGCATGAAAGAACAAGCCTACAGTCTTAGGAATCTCAAAATTGATCCTAGGCATGTCAAATTTAAACTTGGGCATGTAAAATTTAATCATGGGAATGGGCATGAAAGTACAAGCCTACAGTATTGGGCATCTCAAAATTGATCCTAGGCATGTCAAATTTACACTTGGGCATCTCAAATTTAATGTTGGGCATGGGCATGAGAACACAACCCTACGGTCTTGGGCATCTCAAAATTGATCCTAGGCATGACAATATAAACTTGGGCATATCAAATTGAAATTTGGGAGTGGACATGAAAGCACAACCCTACGGTCCTGGGCATCTCAAAATTGATCATAATCATGTCAAATTTAATCATGGGCATGGGCATGAAAGTACAAGCCTACGGTATTGGGCATCTCAAAATTGATCCTAGGCATGTCAAATTTAAACTTGGGCATATCAAATTTGCGCGTATCAATTTTGGAAATACCAAAAAAAAATGGGCATATCAAATTGAATGTTGGGCATGGGCATGAAGCACAACCCTACAGTCTTGGGCATCTCAAAATTGATCCTAGGCACGTCAAATTTAAACTTAGGAATATCAAGTTTAATCTTGGGAATAGGCATGAAAGCACAACCCTACGGTATTGGGCATCTCAAAATTGATCCTAGGCATGTCAACTTTAAACTTGGGAATATCAAATTGAATATTGGGCATGGGCATGAAAGCACAACCTTACGGTCTTGGGCATCTCAAAATTGATCTTACCATGTCAAATTTAAACTTGGGCATGTCAAATAGAATCTTGGGCATGGGCATGAAAGAACAAGACTAAGGTCTTAGGAATCTCAATATTGATGCTCGGCATGTCAATTTTAAATCTTGGCATGTCAAATTTAATCATGGGCATGTACATGAAAGTACAAGCCTACGGTATTGGGAATCTCAAAATTGATCCTATGAATGCCAAATTTAAAATTGGGCATATCAAATTGAATGTTGGCAGTGGGTATGAAGCACAACCCTACGGTCATGGGCATCTCAAAATTGATCCTCGGCATGTCAAATTTAAACTTGGGCATGTCAAATTGAATCTTGGGCATGGGCATGAAAGCACAACCCCACGGTCTTGGGCATCTCAAAATTGATCCTAGGCATGCTAAATTTAATCATGGGCATGGGCCTGAAAGTACAAGCCTACGGTATTGGGCATCTCAAAATTGATCCTAGGCATGGCAAATTTAAACTTGGGCATGTCGAATTGAATCTTGGGCATTGGCATGAAAGCACAACCCTTCAGTCTTGGGCATCTCAAAAATGATCTTAGGCATGTCAAATTTATACTTGGGCATGGGCATGAAAGCTTAACCCTACGGTACTGGGCATCTCAAAATTGATTCTAGGAATGTCAACTTTAAACTTGGGCATATCGCATTGAATGTTGGGCATGGTCATGAAAATACAATCTTACGATCTTGGGCATCTCAAAATTGATCCTAGGCATGTCAAATTTTAACTTGGGCATGTCAAATAGAATCTTGGGCATGGACATGAAATAACAAGACTAATGTCTTAGGAATCTCAAAATTGATGCTCGGCATGTCAAAGTTAAACCTTGGCATGTCAAATTTAATCATGGGTATGAAAGTACAAGCCTACGGTATTGGACATCTCAAAATTGATCCTAGGCATGTCAAATTTAAACTTGGAAATATCAAATTGAATGTTGGGCATGGGCATGAAAGCATAACCCTACGGTCATGGGCATCTCAAAATTGATCCTAGGCATGTCAAATTTAAACTTGGTCATGTCAAATTGAATCTTGGGCATGGTTATGAAAGCACAACCCTACGGTCTTGGGCATCTCAAAATTAATCCTATGCATGTCAAATTTAATCATGGGCATGGGCATGAAATTACAAGCCTACGGTATTGGGCATCTCAAAATTGATCCTAGGCATGTCAAATTTAAATTTGGGAATATCAAATTGAATGTTGGGCATGGGCATGAAAGCACAACCCTACGGTCCTGGACATCTCAAAATTGATCCTAGGCATGTCAAATTTAAACTTGGGCATGTCAAATTGAATCTTGGGAATGGGCATGAAAAAACAAGCCTACGGTCTTAGGAATCTCAAAATTGATCATAGGCATGTCAAATTTAAACTTAAGCATGTCAACTTTAATCATGGGCATGGGCATGAAAGCACAACCCTACGGTATGGGCATCTCCAAATTGATCTTAGGCATGTCAAATTTAAACTTGGTCATATCAAATTGAATGTTGGGCATGGGCATGAAAGCACAACCTTACGGTCTTGGGCATCTCAAAATTTATCCTAGGCATATCTAATTTAAACATGGGCATGCCAAATTGAATCTTGGGCATGGGCATGAAAGAACAAGTCTAGGGTCTTAGGAATATCAAAATTGATCCTAGGCATGTCAATTTTAAACTTGGGCAAGTCAAATTTAATCATGGGAATGGCCATGAAAGTACAAGCCTACGGTATTGGGCATCTCAGAATTGATCCTAGGCATGTCAAATTTAAACTTGGTCATATCAAATTGAATGTTGGACAAGGGAATGAAAGCACAACCCTACGGTCTTGGGCATCTCAAAATTGATCCTAGTCATGTCAAATTTAAACTTGGGCATGTCAAATTAAATCTTGAGCATGGGCATGAAAGCACAACCTTACGGTCTTGGGCATCTCAAAATTGATCTTACCATGTCAAATTTAAACTTGGGCATGTCAAATAGAATCTTGGGCATGGGCATGAAAGAACAAGACTAAGGTCTTAAGAATCTCAATATTGATGCTCGGCATGTCAAATTTATATCTTGGCATGTCAAATTTAATCATGGGCATGTACATGAAAGTACAAGCCTACGGTATTGGGCATCTCAAAATTGATCCTATGAATGCCAAATTTAAAATTGGGCATATCAAATTGAATGTTGGCAGTGGGTATGAAGCACAACCCTACGGTCATGGGCATCTCAAAATTGATCCTCGGCATGTCAAATTTAAACTTGGGCATGTCAAATTGAATCTTGGGCATGGGCATGAAAGCACAACCCCACGGTCTTGGGCATCTCAAAATTGAGCCTAGGCATGCTAAATTTAATCATGGGCATGGGCCTGAAAGTACAAGCCTACGGTATTGGGCATCTCAAAATTGATCCTAGGCATGGCAAATTTAAACTTGGGCATGTCGAATTGAATCTTGGGCATTGGCATGAAAGCACAACCCTTCAGTCTTGGGCATCTCAAAAATGATCTTAGGCATGTCAAATTTATACTTGGGCATGGGCATGAAAGCTTAACCCTACGGTACTGGGCATCTCAAAATTGATTCTAGGAATGTCAACTTTAAACTTGGGCATATCAAATTGAATGTTGGGCATGGTCATGAAAATACAATCTTACGATCTTGGGCATCTCAAAATTGATCCTAGGCATGTCAAATTTTAACTTGGGCATGTCAAATAGAATCTTGGGCATGGACATGAAAGAACAAGACTAATGTCTTAGGAATCTCAAAATTGATGCTCGGCATGTCAAAGTTAAACCTTGGCATGTCAAATTTAATCATGGGTATGAAAGTACAAGCCTACGGTATTGGACATCTCAAAATTGATCCTAGGCATGTCAAATTTAAACTTGGAAATATCAAATTGAATGTTGGGCATGGGCATGAAAGCATAACCCTACGGTCATGGGCATCTCAAAATTGATCCTAGGCATGTCAAATTTAAACTTGGTCATGTCAAATTGAATCTTGGGCATGGTTATGAAAGCACAACCCTACGGTCTTGGGCATCTCAAAATTAATCCTATGCATGTCAAATTTAATCATGGGCATGGGCATGAAATTACAAGCCTACGGTATTGGGCATCTCAAAATTGATCCTAGGCATGTCAAATTTAAATTTGGGAATATCAAATTGAATGTTGGGCATGGGCATGAAAGCACAACCCTACGGTCCTGGACATCTCAAAATTGATCCTAGGCATGTCAAATTTAAACTTGGGCATGTCAAATTGAATCTTGGGAATGGGCATGAAAAAACAAGCCTATGGTCTTAGGAATCTCAAAATTGATCATAGGCATGTCAAATTTAAACTTAAGCATGTCAACTTTAATCATGGGCATGGGCATGAAAGCACAACCCTACGGTATGGGCATCTCCAAATTGATCTTAGGCATGTCAAATTTAAACTTGGTCATATCAAATTGAATGTTGGGCATGGGCATGAAAGCACAACCTTACGGTCTTGGGCATCTCAAAATTTATCCTAGGCATATCTAATTTAAACATGGGCATGCCAAATTGAATCTTGGGCATGGGCATGAAAGAACAAGTCTAGGGTCTTAGGAATATCAAAATTGATCCTAGGCATGTCAATTTTAAACTTGGGCAAGTCAAATTTAATCATGGGAATGGCCATGAAAGTACAAGCCTACGGTATTGGGCATCTCAGAATTGATCCTAGGCATGTCAAATTTAAACTTGGTCATATCAAATTGAATGTTGGACAAGGGAATGAAAGCACAACCCTACGGTCTTGGGCATCTCAAAATTGATCCTAGTCATGTCAAATTTAAACTTGGGCATGTCAAATTAAATCTTGAGCATGGGCATGAAAGCAAAACCTCACGGTCTTGGGAATCTCAAAATTGATCCTAGGAAGGTCAAATTTATTCATGGTCATGGGCATGAACGTACAACCCTACGGTATTGGGCATCTCAAAATGGATCCTAGGCATGGCAAATAGAAACTTGGGCATGTCGAATTGAATCTTGGGCATTGGCATGAAAGCACAACCCTACAGTCTTGGGCATCTCAAAATTGATCCTACGCATGTCAAACTTATACTTGGGAATATCAAGTTTAATCTTGGGCATGGGCATGGAATCACAACCCTACGGTATTGGGCATCTCAAAATTGATCCTAGGCATGTCAACTTTAAACTTGGGCATATCAAATTGAATTTTGGGCATGGGCATGAAAGCACAACCTTACGGTCTTGGGCATCTCAAAATTGATCCTAGGCATGTCAAATTTAAACTTGGACATGTCAAATAGAATCTCGGGCATGGGCATGAAAGAACAAGACTAAGGTCTTAGGAATCTCAATATTGATGCTCGGCATGTCAAATTTAAATCTTGGCATGTCAAATTTAATCATGGGCATGTACATGAAAGTACAAGCCTACGGTATTGGACATCTCAAAATTGATCCTAGGCATGTCAAATTTAAACTTGGAAATATCAAATTGAATGTTGGGCATGGGCATGAAAGCATAACCCTACGGTCATGGGCATCTCAAAATTGATCATAGGCATGTCAAATTTAAACTTGGTCATGTCAAATTGAATCTTGGGCATGGTTATGAAAGCACAACCCTACGGTCTTGGGCATCTCAAAATTAATCCTATGCATGTCAAATTTAATCATGGGCATGGGCATGAAATTACAAGCCTACGGTATTGGGCATCTCAAAATTGATCCTAGGCATGTCAAATTTAAATTTGGGAATATCAAATTGAATGTTGGGCATGGGCATGAAAGCACAACCCTACGGTCCTGGACATCTCAAAATTGATCCTAGGCATGTCAAATTTAAACTTGGGCATGTCAAATTGAATCTTGGGAATGGGCATGAAAAAACAAGCCTATGGTCTTAGGAATCTCAAAATTGATCATAGGCATGTCAAATTTAAACTTAAGCATGTCAACTTTAATCATGGGCATGGGCATGAAAGCACAACCCTACGGTATGGGCATCTCCAAATTGATCTTAGGCATGTCAAATTTAAACTTGGTCATATCAAATTGAATGTTGGGCATGGGCATGAAAGCACAACCTTACGGTCTTGGGCATCTCAAAATTTATCCTAGGCATATCTAATTTAAACATGGGCATGCCAAATTGAATCTTGGGCATGGGCATGAAAGAACAAGTCTAGGGTCTTAGGAATATCAAAATTGATCCTAGGCATGTCAATTTTAAACTTGGGCAAGTCAAATTTAATCATGGGAATGGCCATGAAAGTACAAGCCTACGGTATTGGGCATCTCAGAATTGATCCTAGGCATGTCAAATTTAAACTTGGTCATATCAAATTGAATGTTGGACAAGGGAATGAAAGCACAACCCTACGGTCTTGGGCATCTCAAAATTGATCCTAGTCATGTCAAATTTAAACTTGGGCATGTCAAATTAAATCTTGAGCATGGGCATGAAAGCAAAACCTCACGGTCTTGGGAATCTCAAAATTGATCCTAGGAAGGTCAAATTTATTCATGGTCATGGGCATGAACGTACAACCCTACGGTATTGGGCATCTCAAAATGGATCCTAGGCATGGCAAATAGAAACTTGGGCATGTCGAATTGAATCTTGGGCATTGGCATGAAAGCACAACCCTACAGTCTTGGGCATCTCAAAATTGATCCTACGCATGTCAAACTTATACTTGGGAATATCAAGTTTAATCTTGGGCATGGGCATGGAATCACAACCCTACGGTATTGGGCATCTCAAAATTGATCCTAGGCATGTCAACTTTAAACTTGGGCATATCAAATTGAATTTTGGGCATGGGCATGAAAGCACAACCTTACGGTCTTGGGCATCTCAAAATTGATCCTAGGCATGTCAAATTTAAACTTGGACATGTCAAATAGAATCTCGGGCATGGGCATGAAAGAACAAAACTAAGGTCTTAGGAATCTCAAAATTGATGCTCGGCATGTCAAAGTTAAACCTTGACATGTCAAATTTAATCATGGGCATGAAAGTACAAGCCTACAGTATTGGGCATCTCAAAATTGATCCTAGGCATGTCAAATTTAAACTTGAGCATATCAAATTGGATGTTGGGCATGGGCATGAAAGCACAACCCTACGGACATGGGAATCTTAAAATTGATCCTAGGCATGTCAAATTTAAACTTGGTCATGTCAAATTGAATCTTGGGCATGGGTATGAAAGCACAACCCTACGGTCTTGGGCATCTCAGAATTGATCCTAGGCATGTCAAATTTAATCATGGGTATGGGCATGAAAGTACAAGCCTACGGTATTGGGCATCTCAAAATTGATCCTAGGCATGTCAAATTTAAACTTAGGAATATCAAATTGAATGTTGGGCATGGGCATGAAAGCACAACCCTACGGTCTTGGGAATCTCAAAATTGATCCTAGGCATGTCAAATTTAAACTTGGGCATGTCAAATTGAATCTTGGGCATGGGAATGAAAAAACAAGCCTACGGTCTTAGGAATTTCAAAATTGATCCTAGGCATGTCAAATCTAAACTTAAGCATGTCAAATTTAATCATGGGCATGGGCATGAAAGCACAACCCTACGATATGGGAATCTCCAAATTGATCCTAGGCATGTCAAATTTTAACTTGGGCATATCAAATTAAATGTTGGGAATGGGTATGAAAGCACAACCTTACGGTCTTGGGCATCTCAAAATTGATCCTAGACATGTCAAATTTAAACATGGGCATGTCAAATTGAATCTTGGGCATGGGCATGAAAGAACAAGCCTACGGTCTTAGAAATCTCAAAATTGATCCTAGGGATGTCAAATTTAAACTTGGGCATGTCAAATTTAGTCATGGGCATGGGCATGAGAGAACAACCCTACGTTCTTGGGCATCTCAAAACTGATCCTAGGCATGTCAAATTTAATCATGGGCATGGGCATCAAAGTACAAGACTAAGGACTTAGGAATCTCAAAATTGATTCTCGGCATGTCAAATTTAAACCTTGGCATGTCAAACTTAATCATGGGCATGGGAATGAAAGTACAAGCCTACGGTATTGGGCATCTCAAAATTGATCCTAGGCATGTCAAATTTAAACTTGGGCATAGCAATTTGAATGTTGGGCGTGGGCATTAAAACACAACCCTACGGTCATGGGAATATCAAAATTGATCCTAGGCACGTCAAATTTCAACTTGGGCATGTCAAATTCAATCTTGGGTATGGGCATGAAAGCAAAACCCTACGGTCTTGGGCATCTCAAAATTGTTCCTAGGCATGTCAAATTTAATCATGGGCATGGGCATGAAAGTACAAGCCTACGGTATTGGGAATCTCAAAATTGATCCTAGGCATGTCAAATTTAAACTTGGGCATGTCAAATTGAATCTTGGTCATGAGCATGAAAGCACAGCCCTACAGTCTTGGGCATCTCAAAATTGATCCTAGGCATGTCAAATTTAAACTTGGGAATATCAAATTGAATGTTGGGCATGGGCATGAAAGCACAACCCTATGGTCTTGGGCATCTCAAAATTGATCCTAGGCATGTCAAATTTAATCATGGGCATGGGAATGAAAGAACAAGACTAAGGACTTAGGAATCTCAAAATTGATGCTCGACATGTCAAATTTAATCATGGGCATGAAAGTACAAGCCTACGGTATTGGGCATCTCAAAATTGATACTAGGCATGTCAACTTTAAACTTGGGCATATCAATTTGAAAGTTGGGCATGGGCATTAAAGCACAACCCTACGTTCATGTGAATCTAAAAATTGATCCTAGGCATGTCAAATTTAAACTTGGCCATGTCAAATTCAATCTTGGGAATGGGCATGAAAGCACAACCCTACGGTCTTGGGTATCTCAAAATTGTTCCTAAGCATGTCAAATTTAATCATGGGTATGGGCATGAAAGTACAAACCTACTGTATTTGGCATCTCAAAATTGATCCTAGGAAAGTCAAATTTAAACTTGGGCATGTCAAATTGAATCTTGGGCATGGGCATGAAAGCACAACCCTACAGTCTTGGGCATCTCAAAATTGATCCTAGGCATGTCAAATTTATACTTGGGAATATCAAGTTTAATCTTGGGCATGGTCATAAAAGCGCAACCCTACGGTATTGGGCATCTCAAAATTAATCCCAGACATGTCAACTTTAAACTTGGGAATATGAAATTGAATGTTGGGCATGGGAAGGAAAGCACAACCTTACGGTCTTGGGCATCTCAAAATTGATCCTAGGCATGTCAAGTTTAAACTTGGGCATGTCAAATAGAACTTATTTGGCAGAAGCATGGCAAATTTGAGGCTGCGACTCTTTTGTAGAGAAAAGAAATACAACCTTCTTTAGTTGCACAAAACTAGAAATTCATTCGTGGGGCTTGTTCCACTTATGATCTTATTCAAAGCAGGTTCAAAATTCAGTTGCCGAAAAAGTGCGTTATGTGGCATTGAGGAAGAATCGCTGGAGCATATTCTTTTTCATTGCTCTTTTGCAGCTCGTGCTTGGCTTTGGATGTCAAATATCTTTGGTTTAACAGCTAATTATAATCTTGTTGTTTCTTTCAAAACATCCAAGAATAGAAACAAAATGGTACGTGACCTGTGGTTGGTTGCAAATCTGGTCGTCAGGTCAGAACTTTGGACTATGAGAAACAAATGCATTTTTGAACGCAATAAAGCAAATTGGAGCCTGTTTTACAAACGTGTGCTGAAGATGATTCAGGATATTCAGTCCGTCTCAGGGGTCATATGCGTAACTGTGCTGATGATGTGTGACTACTTGATTATTTTCGAGTGGTCCATAGAAGTGTTAAGCATCAGCAACCTGTTGAAGTATTTTGGCAACCTCTAGATGATAATGAACTTCAGATCTGTTGTGACGGTGCAGCACGGGGTAATCCAGGCATTGCCGGAGCTGGGGTGGTGGCTGGAGATGCTAATTGTTCACTCCTTGGAGCTATGTGTATCGGCCTTAGAGTTACTTCTAATTACTTGGCTGAATTATATGGAATTATTGTTGGATTGGAGTGGCTATGCGATGGGGTTTTGGGCGTATTTGTGTACGTTCGGATTCTTTTGGTGTGGTAGAAGCTTTCAAAAGTTCTAATATACGTTGGTTCTCAAGTAATAGATGGGTGGAAATTTGTAGACATTATGAGTCTATAAGGTTCATTCACACTTTTAGGGAGGCAAATTTTTCAGCGGATAAGATGGCTAAGAAGGGATGTTTCCTAGCTAATGAAGTGGGTTTACATTATGATGGAAGACCTCTTTTATTAAATTCAGTTGAATACCCAAATGTTTCTTATTATAGATTCAAGTAGTTTACAAGTTTTTAGGGTTTTTTTTTTTTTTAATAGGAAAGATCTGAGATTTCGATTAAATTAAATAGATACCATACAATGTTTTTCTCTTATAAGAGAAATTACATCACTTGGAATATCATTTCCATTACAATACTACCAGTCCTAGCCTTTTTTGCTAGATGATCAGCTACTCCATTGAGGTCTCTACCAACATGAGTACAAACCCAAGAGGTAAAATTTCTCAATAAGAACTTACAGACTTTGATAATACTGTTATTTGTCCATCTAACAGAACCTACTTTGCCATTTATGGCATATATTACATTTAGACTATCTCATTCCAGATGCAGCTTTAGCACTCCTTTCATTTGTGCCATCTTTATTGCTTCATATGCTGCTACAGCCTCTGCTTGTTCTTCATCATAAGCTACTTCTTGAATAGTTGTTGCTCCTTTACATGTCCCTGCATCAGAAAAAGCTATCAGACTACAACCTATAATATTTGAATCTTTATGGAAAGATCCATCAAAATGCATTTTTGTAAACCCATTTTCTGGTAGACTCCATCTAGATGGTCTTCTACTTTGAGTACCACCAGTACTAGAAGTATTTTGTTGCCTGTGAATACTACTCCAATATGCAATGTCAGTTTGCACATATCTTTTAAACAAATTTACCTGAACTTGCAGATTGTCAAAAACAACTTTTGCACATCTTAACTTCCACACATGCCATAACATAAAACCAGCACTCACAACAAAATCAGAGTTAAGATGTCTACTGCCTAGCCCATTGTTACACCAGGATTCTATCCAATCCTTTATGTCTTTACCATTATACATCCCTGTAAAACATTATTCACAACATCATACATATTTCTAATAACATTGCAATCTAGTAGGAGGTGATTTACTGTTTCAATATGATTGTTACATAGAGGACAATTTTTATCTACATGTTGAACATACCTGCCTGTATTTCCATTCACTGCAAGACAATCATTAACACACTTCCATAGGAAATGTTTAATTTTTGGTGGCAGATTGAGTTTCCAAAAAGCTTTCCAATTAAAGCTTCCCTGAACTGGACCAAAGACTCTATCGGTTACAGCTCTATAAGCTGTTTTAACAGAAAACTCACCATTGTATGTAGAGTCCATCTCAGTTCATCCACAGCTTCTAAAGGGATCTTAATCTTGCAGATGTTTTGAACAGTTTCATTGTCAAAGAGATCTTTCAGCATAGAAACATTCCAGACATTAGTAGATTGGTCAATCAATTGATCTATTGTACTTATATTAGCAGACATATAATGTGAATTAACCAAACCGTTTTTACCTGGCACCCATCTATCCTTCCAGATTGAGATATTCTTACCATTTCCAACCTCCCAGCAGTAGTTCTCCCCAATGACCTCTAAATCCTTTACATATACCTCTCCAAACCCAAAATCCAGATTTATCATTAACATAATGCAGAGGGTTATGACCTGGGAAATTTTTATGTTTGAGAATTTGAACCCATAAAGCATCGGGTTCTTTTAACATCCTCCAAGCAAGTTTTGCTAGAAGAGCAGAGTTAAGGTATTCTGTTTTTTTTTTATATTAAGCCCACCATGAACTATTGGCTTAGCAACATCGTCCCAATACCTAAGGTAAATGCCTCTATTATTCCCTTTTTTATTCCATAAAAACTTCCTCTGTATAGAATCTAACCTATCAGTTAACCTTTTAGGCATTGGGAAAACAGCAAGATGGTGATTTTCTAGAGTTCCTAGAGTGGTCTGTATGAGGGTAGTTCTACCAGATTGATTAACATGCTTACTTTTCCACATTCCTAGTCTTTTTTCAAAACTAGATTCTAAATGTCCAAAAGTTTCCATTTTGTTTCTCTGGATTAAAAGTGGCACACATAGATACTTTTCTTGCAGTCCTAGCTTTTTAATTTTCAAGATACTGACAACATTATTCTTAATACCATTATCTGTGTTTGGACTAAAAGCTACTCCTGACTTATCATAGTTTATGGACTGACCTGAATATTTGCTAAACTGTTGAAGGATGCTATCCAGACTTCTAGCACATTTAACACTGGCTTTAGTAAACACTAAACAATCATCTGCAACAAAAAAGATGACTAACAGAAGGAGCATTATTAGTAACTTTAATGCCCTGAATATCATTATTATCTTCAGCATTTATCAACAATTTAGACAAAACATCCATACATATGATAAACAGAAATGGTGACAAGGGGTCTCCCTGTCTCAGGCCCCTTGTTGGAAAGAATTACTCACCTGGAGAACCATTTAGAAGAATAGAAGCTGAGACAGTGGTAACACATTGTTCAATCATAGTGCACCAGTGTTCATGAAAACCTAATTGCTTAAGAATAACCATTAAGAAGGGCCACTCAATTCTGTCAAAGGCTTTTGACATGTCTAACTTGAGAGCCATAAGACCAGAGACTGACCTGTGCTTTCTAAGTGTATCCACAATTTCATGTGCAGTGACAATATTATCAGTAATTCATCTACAAGAAAGAAAAGCAGCCTGGAAAGGACTAATGAATTTATCAATGACAGTTTTAAGCCTACTGGTCAACAATTTAGATATAATTTTATAACTAACATTACTCAAGCTAATGGGCCTAAAATCAGCAGCATTTTTAGGAGCATTAATCTTAGGAATTAAAGAGATAAAACTATGATTCATTTGTTTCAGCATATGATCAGAGCTAAAGAAGGCTTTAACCATGTTAACAGTATCATCACCAACAACATCCCACATTTTTTAATAGAACCCAGGAGGGTATCCATCTAGACCTGGAGAGGTCCAAGAATGCATTTGCCAAACAATATTCTTAATTTCCTCATCACTAGGAATATTAATCAGAAACTTATTTTCTTCCTCAGTAATACATGGTTTTAAAACTTTAAGGAATTCACTTGCATCAGGAGGCTTGGTGGATCTACTAATCTTAGCAAAATGGTTTTTCAAATCAGTAGCAATCATATCTCTATCTGTTAACCAAATACCAAGACTGTTTTGAATGCAATCAATTTTTGTTCTCTTCTTCCTATATTTAACCTTGTCATGGAAATATTTATTATTTTGGTCATCAAATTTCAGGACATCTTCCTTTGCCCTTTGCATATAAGAATCTTGATGAACTTTGTACCAGTGTTTTAAATTGTTTTCTAGTTCAGCAATATGATCTCTAGGCAATCTATGTTGTTGAGCATCATGAAGTTGTCCTTGAAGATTTTGGATATGAGAATGAATATTACCAAAAACATTACTATTCCACTGACTTAGATCTATCTTAATATTTTTCAGAGAGTGAACATGTTTAAAACCAAAAGAACCATTAACATCACTATGCCAATTATTTGCAATTATACTCTTACAAGAGTTATCAGACAACCATCATTTGTTAAATCTTCTAGGTTTTTTTGTATTATTATCATTCCTAGAAGTCACCATAAGTATTGGTACATGATCACTTCCCAAGCAAACAAGATGATAAACAATAACAACGGGGAAAAAATTCGACCAATCATCATTCACAAGAGCTCTATCTAATCTTTCTAGAATAAGGGAATCTCCACTTCTTCTATTAGTCCATGTGAATATATTGCCTACAAAATTGAGATCATATAAGCCTAACTCATTCAAGTGATCCTTAACATCATCTAAATGAATCTGAGATAAGGGATTTCCTCCACTCTTTTCTTCTCGTCTAATAACAAAATTTAGGTCGCTGATTATCATCCAAGGACAGTGATACCTATTTTCCAAATTCCTTAAGTAACCCCATTGATTATCCCAACCCATATCATCCAAGGAACCATACATACAATTTACTAAAGTTCTATCACTCCTAGAAGTTTGTTAACTTGCACTCCTAGAAGTGTGACCTCTTTTCTTGTAAACTCTTCTTTGTAATTTTGTTATATGTTAATAGAAGTTTTTGCCTTTTAAAAAAAATAGAATCTTGGGCATGGGATGAAAGAACAAGACTAAGGTCTTAGGAATCTCAAAATTGATGCTCGGCATGTCAAAATTAAACCTTGGCATGTCAAATTTAATCATGGGCATGGGCATGAAAGTACAAGCCTATGGTATTGGGCATCTAAAAATTGATCCTAGGCATGTTAAATTTAAACTTGGGCATATCAAATTGAATGTTGGGCATGGGAATAAAAGCATAACCCTACGGTCATGGGAATTTCAAAATTGATCCTAGGAATTTCAAATTTAAACTTGGGCATATCAAATTGAATGTTGGGCATGGGCATGAGAGCACAACCCTACGGTCTTGGGCATCTCAAATTGATCCTAGGCATATCAATTTAAACTTGGGCAAATCAAATTGAAAATTGGGCATGGGAATTTTAAAGCACAACCCTACGGTCTTGGGCATCTCAAAATTGATCCTAGGCATGTCAAATGTAATCATGGGCATGGGAATGAAAGAACAATACTAAGGTCTTAGGAATCTCAAAATTGATGCTCGACATGTCAAACTTAAACCTTGGGGTGTCAAATTTAATCATGGGCATGGGCATGAAAGTACAAGCCTACGGTATTGGGCATCTCAAAATTGATCCTAGGCATGTCAAATTTAAACTTTGTCATATACAATTGAATGTTGGGCATGGGAATGAGAGCACAACCCTACGGTCTTGGGCATCCCAAATTGATCCTAAGCATATCAGTTTAAACTTGGGCATATCAAATTGAAAGTTGGGCATGGAAATGAAAGCACAACCCTACGGTCTTGGGCATCTCAAAATTGATCCTAGGAATGTCAAATTTAATCATGGGCATGGGCATGAAAGAACAAGACTAAGGTCTTAGGAATCTCAAAATTGATGCTCGGCATGTCAAATTTAAACCTTGGCATGTCAAATTTAATCATGGGCATGGGCACGAAAGTACAAGCCTATGGTATTGGGCATCTCAAAATTGATCCTAGGCATCTCAAATTTAAACTTGGGCATAACAAATTGAATGTTGGGCATGGGCATAAAAGCATAACCCTACGGTCATGGGCATCTCAAATTTGATCCTAGGCATGTCAAATTTAAACTTGGGAATACCAAATTGAATGTTGGGCATGGGCATGAGAGCACAACCCTACAGTCCTGGGCATCTCAAATTGATCCTAGGCATATCAATTTAAACTTGGGAAAATCAAATTGAAAGTTGGGCATGGGAATTTTAAAGCACAACCCTACGGTCTTGGGCATCTCAAAATTGATCCTAGGCATGTCAAATGTAATCATGGGCATGGAAATGAAAGAACAAGACTAAGGTCTTAGGAATCTCAAAATTGATGCTCGGCATGTCAAATTTAAACCTTGGAGTGTCAAATTTAATCATGGGCATGGGCATGGCCTACGGTATTGGGCATCTCAAAATTGATCCTAGGCATGTCAAATTTAAACTTTGGCATATCAAACTGAATGTTGGGCATGGGCATGAGAGCACAACCCTACGGTCTTGGGCATCTCAAATTGATCCTAGGCATATCAATTTAAACTTGGGCATACAAAATTGAAAGTTGGGCATGAGAATGAAAGCACAATCCTACGGTCTTGGGCATCTCAAAATTGATCCTAGGTATGTCAAATTTAATCATGGGGATGGGCATGAAAGAACAAGACTAAGGTCTTAGGAATCTCAAAATTGATGCTCGACATGTCAAATTTAAACCTTGGCATGTCAAATTTAATCATGGGCATTGGCATGAAAGTACAAGCCTATGGTATTGGGCATCTCAAGAAATTGATCCTAGGCATGTAAAATTTAAACTTGGGCATATCAAATTGAATGTTGGGCATGGGCATAAAAGCACAACCCTACGGTCATGGGCATCTCAAAATTGATCCTAGACATGTTAATTTAAACTTGGGCATATCAAATTGAAAGTTGGGCATGGGAATGAAAGCACAACCCTACGGCCTTGGGCATCTCAAAATTGATCCTAGGCATGTCAAATTTAATCATGGGCATGGGCATGAAGAACAAGACTAAAGTCTTAGGAATCTCAAAATTGATGCTCGGCATGTCAAAATTAATCCTTGGCATGTCAAATTTAATCATGGGCATGGGCATGAAAGTACAAGCCTACGGTATTGGGCATCTCAAAATTGATCCTAGGCATGTCAAATTTAAACTTGGGCTTATCAAATTGAATGTTGGGCATGGGAATGAAAGCACAACCCTACGGTCTTGGGCATATCAAAATTGATCCTAGGCATGTCAAATTTAAACTTAGACATGTCAAATTGAATCCTGGGGCATGGGCATGAAAGAAAAAGCCTACGGTCTTAGGAATCTCAAAATTGATCCTAGGCATGTCAAATTTAAACTTGGGCATGTCAAATTTAATTATGGGCATGGGCATGAAAGTACAAGCCTACGATATTGGGCATCTTAAAATTGATCCTAGGAATGTCAAATTTAAACTTGGGAATATCAAATTGAATGTTGGGCATGGGCATGAAAGCACAACCCTACGGTCTTGGGCATCTCAAAATTGATCCTAGGCATGTCAAATTGAATCTTGGGCATGGGCATGAAAAAGCAAGCCTACGGTCTTAGGAATCTCAAAATTGATGCTTGCCGATTATTTTTCAAAACTCTGAAACAAATTAACAGCATTCTTTTGGAATCCTAATTACATGGCTGAGAAAATCGCAACGATAAAGGAAGTGCTAACAACTCACCAAAGAAGCAGCTTGGGACTCGTATTGTTCGCTATCATTTTGTAATTCATCCTGCTCCTGTTTTCTCCACCCTGGGGACTGTCTTGCCATTCAGAGAAGTCTTCAGGAATTCGAGGTCTCACAGCACGACCACCCTACAATGAGTTAATCGAAACAATTAAAGGTGCGATTACTATGCTTTTACCAAAAATCATAAGAAAATATTTATTTGTGAAGATTCTGGAGATGTTTTTCTCTTATCACCACTAGAAAGAGGTTTCAACCGTGGGCGATCCATGAGTATTTCATCTGAAGGAAACACTCGTGTCGGAAATTTGACATCCATCAAAAACTTATACAAGCGTTCGGGTTGTTGATTCCATAATTCTGCGTAACATGGAGTTACGTAAATACCCCGGTCGGTAAAAGAAGACACATAATCGCTCCCTTCCACATGTGTGTTATCTAAATGAGCCTTCAAATACTCAACCGATGGTTTATTCATTCGATGACCTGGAGCACACTGATCGAGGCCCATTTGTCGAGCTGCTCTGTCAATATTATATTCTTCCACCTGGAATTCTCCTTGCATCACCGACACTATATAACCAGGAGTGCAACTCAGCATAAAAGACTTATCTCCATCACTCAACTCAGTGCCATACTTCAAAGTGATGATCTCTTTAGTATCATTGAAAGTGATCAATTGCGAGAAGAAAGGAGGAATTGTCGTCCAGGGACGAAAGTTGAACTCAGGCTCAGTGTCTAAAATGCTGGTGAGGCGTGTATTTGGTCGTGGTGTCTTTGTAGACCAACACATAATCCTAGCACTATTTTTCTCAAAGATAGCATAACGAGTATCAACATTGGGTCCTTGCAAGACTCTATGAGGAATTGGAGCATATTTTTCAAGGTGCTCCCACATTAAAGCTTGGAGAAACATGGTATTAGCATATTTTTCGATTTTCATGAAGCCGTCGGAGACACTGGAGTTTATAACTAAGGAGTCTAAGTTGGCAAATAGCGAACCCAAAAATAGACTACCAATGGGAAGTTTTTCACCTTTAGCCATCTTTATAGCGAAAGAAATCACAAATGGCTTCAACAAATGTCCGCTATCTTCAAGAACGTCTCTGGAGAGCCACAAGCACAAGAAAGCAGCAATGGTTAAAGTACTATCAGCAGGTTCTTCAGGAACTCCATCTCTCGGCCACCAATATATCAACCATTCAGCATAGCAAGTTTTGGATGACTCGTTGAATTTGTGCATTTTAGCTTCCAACACGCTAGACATCGCATTCTCCTCTGTTGAGGGATCTTCAGGGAAGTTTCCAGTAATTGGAAGATGCAACAGAGCGACTACATCTTCTAAGGTGACAGCGAATTCTCCCCATCTGCATATGAAAGAGTGAGTAGGAATGCACCAACGGGCAAGCAGAGCCACCATACATGGTATGTCGTGATTGATCACTAAATCCCCAGTCGCTTGAATAGATCGTGTCACTTTTGCACGATCCAGCATAGTTCTTACATGACTATAGCCCAACATATGACGTGTCCATCCGGAGAAATGCGCCAGGGGTTTTCGAAAAAGTTTGAGTTCCACGTGAGAACCCAAATAGTGCTTCCCACTCAAGAAGAACCTAATTATCTCCTAAGGAGTTACCAGCTTGTTTTGAGTAGTGCTTCTGGGATTTATGAGCAACCGGAATGCGTAACCTGAAGGACGCTTTTCGGGTTTGTACTGAAACACGAAGAATTCGTCATTAGTATTTGGGATGTTCTTGGTTTTATCCTCCCTTTTCCTAAAAGCCCTAGAATCATCATTTCTGGAAGATTCATCAGCAGAAGCATCCTCTCCGGAAGAATCCTCTCCACAAGCATCCTCTCCAGAAGAATCCTCTTTGGAACCATCCTCTTTGAAGGACTCTTCCCTAAAAGCATCTTCAGAAGCGTTGTCCTGATGATCAACCATCTTTACAAAGTTGCTATAACATCCACACATAAATTTCATCAGTGGAATTAAAGCGAAGGAACAATCATGATGCTCACATCAGCTTCTACAAAAAATGGAAATCCTCAACTCTTACCTATTTACGATTTCACGAACTTAGTGATAACAACGTAAAACTCTGAAAACTTGCTCGTTTTTTCAAACCTGCAAGGACGAGCAAAATTTAAAGTCAAACACCTGACTTTTCATGAAACCATGAATGATTCATATAACCTTCCATATGAACATTCGCTGATTTTTTTCGTGTACATACACTATAAAATCACCAAACTCATGCATACACTACGAGTTAACGAACTCACCAAATACTGTTTGCTTTCAACAATTTTCCATAAATAAAAGTTTGATTTTTCTTTTTAAACAAAAAACGTGAAAAGGTCACGCAATTTAAAAAAAAAAATTATATATATAAAAAAAACTTTTTGCTCATACGAGCATTCGTCTATAAAACGAGGATCTTTGCTGTTTTTTTGTAAAAGTCTACATGTTCCAAACAAAGTTTTGAATGTTCATAAATAAATTTTATCATGAGCTACGGGTCTTTTCAAAATTCCTTTAACTCTAAAGATCATTATTTATTGCTTCTACTACGAACGAACCTACGTTCTTAAAAGTATTTGTGAAAGTTCATGCTTTGAAAATAAATTTGGGTTTTCATGAAACCTCATAAACAAAATTTTCTCTACTTCAACTAGACCATGTCTACTCAATAATATATGTATCTCTTTCATGTTATGGATTTTTGCTCGTTTCTTAAACTATTGAACAAACGTGCATACGTATTCTCAAAAGCAACAAATTTCATAAAACCTACGTATACATACTTGCATGAAATTTTTGTGTTATGAACAACTCATGAAAAACACCAAACACAGAGCAAAAAAAGAAAAACAAAAAAAAAATCCGACTTACCTGTCGGCGCCGGCCGAAACTTGGTCGGACGGCAGCCGGTGACGGTCGGCGACGGCTGAATCCGGCGGAAAATCTTCCCCTCCTGTTGCTACTCACGTGAAGGTGGTGAAGAGATGAAGAAGCCTGGTCGGTCAAGAATAAAATATTATTAGGGTTTCTTCCCTTTTATATCAAATTTTATTTCCAAAACCTAATAAAACATGGGTTTCCTTTTTTGGGCTTGGGTCCATAAATCCTAAATCGGCCAAAATTAGAATTTTGACCGGCCAAATCAGCGATGCTTCATCTCTCCGTGTTCACGAAATCACACTCTATCACACTATCAGGGTCCTCATCCGAACATTTGCACGTACATGACACCATTGGAGCAAATCGAGGATTCTGAAAATACCTTTGTACGACTGAGTTCAACCGCTGATCTTGTCGATTGAAAATCACCATTTAATGCTTACTGCGGAACATGACTGTCCTTCACTAAGCAGGGGATTTAATGTAGATGGTGGATTTTCAACAGAGGACAAAATCGTAAAATCATGATACTGCATGTTTCTGACACGGCTTCCAGGCATGTATGATTCATATTTTACGATCCATGGTGAATTTGTTTTCGAAAGGCCTCCACTAGCTGAGCGTTCGACACCTCGCATTTCATCATGCCCTCTATGTAGAATAACATAATTGGGCGGTTCTCCGTAAGATTGAAAGCATTAACGCCTTCAGGACATCGGTGATACTCATTGTTCCCTGACTACATGAGAGAGACCCCCCTCTACATAGAAGAACGATTGGGCGGTTCTCCGTAAGATTGAGAGCAATAATGCCTTCAGGACGTCGGTGACACTCGTTGTTCCCTGACTATGTAGAGAGTCCGTGTGTAGATCCAGGCGGTTCTCCGTAAGATTGAGAGCAATAACACCTTCAAGACTTCGGCAACACTCGCTGTCTCCTAACTATGCACCTTTCAGAACGGGTATGACGCTTTAACTGGATAATATCTCTTCTGTAATAGATTAATTCTACCGTGACATTCACCACTGAATTCCTAAAAAATAATCTATTTTATCTCATTACTCCAATTTCATGATCGAATCCACGGCTGATCTCATGGAATGGTAATAGATAATCTCATTACTCTGATTTCATGATCAAATCCACGGCTGATCTCATGAAATGGTAATAAATACTTTTATCACTCTGATTCTATGGTCGAATCCACGATCCCATGGAATGGTAATACTCGTTTTATTATTCCGCATTCATGGTCGAATCCACGGCTGATCCTATGGATTGATAATAAAAAACTACTCACTTTTATTACTCAGTTTCATGAATCATTCTCCACTGAATTTCATAAATTAGTAATAAATACTCATCAATCCGGCATCTGGACTACCACTGAGTAAGCCCCATAAAATGGTGCAAGTGTACTCGACAATGATTCACGAACGAGCACCCAAATGCACGAGCGAGCATGCGAAAATATGGACAAATGAGGAATCCTGCATAAAATAGGAGAGAGAAAATAATAACATTAAAATAATGGAGAAGCGCCCATGGGCCGGACCCACCGGCCGGACGGTCGTGCCTTAGCCGTTGCCGGTCTCATGCTTCCTCCATTATTTTTCCTTATTTTGTTATTTTCATGAACTCATGAAGACTCCTCCATTCTAACAACTTTCCTTGTTTGATCCAAACTCATAGTTTCTCCATATTTTCATGGTTTCTCCATATTTTCGTGGTTTCATGAAAAATAATAATATAAAATAGGGAAAGGTGTTGTGGGACCGGGAAACTTAGCCTGCCGGCCATGCCCTATCCGTGTCTGGTCCCACACCTTGCAATCCTTAATCTTTCATAAATTGTTATTTTTCTCATCTTGTGAAACTTCCTGGTTTCAGCAAAAATCATGGTTTCTCCATGTTTTCTCAAATATTGCTCAAACCATGAAAAAGCCAAAAGTCAACATGGTCATATGACCAACTAGGCTACTCACAAAAATATATTAAAATATTATTATTTTAATATTCATGAAATATTAATCAAACGGGCATACTTGCTCATTCGAGTAAAATCGAGAATTTCAGTCAAAGACCGAACTCTTCTGAAAATCCAAGATATTGCTCAAACGCACATCAAAAAAATACTGAAAATCTCAGGTCTGAGACACAGGTATTATGGAGACACGGGCATGCTCCCTTGACCGACCAATGGCGTCTCTAAGGCTTGCAACAAGCCGGTCCCACACGTTTTCCTAATTTTGACCTAATGTGCGCAATTGCTCATATTGAGTCCAAACTCTTCACAACCAACTCGGAATTTGTGCAAACGCCCATCAGTTGTCCCACGGCCATCAAGGGACGGTTCACACCCTCTTGGTCGGTCCCTCACTTTTCATAATTAGGTTTTATCACCTAATGCTCCATCGAACACTATTTCAATAAATGATGAAACCGGCATGTAATCGTCATTCCTTCACCATCCGGCCAATTCAGGACCTTGGTGTACGCTCACTCGAGCAATTGGGAATCACATGGACGTCCGTAGTCCCATGTGGTCGGTCCCTCCTTTGCTCATGACCTATTTTCAGCAATTCGTCAATTAATGAGCAAATGATCAAAAATTAGGGTTTCGAACAAACGCTTAACAAATCATCATTCTGAGAAAGTTCAAACACTAAATAAATTTATG
This sequence comes from Papaver somniferum, assembly GCF_003573695.1. Taxonomy (NCBI): domain Eukaryota; kingdom Viridiplantae; phylum Streptophyta; class Magnoliopsida; order Ranunculales; family Papaveraceae; genus Papaver; species Papaver somniferum. Next base: position 155,099,793 of record NC_039360.1, on the reverse strand, counting down.
TTGATCCAGCAAACAACACACATATTAATTATATAATATTCGATAATCTGCCAATATTTTAATTAATATTTTATTGGGCCACGTCACCAATAAATAAGTAATTCGTCGAATTGAGTAATACTTGCTCAATTGCTCGAATATTGATCCAACTATCAATATTCAGTAATTTGTCGAATTAAGCAATACTTGCTCAATCGCCCAACTATCAATATTCAGTAATTCGCAATACTTGATCAATTGCTCGAATATTGATCCAACCATCGATATCCAGTAATTCGTCGACAAATACTTGCTAATTTACTCGAATGTTCTACTGAGCAATTCGTCATTCATGCTCAATTCAACAAAACCTAGACTCATTGTCTAATCAGTCAACGTGACTAATCAAATACACGTCTATCATGCAGACTCCACGATTCGTGAGACATCAATCACGTCACATGGGGGATATCAATTAGGGTTTTGGTCTGGAGGCCTACGGCACGTGGATTCATCCACGATGAGAATGTGAGTAAGTCGTGCAACGGTTGAAGGAGTTAACAAAGTAGTGGGTGGACGGTTAACCAAGTCTCTGCACGACCTGGAACTGGTTTCACCACGATCTTCCACTTTCCCACTCTTTCACTCAAGAAACCGTCACACTTACAGGGATCAGGGTGTTCATCATTCTTGCAATATAAATAAGTCCAAATCGAAGACAACCGATCATGATCATCATTCGTCAGTAACTCGATTAGAATTTATTCACATAACTCAACTTCAGCAGTTCATCTATTTGCAGAAACATTCAACACATCCACAATCCTTGATCATCATTGATCCCACACAATTCTCAGCTTCCCTCCTACAGATCAACCCATCTCCCTCTTTGTGACCGAATTGACTCTGGAACGGCCATTGACTTGGTTTAGGCCGGAGTCCACCAGATTGATCTCTCGAATCTAAGCACTCCATGTGCAGTGCATCTGTGTGAGGTTCAGCAGTTTGCTCGGTCGAGGAGTCTTGTCCACACGCTCGATTCTTCACTTTCCTAAAAAACCAGCAAACCGTTTTTCCCCATCCACAGATACAAATTCATGTTTCATGTAATTTACTAATGTCCAAAGAAATCCTTCTTTTCTTGTAAAAGTAAGGTCGCGCTTGTTGTTCTTAATTGAACTTGTGCTTAATTGCCAAATCTTTGTGAGGAGTGCGGCGGTAGAATATTGTAGGAATTTTCTTGTATCTTTATAAACTCCTTGATGAATATACTAAGCTTCGACTATGTGAAATGAAATCATCGAAACAAAGTTGATATGTTCTCTTTTAGTCATGAATGTAACAGCCTTTTTGTGGCGTTTATAATGCTGCACATAATTTGTGCAACGTAATAACTGTTGGGAAAAAGGCGTTGCGAATTGATGTGCAACGCAGGGTATCTGTTCACAAATTATTTTGAGCAACGCTAATAAAGTTGCACAATGGTGGTTATTTTCCTAATTGTGCAACGTATATGTTAATTTGGGCAACGCTTATTAATAATAGCATAACACTTTTGTGGGTCCCATTTTGGTTTTTTGTCGACGTTTATTTGTTTGGTTGCAGTTACATCGTTGCTCATTTCAGGTGTTTTGTGCAACTGATATTTTCTACGTTTATATACGTTGCAAAACTATTTTCAGGTCAAAACATTGCTGCCGGCTGTAGTTCCGGCAGATTTCTGCACCTGAATATAAACTGATTCTGCACCTGCATGCATATATCATTCTAGATGAACTAGAAGACTCAATTTAGCACAGAACCTCAATATCATTAAAATCGATCAAGAACAATTATTGAACATCACAATCCATCAAGACCGATTCATACATCAAAAGAGTAGATAGATGAACCATAAACCCATACAATATTAAACAACTTATGCAAAATCCCAAATGCTATAAACACAAGTTTCTGAATTTGAAACTATGAAAACCCTAACCTTCTGTTGTTACATTCTGAGAAGTCTTTTGCAAAATCCCACTTGAAATTTTCAGCAGATCTCATATTCAAAGTATCTGTATGCTCTTTACCTACAAAACATTCATTGGATTTGACTTAGCATGACAATCAACATTTCTAGGAATAAATAGCGATTATTATTACTGGGTGTGCAGATCATTAAAATTGAACTATGGATCCATATTACAATTCATGAGGAGGAAAAGTGCTTCCAGAATATACAACTATTAGCATACCAGTGTAGGATCTACATGTATAAAGGACCACCAGAGTATATCTATGCTACTAGTCTGTGACCATGTGCTTTTCTATCACTCTAGAAATCAAACTGTGAAAAAACCTATATCGAATTACAAATTGTTAGGCTCACCAGAGAAAGACTTCCAAGTTGTTGTATCCAATGTTTTAGTTTGGGCTACTAGGTTGCCTTTTGCTGTGATACAAATGCTGTTCTATTTTCAAAACATTTGCATGATTAGTAATCCATATTGAAGTTCATCTAACCTGGTCAAGTAAAAGAGGCTCAATAATCTTCTTCTTTCTCAGTAACTGAAAGAACTCATCTGTTGTCATAGACTCCAGCAGCGCATCTGGACCAAGATCGGAGATCGGAGGTTTCAACGTTGGCTGCACCAACAAAGTTAACAGCATGAGATACTGAAGAAAAAAAACAAGAATGCAGTGGACAATGAACTGAATAGTGAGTATTGAGAGGGTAAAACTACATCTTTGAACAAGCGCACTCTGCGAACATTCTGGAAGATCTGCTTCAATATAGGCAGGAAGGCAGGCAGGACAAGTTACAGCAATGCCCGAAAACAAATTGATAAGTGAACACAATTATGTAGAACTGTAGTAGACAATCCATGATAAGTTGCATCATAGATTTCACAATAGTATAGATTTACAGAACCTCTACCAAATGAAGTAAAACCAACAATAATCGCACACACCAATACTAATTGCTAAGAATCTTAAGCTTAATCATACCAATATGAGCCAACCATCTATTTAACAAGTCGATAAAGAAAAGCCAAATCATTATCTCTCAAGATATAAGTATCCCTGAACTACGAGTAAAAAAAAGAAAAAACGAATTCAGGAATAAAAAAAAAAGATTACTGAGGATTTTCAGAAAAAGTCTACTACTCATGCAAAAAAGTTCCTACCTATATCTGGTTACAGACTCGCAAGGCATTCCCTACATCTAACTCTCCAGGGATCTCATGAAACATGAAGAGCATGTAGGAACTGCCCTTACAATTATAGAAATGTAATGCTTAGAAGATACGGACTGGCTTTCCCATGGTACTCTTCAAGTACAAGCACCCCACCTGATTCAACAAACAAGACCAAGAAAAACAATCAATTTTTGACAAATATACTCTCAGAGATGGCAGATCATAGACAATTATGTTGAAAATCATATTATGTAGATTTAACGAGGACATATAACAGAGCAAAATCATGAATAGATGATTCAAAACCACCAAGAATAAAGATAAGAGATTTTTTTTTTTTTGCTAGGTCAAAATGGTTTATTAAAGCAAAAGAATAAAGCTAAGAGAACTCACATTTAATCAATTCTTTTTCAACAATGATACTAGAAAGTTGACACTGAGATGAACGTTCTGGAAGATCTGCTTCTCCTTCATACCAAGGTTACCAACATCAACAACCTTACAGAGCACTTTCTTCAATTGAAACTTAACCATAGCCTTGGTTTCATTCACCTTGGCCTCCAACTCTCGATGAGTCACAAGAGTTAGGAACTTACCTGCATTTCATAGCATTAAAAGAACACAATTAGGGCAAACACACATCATTCAATGCCAAACACACATCATTCAATGCAAGAGTTGGGAACTTACCTGCATTTCATAGCATTAAAAGAACTTACCTGGTGCCCAAATCTCCATATCATGTAGCCTTCTAAATCACGTCCTACCTTATGCCAAACACACATCATTTAATGTTCACAGGACCATGGCAAATAACTGCACAGACTAGGGCATACTGCTTCAGTTACGACAATACTTGGTTAGTTCTCAGCTTATGGATCTCCACAGGCTCAAAACTCAACCAAACAATCCACCTGCACCATGGCAAACAATCCACCGCCTCATGGCAGCAACACATGCTCAAAACTCAACCAAAACTCCCGCAAATTCCAGTAACTTTGCTGCCATTTACAACCCCATGATATCAATGACATAAACCTCCTTGTCCTTGTCTATGTTGCTCTCTTCTCAACTGAGTTTTAGTAAACCCCATCAGACTGCCACAAGTTTGAATCACAGCTCCATTACGGACAGCATCACACACCAACTCTAGCACACATACCATTTCCTTTGTTGATTTGACTTCACAGAACAAGCTCAAACCAAACCGCACTTTTCAGGTTCAAAAACCAATTTCAGCTCAGTTGTCCTTCTATGTATCGACTGCCAATAACCCTCTTATTTCTTACCGACTTCTAAGACTCAGCTCAATCCAGTGCATACACCAGAATATTGCAAGGAGCCACACAAACCATTGCAGCAACAACCCTTCCGTACAGACTGTTGGTTGACAAATGACGATTCAGGCCTTTTATCGAACAGCTGATGTGCCATTCTCATCTTGTTGTAGCATTGAAGTTCTGTAGCTTTTAAACTCACCCAAACACCTGCAAATTCAATTCACAGGGAACCCATAATTTAGAAACCATTTAACATTCATATGTCTTCACATTTGGTCCTCATTTAACCACCGGCAGCACCCTTACATTCTTCGGTTCAATTAATCTTGAAACTCCAGCAGATGTCCATCACTTCGAACCCAATTCAGCCTGCAATCTTGAGTTACAACCACCACACAAACTCGAGCTACTGATTCACCCCAAATACCTATAGAATCCATGTCTTCAACAGCTTCTCTCGACTGATTCTTAACTCCAGAATTTGACCCAAATCTCCATTGAACTCTGTCCCTAAACACTACAGCACTCGTACCCCTTGGTTGGTTTTGAGTGCAGTTGTTGATACTAGGAGCTGGTTCATCCCTACAAGGATTGCCCAGCTTTGGAGATCTGATACTAGAGAGATTGATGCGTCGTTCTGCTAATGGGCGGCCAAACGGTACAGTATTATCATCTACTATGATACAGTCTCCGCTCACAACTTCTACCACCTGCAGAGGCCAAAGAATCAAAGGCACAGGAGTATGAGATAATATAATCCGCAGGTAGTACTCTTCCTGAAAGCATTAGGTTGAACACTAACCTTTCCAGTGAAATTCTATTCATGAATTGCTTTTGAATTTATAACTGGTGGAATGTAGTTAGTCCAGATTCTTAAATGATCCTTCTTTGCTTTATGTTCAGCAGTCTTCAATGTCCGCTTAGCATCCTCCATCATATTGGCACTCCACTCCACAAATTTAGCCAAACCCTAAGTGGGGAGAAACAATACAAGAGAACATTATTCATTATGTATCCTTCATACACGAGATTAAAAATAAGTACTACCAGTATTAACATGAATTCATTTGCAAATAGAGGATTAACTCCATGCTAAGCAATGTTGTGAACGAAACTAACAGATATAAACACAAGGTGACAAACAAGTTACATGTTCTACAAGATCCAAAGCCAAATCCTTTGCTGAATCACCATCAGGATAATACACGGATCCAATTAGATTGATGAACTTGTCAACACCCTCCAAGACAATACACACCTGCAAGTTGAAACATAAAACTCAGACCAAACAAAAATATAAGACGATGACACATAAGTCATAAAGATAATGAACTCCCGTCTTTGTGCAAAACACGAGTCTCCGTAAAGTGCTTTGCTTCCCTTCCAAACAGATCTGGAGCTACTTCATTAGAAGAGGCTAAAGAGGCTGCAAGCTTTTGTGCTGTCGCTAGAGGTCGGGGTTCAGCAGAAGCATCTCCATTTGCTTCATTAGTAGAAGCTGCTTCGAGCTGATCAGCAACCGTTTCTACTGGTGCTCGTCTTCCCATGGATGGTGAGTTGGTGACTGAAAACCAAAAAGATAAATTAAGTTGGCAACATAAGTAGTAAGAAACAACACCATGATGAAAGTAGAACAGTATAAAGATAGCGATTAACCATGGTTAATACCTGAATTCCGGCAACAAAAACCTGAACAAACTGGAATTCTGGAAGCAAGTAAACGCAGACAGTACTTCCATCACGAACTTGCTCCACAATTCCTTACATAGGATTTCCCTTGTTTGCAGCCAATAGGGCCATAGCATCCAAGTTACTAGGATCTCCAATAGAAGATGGAGGTAAGTCCCTGATTGCAGGTTCAGAAGCACCAGGTACCTGCAGTGCAGATTACAACAACTAATAAATATTATGTAGAATTAGACGCACACTCAATGCTCTCACATTAATCTTAGTCTATTAGATAGTTGGCATACACACAAGGGTAATTTAATATTACACAAGTGATACGTCATCAAATGCAGGAAAGTGAATAAGCATTATTGTATAGGCTCTCAACACTATGGCAATATCACTTTTTCTTTTATTTTGATGGGTTGACAAAGAAAAAGAAGAAAAACAAAAATATTAAATAAACTTGCCTTGCTCCAGCGACCTAAACCTTGCTTCTTAGCTTGCTCTTCAAGGCGAAGAAGTTCGGTCAAATAAGGGCTGGCTTCCCCTTTTTGGTTGCCCTGTTCTCTAACCTTTGTCCAGCCTTCGGCAACAACATCAATGCAAGATTCTTATGACCAAGGAAAACTGAACCAAATTCCCTCCCTCTGGATAGTACAGTGTAATCCACTCTAAAGGTTACTTCCTGCATCATCATCAATCAATAAAGTATATAACTAGATTAAGATGACAAGAAAATCAGGAAGACAATTCAAATCAACAGTTTGCAGTTAAACCAAGACAATACCTTTCCGATGCAGAGCTTCCTAAAAAACTCTCTGCTTTCCCATGCAAAAGGCTTGTCAACACCACCTCTTCGTGCCTAAAGTATGACGAAACAGAACGGAATCAGTTGTAAGTGCATGTATAATAGAACTGCAAGGAAAATTGTGCCAGAAACTTTGAACGATTTAAGAGCCTATACTAACTAGGTCAATTTTATTCCCATCAGTGATAAGATATATACCCTGACCATTTATAAAAGTGGTTCTGCACAGTTTTTTAAAACCTATCAAATTCAACTATTTGAAAATACTATCCAAAGTTTCAGCTACTTCAAACCCAATAATCCAAATTGCTCACAAACTCTAAACACTCCTTAATTAACCAACACCCAATACTTAAAACTTCATGTTCAACAAAATCAAAACATACCCAATACACACAACTGAGTCATTCACAAAAACTTCGTGTTCAACAAAATCAAAACATACCCAATACTTCAAATCTAACAAAAAAAAGAACAAAATCAAAAACCCTAACTCTTTCAGATACTATTTAGGTCAAAATCAAACACCCTAACACTTTCAGATACTATTTAGGTTAAAATCAAAAGCCCTAACTCTTTGAGATACTATTTAGGTCAAAATAAAAACCCTAACTCTATCAAATGATTTCAGATGAAAATAAAATTGACCACAAACTAGTTTATACCTGATGATAATCCAACAAAACTGCTGCTGAATCAGAGGTTGAATGATTTGATTTCGGATTTTAGGGAAACAATTTGATTTCATGGAAACAATTAATTTTAGGAAATTGCTGTTGTAGATCGGGATGTCTTGAAGATGGGTTTTGATGGGATTAGGTTTAGGAAACTAAGCAGCAAGAGAGATGGGTTTCGGAGAAGGAGATAGAGATGTGTGAAGGAGAAGAGAAGAGTTTTCTTTTCCCTCTGAAATTTCGATGAAAAATAGAGAAATGTGGGAAATAAATTATCAGAAAATTAATAAACAAAAAAAACTACTAAAAACCCATAAAAAACCGTATACATTACAAAAAAACAAAAAAAAAAAACAAAAAAAAAAAACCTTACGGTGTACAACGCCTAGTTAGTAATTTCGGGGTATGGGGACAAGTTCGGGAGGGCATATGTTCGGGAACTATACGGGTTCGGATAGGTCGGATTCTGTCAAAAAATCGATCAATGGTTCGTTGTTCGGTAGGTAGTTCGGAACGGCATACGTACGTGTATAACTCGTTTTAGAAATGTGAGTTCGGTACTCAAAATTCGGCTTACGTTCATAGTAAATTGATAAGTATTATGACCTTACATGACTAATTTATATATCGATTTCGTCATCATGCGGCGAAATATATATATGATATGACTTATTAGTTGAAAAAAGAATATTTTAGCATGATTGTATAACAAGCATGTCGACTGCTAAACAAGAACCAACATAAAAATAATGGTTAGTTGGATAAAAAACACAAATTCTAACATAATATATCGTTAAGTATGATATATACACAAATACGTCCAAAAAATAACACACAGAACAGTGGTTGAGGGACAGACTTGGTAGCTGGAGGTCCCTCGTTCGAACCCCATCTCATTCAGTTTTTGGAATTTATATTATATTTATAATTAAACCATCCGAATTTCAAGTCCGAACTATTCGCGATACCAAATTATCGTGGCTAATTCGGCCACTCAATTATTCGGCGAATTACTAACTAGGGTACAACGGTGGTACACGTTGACATACGTTGTTTAATAAATGAAATGTTAGTAATTTGTGCAACGGATAATCTGTTGTGCAACGGATATTCACGTTGTTAACTATGCAACGTTTATATCCGTTGCGCACCTCTGAAAATGAAGCGTTGCTAAAAACAAGATATGGTGTAGTATCTCTATGAGAATTTCATTATGATCCCACTAGTTTTCGTACCTTTGCCAATTTATATTGACAAAAAGGGGGAGAATAAATGTATAGTTCACACTACAAATACATATGGTTTACGGATCATTGTGTAAGGGGGATGCTTTTCATTGTGAGATGAAGTATTGACTAAGGGGGAGTGATGCATATCACCATAGTATTGTTGTCAAAATTGTGATACATTTGGACTTTGATGTTGTGTAATAATAATTATGCCACTGTATAACAATGATAGAGAGCTACTGTTTTCTCATTGTTATAGCTACGGATCTTCAAACAACTATGATGTTGAGTTAAACACGTTCAGAATCACTGGAGTACTTGGAAGTGACGAATATTTCGTGTAATGTTGAAGAACCAAGGAAATCAAGCATTTGGATGAGAAGCTACAAAGTTTATTTATTCTGTAATCCGTATGTATTGATAGTTTTGTCACTAAAATTGACAAAAGGGGAGATTGTTAGAGCACTACTCGGTCGAACTCGCAAGCGTTGCTATCTCAAGCTTGTTTGTCAAGTTTAGTTGCCAAAACTATAAGTCTTGATTTCTAGTCTACTTATAGCTAAGTCTCGGATTAGGATAGAAAGTGTAGTTGAGCATTAAACTTCACGACGTTCATCGATTGAAGACTAAGTACTACTAAGGGGAGCTTGTGGAACTTCATCAACAAAAGGTATGTGGAGACTTGAACTCATCTATCACTCAAAAGTCTATTTACTATATCTCATATTTGAGAAAAAAGTCATATAGCTATATAGGCTTCAATTATACACATTTGATATTTCGATCTGAGTTTAACTCGCTTACATATTTCTCGAAATATGTGTTGGTGTGCTTTCACTTTAACCAAGTTCATCTTGTATTCTTAACGAAAGTCAAAAGATGATCATGTGAAAATCGCCTTGTAACATCTTACATGATTTGTGTGAGACAGTCATTTGATGTAGACTCGGAATGTTTCGTATTGATCATTCAATCACTTGAAAATTGCTTTGAAGCTAATAGTTTGTGTGAGACAGCTATTATCGTCTTCTAAGAATGTTTCAATGATTGAAATGGGAGTTTAGAACAACTAACCATGATTGGATATAGCACAATATGAGTACTTGTATGCTAACTGTTGCAAGTTATTCCAAGTTCGGGAACCATAGTATGCATACCCGTATGTGTACTGGTTGGTTAATGAAAGTCCGGGAACTTAGTATGCATACCGGCATGCGTATTGGCGTGAGTTTCAAGTTCCGGAAATTTAACCGAGTTTGGAAGGTATGCGTACCGGTTCGCATACTGGCGAACCAATACTTAGTCCAGCCACTTAGATATGCATACCCTTCTGCATACTTGAGTAGGTTATGTTCTAAAATCGGTTTGTTCATGAACTAATACATTTACTTATATAATAAGGAATGCAATCTTTTGCAAACTGTGGCTATAATGTTCATAAATTGATTCGAGTGAATCAAAATCGATTTCGCTTCAATTGTGCCTTGTATACTTCTATGAGAATATAAACAATTGAACAACTCTAGAACTAGTTTCAGTTGAGTCATTTGAACTAGTTATGGTTAAGATGAATATGGTTGATATGAAAGTGTTCATATGTCTAACTTCGGTTAACTATTGTTGAGCCAACAAGGCATACACGTTTAGGTATGGTTACTAATATCTAAATGAAGTCACTTTTCATTTGTGTGTAACAAGCTAAGTTAGATCTAACGGTTGAAAGATATTATCTTGAGTCTAATCAGGTTTTCATCTAATGGTGAATATTGAATGCTTTGTTACTAAGGTAACATTGATTGCAAACCCTGATTTGAAGACTATATAAGGGAGAACTCTAGCAACTGGGAAACCTAATCCCCGGACCTCTTGTGTGATAGTAGTTGCGACTAGAGTCGATTCTCCTTTAACCTTAGGTTTTTTCCAAAACCCAGTAGGTTAATGACTTAAAGACTTCATTGGGATTGTGAATCCAGACCCAGCTATTTTCTCTGTAGTTGCGTGTTCCGATCTTGTTGTTTTCTATCATGTTGAGTACTATCTTCTCTAAGATTTGCTCGAGATTTAATCTCCGATAGGCAAGATAAAAAGTAGTCACAAACATCTTCGTCTCATTGTTTGTGATTCCACAATATCTTGTTTCGCTACCATACGATTACGATTATTTTGAGATGATTGATATTACTAGGCTGTTCTTCGAGAATATAAGTCAGGTTTATCAATTGGTTCCTGTTCACCTTGATTTATCAAAAGACAAAACAAAACTCATAGGTATGTTTGTGGGAGACTGATTTATCTATTCAATAGACTTTTCTGTGTGAGACAGATTGGTTTATCAAGTCTTCGACTTTGGGTCGTAGCAACTCGTAGTTGTGGGTGAGATCAACTAAGGGAATCAAGTGCGCAAAATCCAGCGTGATTCTAGGGGCGTAAGGAACACTGTACCTTGATCAGTGTGAGATTGGTTATGGATAAACTGCATTCCAGTCTGAAGTTAACTTGGAGTAGGCTAGTGTCTGTAGCGGATTAATACAGTGTGGTGTTCAAATCTGGACTAGGTCCCGGGGGTTTTCTGCATTTGCGGTTTCCTCGTTAACTAAATTTCCGGTGTCTGTGTTTTTTCTTTTCCGCATTATATTTCTATATAATTGAAATATCACAGGTTGTGCGTAAGTTCAATCAGTTGTAACCTAGCAAAAAAAAATCTATCAGTTGTGGATCCAACCTTTGGTTGTTGATTAAATTGATTGAAACTTGGGTATTGGTTTTTGATACCGTCCAAGTTATTTCTTATATTCAATCGGGCTCAGAAAATCCTATTTGTTTGATTGCAGATTGAATTAAGAAATTGAGATATAACTCTTGGATATAATTTTCTTAAGATTGAGTCTGACTGTCTAGTTGATTCTCTTGAAAGTATATTGGAGTTAGTCCATACAGATTGGTAAGCGAAATATTGCGTGTGGTTGTTAGACCCCCGCTTTTTCAACCGCTTATCTTTTGAACTTCGTAAATACTACATCAACATAATCTATGTATTTAGTTACTTGATTATGTGTGGGATATAAGTGTCATTCATCCAAGGAAAACTATGTATTATTACATTGGTTTAAGGAAGTATATGTATGGACTTGTTTCATAATCGAAAAGAAAATCATAAGTGTATTGGTCTGGTTTTTCATTGAATAATATTTGGATGACCAATGCAAGATGACAAGGTAGAACCGATCTTAACTTATGTTGAGAATCAAGGTATAACCGGTCATAACCTATATTATGTGACAAGGTGTAATCGATCCTAACTAGCTTTGAGAAGAAAGGTATAACCGATCACAACCTACACTAGGAAGCATGGTGTAACCGATCACAACCTACATGGGGAGAGTTCTTACTGAACTTGTGCTGTATTATATATCTTGCTGGGAGAAGCGGCCGCGGAAATCGAGGTAACGATTCTTTTATTGTTAGGTAATCGTTTTTCCTGTTTAAGAAAAGCTTGATTTATTGCATATATTTTGCTTTTGCTTAACAAAATTTTGGAACAATTGATATTTTCCATTATGATGTATGGATCGATTTTTGTGATTCAATTGTTTCAGGTTAAAAAAAACTATGTCAATATTATTGACTTATTGATTTGGTATCTTCTTTATTGTTTGGTACCAATTGTTTTTTCTTAACGAAATTCGATGTGATTGTTATGTTTCCATTGGATTAACTTTGTTTCAATTGCTTCCCGTTGAGAAAAAATATGACAATTCCATGATTTGATTTGTATCTACTGTTTTTGCTAAACAAAAGTTACAGGATCATTTGTTTAGTCCATTTGATTCCGGATAAGAAAAACTCAGTTAATTTTGATCTTAGTTTAGACTTATCAAATGTAGGATTCGGTTGACAAGAAAAACTAGTAATCTAACCTAGTGTTTGTCTTGTCTAAATTGACTTCGCAAAACATGATAGAGACGCTATTCATGTTGAAGTTGGTGGTCGTAATTTTCTACAACCATTTGAGATCTTAAAACAACCAAAATTCTGCTCCAGGTGCAAGATAGTGAATGCAGGAAGAAGCCTCCTAAAACTACTCAGCAATATATTACTCCGGTGTTAGCTCTACAAGGTGATCAAAACGCTACAGCATGGAAGGCAGTGTCTTATAAGAAAGTTGGTAAGCAAGCTAAGGCAGGTCAATCAGCTAGTTTGAACACTGTTGCAATAGCAAATATTGAAATTGTGAGCATTGAAGACGTTGTTGAGTTGGAACAACAACTGAAAGATGAGTTAGCAAAATCCGAAACTACTATGCGTCTAGCATCTGCTGAGTTTGATAGGATCAAACAAGCAGCCTTAGCGCAGTCAGTTTTAGTTAGCAAGGCTAAGTCGTTGAGTACTTTAACCTCGAATACTAAGTCAGACAGGAATGTTGAATTGGCAAGAACTAAACTTTCTGCTCCTGATAGGATTCTTGTTTCATCTTCGTCGACACCTTTGTGTGATGCTCTTGAACAATCTTCAGAATATGTCTCTCATAATAAGTTCAATATATTGGGTTCTCCGTTGAAGTTCAATATATTGGGTTCTCTTGGCAACGGAGAAAACAGATTTTTGGATGTTAATAATCAGCAAAACAAATATTTGGTCTTGGGGAAAGTGGATGAAGTAGCAAAACTTGCTAAACGGAATCAGTTGATCGATCTTCAAAACAAGTTTTCGGCTCTACATGATCAGGTTTCGGATTGTCTCTCCTTGTTTGATTCTGATTTGGATAATTCTGAGTTAGGTGTTCGTGCTCGAAGGGAATATCACCTAGACTCAAACCCTCCTCAAATACTTCTAGCAGAGTACAACTACAAACAACTCAAACTCGCAAGGTTTAGTTATGCGTGTGTTTTTCTGTAATATTAACGGTGTTGCTCGTGAGGCAGCACATTCTAAAATTACTGTGTTAATTAGAGATTTTAATCCATAAATTTTTTGTCTTGCTGAACCAAAGGTGAAGTGCTCGGCTAACTTTGGTAGGAGACTTCATATGGAAGGTTTTTCTCCAATTATTATTCAAAACTCTTTTTTTTCTACTATAGCTAACCTTTGGGTTTGTTCCATGGATGGTCTGAATCCTTCAGTTGTAAATATGAGTAAACAAGCTATTACGATTATTGTTGATGGTGTACACATATCATTTGTTCATGCGAGTTATGTTCAAGTGACTAGAAGGAGTCTTTGGCAGCAGCTTAATATGCAGGATACGGTTACTCCTTGGTTGGTCATAGGAGATTTTAATTGTGTTTTGCGTTTGAATGAGAAGAAAGGGGGTCTGGAACCAAGAACTTCTTGCATCGATGAATTTAGTGATTGGATTGATGACAATAACCTTTTTGAGGAAGATTCTTTGGTCAGTAAGTTCACTTGGACCAATGGACAATCTGGCACTCATAGAATCATTAGTAAACTTGATCGTGCAGTTATTAATGATGCTTGGTTAGCAAGTTTTGAGAATTGGCGGTGTAAAGCTCTTCCTAGGGAAGTTTCTGACCATTCTACTTTACTCAGTTATCCTTTTGTTGTTCCTAGACCTAAACGAGCTCCTTTCAGGGATCAAAAAATGTGGTTCTTACATTCAGATTTTCTTCGTATGGTCACTGATAGTTGGAATACTCCAGCTCATGGTTCCCAGATTTTATATTTCCTTACAAGATGGAGAGGTTGAATATTGTAATGAAAGAATGGAATCTCAGGGTTTTTGGTAATATTTATTCTCGTTTGAAGCAAGACCAACTTCGTTTCGAGAATGCATCTTGTATTTCTGATGAGGATCCTAGTGATACTGTTAAACTCAGTATAATGAAGTATGTTGTGGCCACTCTTAGTGAGACTAGGTTACAACAGATTACTATGCTTAAGCAAAAATCTCGTAACCAATGGCTGATGGAGGGTTTGAGTAACACCAGCATTTTTCATAATAGTATTCACATTCGAAGGATCAATAACACTATTTCTGAGTTAGTTGATTCTAATGGCACTAGTATTACTGATTATGATCAGTTACGGAGTCATGTAGTGCAATACTATGAGGACAGATTCAATGTCCATGAGTTGGATTTTGAAGAGGACTTATTTGACTTAGAGCATGAAACCATTTTAGCTGAGGAGAGCCTAACAACGGATAATATACCTTCGCTGGAGGAAATAAACAATTTGTCTTTGAGTTGGGGGTTGATAGTGCACCGGGTACGGATGGTTTCTCTGGTTATTTCTATCGTCATTGTTGGGATATTATTCAAGATGATTTGATCAAGGCCATTATTCATTGTTGGAGTGTTGATCATATTCCGAATGGTGTTAATTCTTCCTTGATCATGTTGATTGCTAAGGTAAGAGGTGCTGATACACTTCAAAACTTTAGACCTATTGGGCTTAGTAATTTTTTGTTCAAAATTTTTACTAAGATTCTAGCTACTAGACTGAGCAGCGTTTTGGATATGCTTGTGTTTGAAGAGCAGGTTTCCTTTATGAAAGGGCGTAACATTCATGAAAACATCAGTTTGGCTTCTGAAATGGTAAATGAACTTCACATTAAACGCAAATATGGCAATATTGGTCTTAAGCTTGATATTTCTCAGGCATTTGACACGGTGAGTTGGTCTTTTGTGTTGGGAAGTTTTTCGTAGATATGGTTTCTCTGAAAAGTGGTGTGCTTGGATTCTTAATATTTTGATTTCTATTAGAATCTCTATTCTTTTGAATGGCAGTCCGGAAGGTTACTTCAAAATTAATAGAGGTTTGCGTCAAGGGGATCCCCCCTCTCTGATTTTTGTCATAATTGAAGATGTTCTTAGCAGAAATATTACGAAACTCTTTCGTGAAAAGAAGATGACTCCTATGATTACCAGAAATGGTATTTCTCCTACTCACCTCTTCTTTGCTGACGATATTATGATTTTTTGTAAAGGTAATTTAAAAAGTCTGCATAATCTTGCTGATTTACTGGGAAAATATCAGTGTGCCTCTGGTCAAACAGAGTTCATCAAAAAAGTAAGATTTACTATGGTGGGGGTTCTTTGAGTAGGCGTACCTATCTTGCTGATTTTTTAGGGATGAGTGTTTCCACTTTTCCGGATAGATACTTGGGGGTCCAAATTATGCCTGGTACAGTTCGCTATCATCATATTTATAATGTGATCGAGAAGATTAAAGCTCAACTTGCTGGTTGGAAGGGGAGGTTATTATCTTTTCATGATCGGATAATACTTGTTAAATCCGTTATAGCAAGCTATTCAATTCACAACATGGCGATATACAAATGGCCTCGAAAATTCATATTGCAATGTGAGAGGGCAATAAGGAATTTTATTTGGTCGAGTGATTCGAATGTTAGTCGAGCTGTTATGGTAGCCTATGATAAAGTCTGTTGTCATTTTAAGGAGGGGGGTCTGGGCTTAACTCGTATGGCTACGATGAACAAGGCACTTCTTATGAAGTTGTGGTGGAAGATTCGTAACTCCAAAAAGAAGTGGGCAGGTTATCTTAAGACTAAATTTTTTGGAAGAAATGGCTGCATCAAACAAGCTGGTCTTAAGTCCTCTATACTTCCCGGCGTCCGCAGTGTTTACAAGCTTGTTGAAAGTAATACCAAGGTTCTGCTGGGAGATGGCCGTGACACTTCTCTTTACTATGATATTTGGTATGCTGATAGGTGTATTGCTGACATTTTAAATGACCACACTCTGGATCGTAAGGTGCTGGTAAGTGATGTTCTTCATGGTGTACAATGGTTATTCCGGAAATGCACCTTCAGCGCATGCTTGCTGCGGGTTTGGATGTTACTAATTTTCCTGTGCCGCAAGGTGGGGAAGATAACATAATTTGGATGCCAAACTTCACCGGAAATTTCAGTGTCAGTTCTGCTAAGGAATTGATTCGTCAGAGATACCCAATTCTAGAAGGTGTGAATCTCATTTGGAGGAAAGGGATACACCCGGTCTTAGCAGCTCAGAACTGGAAGTTCATTCGTGGAGCCTGCGCTACGTTTGATCTCATCATGGGTGTAGGATCAGAATCTCGCAGCAATAATGCCTCAGCGAAATTATTAACAACACAACAGTGTCGCAGAACAACTTCAGAAACGAAATAATAAACGACGTCAGCTAAATCATGAGAAAAATGTGATGGTCCTGCGAAAATTAGGGAGTTTGCGAGATTAACATTTGTAAGGTTGCGAGAATGTCGCAAGCCATATCCGAAAATAAAGGACAGATTAGCTGTCATCCATTATATGATTCCCTATAAATAGCCATTCAATTGTAAGGAAATGAGAGAGATCTTTTTGGGAGAGTAGTAGCTAACAAACAAGAGAGAGAGAAATCAAGTGTGGTTGTTGTTCTTAACCCTTTTCTCTTTTCTTGTAAGATTGTTCTAAAGATTAATCAATAAAATTAAGATTGTTAATCTAAAATGAGTTGAATGCTAATGAAATCTTGTGAGGGATGTAGTGTAGGATTTCCTGCAACTACATAATGGCTCTAGAAACAGGGAGGGGCTGAAGGTTGAAAGTTGAAGATTGTTGTTGATATTGTTCAAATCAAGAAAGTGATAAACAAATCAGTGAACCAATTAAAAGAAAAATGATTAGAGTCAATGAAGATGACAAAAGATTTGAGTGTAATATGATAACAAAAACAATGGTTAATGAATTCCATGAAAACATCAAAGGAAGGATACATAAACGAGATTTTGAAGGAAGGAAGGTTATGGCGGCAGAAAAGACATCACCCTTGAAAGATTGGGGAAAGCAAAAAATCACATTCATGGCAGGAGAAATACCAAAAGAAAATTTGAACCACACATCTCCATTGGTTATTACAGTACCTATTACACGAAAAGAGAAGGGGACAACAACAAAATCCACGGTAGAATGGATATTGAACAGAACTTTAGTCGATACAGGGAGTTCAGTGGATATAATATTTTATCATGCGTTCAAAGGAATGGGATTCAAAGATGAAGAAATGTCTTGTTCAAGATATCTTGTTCACGGCTTTGGAAAATCCACAACAAAACCTAAAGGAGAAATAGTGGTGTGAATTCCACTAGGAGAGATCGAAACACAAGTGACACTATGCGTAGTGGATATGGAATCACCATATAACATTCTATTGGGGAGGCCACGGATACACGCAATTAAAGCTGTAGCATCAACATTGCATCAATGCATCAAGTTCCCCATGCCAAATGGAGTAGGTGAGATTAGAGGAGATATTGACAATGCGAAATTATGTTATCAAATTGAAGTAAAGCATTATGAAGGACGAGCAAAAAAGCGACAATTTCGCAGAAAAATAGCAAAGGAGGCAAAGAAAGAAGAAGAATTTAGAGTGTACATGATAAGAGCAAAAGAAGGTAAAGGAATACCCAGCGAAATTTCGGAGGAAGGAGATGAACCTTCGAAGATGATAAAAGAGCCAACACCAATGGGAGAACCCAAGGCCAGTTACACTGCGGCAGAACCAACAAAAGAAGTAAATGTTGCGACTATAGAAAAACCCCTAATATTGAGGATTGGAACCAAGATGGATGCAGAAGAGGAAGAAAGAACTGTCAATCTTTTGCGGGAATATAAAGATATTTTTTCGGGGAGCATGGATGAGATACCTGGAATAGATCCGTCAATTGCATGTCATAAGTTGGAGATTAACAAGAATATGAGACCATTTAAACAGAGAATAAGAAAAATCGCAAGAACCTACCATCCTCAAATAGAAGAAGAATTACAGAAAATGCTTGAGGCGGGAATTATAAGAGAAGCTATACCCAGAGTGGATAGCAAACATGGTTGTTGTTCCAAAGAAAAATAAAGGGATAAGAATTTGCATAGGTTTCACTGATTTAAACAAGGCTTGCCCTAAAGATAGTTTTCCATTGCCGGATATTCCTCAAATGGTTGAATCAGCAGCGGGAAATGATAGAGTGTCTTCTTTAGATGGGTACAAAGGTTATAACCAAATCCCTCTCGCTGAAGAAGATCAAGAACATACTGCTTTTTTCGCTCCAAGAGGTTTATACTGTTATACAAAAATGTCGTTTGGTTTGCGAAATGCAGGAGCAACGTATCAAATAATGGTAGAGAAGGTGTTCGCGAAATGGATACACAAAACATTAGAGGTGTACGTGGATGACATGTTAGTGAAGAGTAAAGAATCTAAAGATCATGTACAAGATTTGAGGGAGATTTTTGAACAGATGCGGCATTATAATATTAAACTGAACCCTGAAAAATGCATTTTTGGGGTTGCATCGGGAAAATTTTTAGGCTACATTGTATCAAAAGAAGGAATACAAGTTGATCCAGAAAAGGTACAAGCAGTTCGTGACATGCCAACACCAGCAACGATAAAGGATGTCCAAAAATTGAACGGACTTTTAGCTTCTCTAGGAAGATTCATTTCACGATTATCAGACAAATGTAAACATTTTTTCAATATACTCAAGAAGGGTGCGAAATTCAAATGGACTGATGAATGTGAAAAAGCTTTTCAAGGGATCAAACAAAACCTTATGAATACATCTATTTTACAAAAGGCAGAACCAGGAGAAGAACTATTGATCTATCTTGCGACAACATCACATGCTTTAAGCGCTGTGTTATTGCGAACGGACGCAGGAGTGAAAAAGCCCATTTATTACATCAGCAAAATATTTAATGCTGCAGAGAGGAATTATTCAAAGATTGAGAAGCTAATTTTAGCATTAGTATACGCCGCATTTAAACTTCGCATATATTTTCAAGCACACAAAATAAGGGTGCTAACAAAAATACCAATTGAATCAGTGATGAATAATTCAAAAAGATCAGGTAGGGTGGAGAGATGGAATGTACAAATAGGACATTTCGAAATCAAGTATGAAATATTATCTTCACCAAAATCACAAGTTGTCGCAGATTTCTTAGCAGAATTTCCTTTAGAAGATGATGAAACGGTGGAAGAGATGATGGATATAGAAGAAGAACATGGAGATCCAAAAGACTTATTAACAGAACCAAATAGATGGGAGATATTGGTAGATGGATAATCAAATGGGAAAGGCAATGGGGTTGGAATTGTTTTAGTTTCTCCAGAAGGAACGAAGATGGCTTTTTCATTCGGATTGGAATTCGCATCCACTAATAACGAAACGGAATATGAAGCTGTGATAAATGCCTTAAAATTCGCAATAGAAATGAAACTAGAAAATGCTAGGATCACTAGTGATTCGCAGCTAGTTATTCGCCAAATAAAGGGAGAGTACACTATAAATGAACCATCCTTGAAGAAATACAAGAAGCTCGTTGAAGAATTGTCAGCGAAAATCCCAAAGGTAAAATGGAGGCACATTTCAAGGAAGGATAACATACTCGCATGCGCTTTTACTTTCATCTCAAGCATGATGACAGATCCAACTGCGAGATGCATAAAAATACAAAGACTTCTGTCACCATCAATCAATAAAGAAGAAGAAGAAGTGAACGTAATGATAATGGAAGGTGGGGAAGAAGAACAAACGAACAATATCGCAGATTGGAGAACAGAACTTCATGCATATTTGGCGAAAGGAGAAACACCAAGAAACAGATTGGAAGCACACAAGTTAAAAATCCGCGCAATAAATTATGAATTAAGAGATGGGCTGCTATACCGAAAATCCTTTAATGGACCATCACTCAGATGTTTGACACGAGAAGAAGAAGAAAATGTGCTAAAAATGTTACATAGTGGGGATGCTGGCAATCATAGCGGGGGAAGATCTTTGGCACATAGAGCAAAAATGCAAGGCTATTACTGGCCATACATGCACGAAGATGCAAAACAAATATCAAGACGTTGCGAAGATTTTCAGCGGCACGGAAAGAAAATACATGCACCTGGAGCACCATTGTCATCTTCAACCAGTGTATGGCCTTTTGGAAAGTGGGGCTTAGATATTGTGGGGCCATTTTTACCTGGATCTGGACAAAGAAGATACTTAATAGTCGCAACAGATTATTTCACAAAATGGACAGAAGTAAAGGCAGTACAACATATTCGCAACAAAGATATCTTTACATTCATATTCGAAAATATCATTTGCAGATTCGGAATTCCCGCGCAGTTGGTATCTGATAATGGGAAACAGTTTGAAGGACAGAACATAAAAATGTTACTTAATGCATTTAAAATAAAATGTGTAAAGTCTACTCCTCTGTATCCACAAGCTAACGGGCAGGCAGAGGCAACAAACAAAACAATTGCAGATATATTAAAGAAGAAATTATAAGGACATTATAGAGCATGGTGCGAACAAGTACATAATGCAGTATGCGCTTATAACATAACTAGGAGAGAAGCTACTGGAATGTCACCTTTTTGTTTAACATACGGAGTTGAAGCGGTGTTACCAACAGAAATTGTTATTCCGACGACAAAGACAGAAGCTTGGGAGAAAAATCTTAGTGCGGGTTTGATCTTAAGAAAACTTGATGAGTTAGAAGAAAAAAGAGAAAGAGCTTTACAGCATATGGAGAATTATCAGTGAAGATTAGCCCGAAAATATAATAAATGTGTCAAAGTACGCGAATTTCAACCAGGAGATTTAGTTCTGCGAGAGACACCAATATATCAGCGAGAAAATGGTGGAAAGTTAGCGAAAAAGTGGGATGGACCTTACATCATTAAGGAGATAGTTGGGACATGAGCTTATAATTAATGGATCCATAAGGTAGAGATGTTGGTCATAGACTTGACAGACCATGAAACAGATTGTACTTAAAAAGATATATCCATAGGAAGCTTTGAGAAGTTATGGATTCTGAAAGAATAGTTGCGAGATTATTCATATCAAAACAAGATCATGATGTGCGAAACTTTCGTAGAGATAATCATAGAACAATGACATAAAAGAAAGGGGCGAACCTTTATGGCGTACACCCTAGTTCGCGAATAAAATTTCGCAAGAGGCAAATGTAAGACCTAAAGTACGTCATATAAGGGGGTACCTGTTGCATGACTCAGGGAAAAGGTTACACCGCTCCTGGAACCTGAGTCATGGAGATTTGGGGTCAATAAAGCCCATCCGGGAGAGGCACCTTGGATTCTCAGCTTAAGCATATGACTTAGGTTGGGCGACTAAGGTAATAAGGACTCTCCCAAGGAATGCAGAATCTGACCAAGGCGCCGAGGTACACGGTTGAGTCAAGAGTGCCAGGGGCGTCTGGAGCCTACCTTGCCATTCTTGACAAGTCTTGGCTTATACTGCACTCGGCCCGAAGAAAACCCCACTTAGGGTGCATTCTCGTAACCATAAACCATATAGGTAAAAGGGATAAGAGGCTGCGAAAACAACTGGTTGTTGTTAAGACCGGATGGGAGGAGCCAACCTTGTATGGTAGAGGTACGCCTCCTTGAAGGGGCTACTAGGGGGAGATAAGGGAGGCACCCTTCATTAGGGAGATGATAAGTGTCTTAAGACGCAAATGTCATGAGGCTTTTTACTCGCAAGGGTATTAAGGCTTGTCATATTTGTGCGACAATCCTGAAGAGGCAATAATACTAAAGAGAGAGATAAGACGAGATCAATGGGTTTTCGCATGAAATTGCAAAGACGTCCTGCGATTTCGTTGCACGACGGCAATGTCATGGGGCTTTATTTTCGCAAGAATATTTAGGCCTGTCATATTGTCGCAACAATCCTGAAGAGGCAATAATACAAAAGAAAAAGTTAAGGCAAGATCAATGGGTTTTTGCGTGAAAATGCAAGGACGTCCTGCGATTTTGTCGCAATGGTAAGAGGTTGCATAATAAGACCTTTAATTAGGAAGGAAAAATAAGACCACATGACAAAACAAAATATTTATAAGTATTCATAACAGATCATTTCTCGCAAGAAAGATAATGAGAGGCAAGTATGGGAATCAGTAAACAAGAGGCATTATCTTTCTCGCTAGCAAAATACTAAAAGAGAAAATTAATTCCAAAGTTGGTTGAAGAATATTATTCGCAAGAAATAATAAAGATGAAACAGTTCAAGAAGATAGAACTAGATAAGAAACTCATGCTTCAGTATTAATTCCAGTAGAAGGAGACAATGGACGCTCTTCGCCAATGTTCTCATTATCGCCAACCTTTTCTTCATTTCGATTCTGATCTTCACCAACAATAATTCCTTTGAGAGGGACTTCTTTTTCGCTGCCATCTTGATTATTGCCAGCAATTACTTCTTTAGAAGAGATTTCTTTTTCGTTTCCATCTTGATTAGCACCAGCAGTTGCTTCCTTAGAAGGGATCTCTTCTCTATCTTCCAAAAGACTATTCTCTCCACTACTTTCATAATCATAATCACTGTCAGCAGGACGAGGAATTTCATCATCATATACTTTCAAAGGTTCGATTGATGTAGGAGGAAGAGATTTGGACAATAAAATATCATTCACAAGAACTTCAGCCGAAGATGAACTTGACGAAGAAGTGCTCTCTGATGATTCCTATCTTGAAAATCCTTAAAGTAAGCAAGATAATCAAGTCTTCTTTCTTCTTGGTCGCGAGAACCAGTAAGGACAGAGACGAGTAGTGCATTCTCTTTGCGAATTTTGGCATATTTAGCCTCCAAAATAGAAATGGAGGAATGAAGATTTTTCTCAGACTCTGCGAAAAGTAGAATACAAAATTTCAGTAAGATGAAGAACTCAAAAAGGTATGACAAATAAAAGATAGTTAAGGAAGTCAAACTATTATGACTACCTTCCTTTTGCGAAATAAGGTGTTGAATCAATGCCATACAACTATTCTCCCAACGGTCCATCGCATCATCAAATTTATCACCAACTAAACCTTTAAGTCGAGACTGAAGATTTTTCTCTTTAGAAATAAGAAAGGCATTTTTCTTCGCAAGTGAAGAATAAGATTCTTCTAATTTGGAATATTATTCTTTAAGTTGGTTCGCCTTTACACTTAAATCTATTCTACCTTGAATGAGTGTATCTCTTTCAGCGATAGATGACTCTGTTACTTCTTTAAGTTCATTTCTCAAAAAGCGAAGAGATTGTTCTTGGTCATCACATACTTTCTGAAGAATGCTAAGTTGTTGCGAAGATATCGCCATCTTGTTTAAACAAGTTCGCTTCTCTTGAGATAGAGTTTTATTCTCATCTGATAAAGATTCCATTCGTAGATTAGCTTTAGTTAAAGAATAAGAGAGGCGAGATATTTCATTACTTAATAAATTTTGCCTCCGAACTAATTGGGTATTTTCATTGGTAAGATCATTTATATGATCAACAGATTATGAATAGAGGTTATCTAATTGGTTATATTGATCCGTCAAAATCTCTTTATCAACACGGGATTCTTTAATAGCAGATTCAAATTGATATCTCTCTATTATTCGTTTCTGGTTTAAGGCTTAACATGCAAAAAAGGGATTTCAAGGACAATTAAATATGGAAAGGATAAAATCATTAGAAAGGCAAATTGAAGACACAGATAAGGAAATCATACCTCTCAGTTCATCATTCTTCTTGCGAATATTGTCGCGATCCAGCGAAACATTCTGGAGTTTTTGATTTTCGAGACGAAGAGCATTACACTCTTTTTCCAAAGCTGTTTGCGAAGCAGCTCTGTCAGAGCCAAAATACTTACTCAGAATTTCGCAAACACCAGACTTGACAGGATCAATGGGAGACTTCTTGCCATCATCCAGGACTTCGGACAAAACTTTGAAAGCAATATCTATTCCTTCCACAGTTTCTTTCGAAAAAGAAAGAGGCTCAGGTAGAGAACTGGCAATGATAGAAGGTTGGGAAATATTATCAATAGGAGGAGAAGAAGTTTCATTCACAGAAGGATTAATAAAGGGGGTTTCAATCATTGAAAGGTCAGTTGAAGAGATGAAATCTGAGGCAACCTTTTCGCTAATTGGAGATAATGGTTTAACTTGCGAAGATGTCGCAGGAGATTTTGAAGGGATAAGTAAGTGGAATGGAACGGAGGTTTCAACGGTTTTGAGGTGGCGAGATTTCTTGAGAGGTTTGTTGGCATCCTTATCACCCTGCGAATCACAATCCAGATAAGAAACAGAGGCAACAATATTGTTATTAGAAAAGAATAATGTTTCTTACTACCTTATGATTCGCAGACTTTCTTTTGTTTATAACAATCTTATGCTGCGATTTGGGAATATTAGGGTTCTGAACCGTAAATTTGGTGTTAGAGGCGTTTTTGCTGAAATAACAACAGTATGGGAATCACATAAACAACATCAAATAAGGCAGTAAGCAAGATCAATTTCAGCAAAAATCATAACAAAGAAAAAAGAAAACTAACCTCGATGAATCCATGGAAAACACCAGCAAGAAGATTAATTCGTAAAAATTAAAAAGGAAGAAAGTTACGAACAGTGAAGATCTACAGAGGGAACAGTATGGAGATGAAGAAGAAATTAAAAAGATTAAAAGAAGAAGAAAGAAGAAAAAGTTGCAATGGCAGAACTTACGGAAGAACAATAGAGTTGCAGAGATGAGAGAGTAAAAAGAGAAGAGAAAATAAAAAGAAAATGGAAAGAAGAGTAAGAAGAAGATTTAGAGAAGATTTTTTTTACTCGAAGAGATAAACACTATTAATACGAAAAGACGTGAGCGGTTGAAAAGCAGCGGTTACAGAAGACGTGTCAAGAAATAGATGGAAGAAAGGATACGTGTGATAAATGCAGAATATGAAGAGATGGGAAGCTGCGGCATTTCTCACATCGTTCTCTACTTTGCAGAGAAGATATGAGAAGAGGCAAGATGTAGGATCATAATCTCGCAGCAATAATGCCTCAGCGAAATTATTAACAACACAACACAACAGTGTCGCAGAACAACTTCAGAAACGAAATAATAAACGACGTCAGCTAAATCATGAGAAAAATGTGATGGTCCTACGAAAATTAGGGAGTTTGCGAGATTAATATTTGTAAGGTTGCGAGAATGTCGCAAGCCATATCCGAAAATAAAGGACAGATTAGCTATCATCCATTATGTAATTCCCAATAAATAGCCATTCAATTGTAAGGAAAGGAGAGAGATCGTTTTGGGAGAGTAGTAACTAACAAACAAGAGAGATAAAAATCAAGTGTGGTTGCTGTTCTTAACCATTTTCTCTTTTCTTGTAAGATTGTTCTAAAGATTAATCAGTAAAATTAAGATTGTTAATCTAAAATGAGTTGAATGTTAATGAAATCTTGTGAGGGATATAGTGTAGGATTTCCTGCAACTACAATGGGAAGGTTCAAAATCCAGCTTGCCAATAGATGTTGCCTGTGTGGAAATGACGAGGAGTCACTTGATCATGTGTTGTTTCATTGTATCTTTGCAGCTAGAGCCTGGAACTGGATTTCTGGAGTTTTTGGTTTAAATGCTAACAATAATCTTTTGATTTATTATAAAGCAGCAACGGGGAGGAGTCCTATGATTCGTGAGTTGTGGCTTCTAGCAAATCTGGTGATTAAATCTGAGCTTTGGGTTATGCGCAATAAAGGAGTGTTTGAACACAAGAAGGCCAACTGGAGTATTTTCCTTAAACGTGTTCTAAAATTGATTCAAGACTATTCAATGCGTCTTAATAGTCATACGAAGAATTGTACGGAAGAAGTCATCATCCTAGATTACTTTTGCGTCAAGCATAGAAGTGTTAAACATCATCAGCCGGCGGAGTGTTATTGGCAGCCTCCAAATGAAGGAGGGATCTTACTTTGTTGTGATGGTTCGGCGAGGGGAAACCCAGGTATAGCAGGCGCGGGAATAGTGGCCAGGGATGCGGCTTGCAATGTTCTTGGTGCTATGTCCACTGGGAGTAACTACAAATTACTTGGCAGAGCTTTATGGTATTATTGTTGGTCTTGAATGGGGCTACTAGATGGGGAGTGAAGCGAATTTGTATCCGTTCGGACTCTTTTAGTGTGGTGGAAGCGTTCAAAAGTTCTAATTTACCTTGGTTTTCAAGACAAAGGTGGTTAGAAGTCGGCAAAAATTATGATTCATTTAGGTTTATTCATACTTTTAGGGAAGTAAACTTTGCAGCAGATTCGATGGTTATGAGAGGTTGTCATCTTGAGAATGGAGTTGGAATGCACTATGAAGAACAACCACATTTTTTGCTTTCTGTTGAATATCCCGATGTTACTTATTATAGATTCAAATAGTTTACAAGTTTTTGGGGTTTTTCTGACATCTTTTCTTGTAATATACTTTTGTAAATATTGATATCTATTAATACAAGTTTTTGTAATCTACTTTTGTAAATGAAGGTCTAAGTTATTTTATGGATAATTAGAACGTGATAAGATAATTGAGTTAATTCTGATCTCCATTTATGTCTTATCGAAATAAGTGATTGTACATACACAATCGGTTCGATTAAGAACTAAGTTATCTTCGTTGATTTATCGGATTAAGGAAAAATTGCTTCAGGAAATTGTTTCCTTGATAACATACTAAAATAAGATTACTTTTGTAATTTCGTTTTTAGTATTGGTTATCTAAAATGGTATGTGACACCTTCATGCTTAACTCTCATAGGTTGTACAGGCCTTATGGGTTTGTAAGATCCTTTCGGTTTGCTCTTTTGTTTTTCATTTCTTTGTCATTTTTGTGACAAAAAGGGGGAGAAATTTTAAAACATATCCTATGGAAAACATTTAATTATGATTTTCAAATATATATGTTTTACTTACCAGCAATTAAAGCATATCATATAGAAAAGGTTTATTAGTTAATGTGCTAAACTAATAATAGAAATTTTCTAAGAGAGATTTCATAAATATTGTTTGACATTTAATTGGAAATAGGAAAACTGAAATTAGGTACTTTAATGCATATCTTTAGAATATTTTTGGTTTTGGAATTTTCTTGTTGTCCAAACAACCTTGGTATATAAATACTTGAGTTTGCATTTCTTGCAAACTATCATAAGAGCCAGGCAAACTTCATTCGTGTTGTTTCTGGTTGAGCCGTCTATCTGGAGAGGAAAGTACCCTAATTAGGTGAAATCTCTTACGACCGCTCGTTTAAAGACTTTCGTGGGATCAAGAAGCTCTACGAGTACCGTTGGTGGGAAACTAGATAATTACATTGTTATTTTAGTTTTTCGACTATAGATTTGATTAACAAACGATTGTTGAAACTTTGATTGCACGAATTACACCTAGTTTGATTATTATTGAGAGCCTTATCTTTTGACATAAGGGTCACTCAAACTAGATCAAAGTATCAACGAGATCTTTAGAACTATAATAGACCTAAAGAAATCTTGTGATAATCCATTGTTAACAGACTCCGTTCTGTGTGTGATTGATCACAAGAGGATTCAAGTTTGTGTTGTGCAGGTTATTAAGAAGGAAATTGAAGATTTGAAGACCAAGAAGATTTTCTTATTAGTTTTCGTATCTTGTTTATCTTTGATGTACTTGTGATTATCTAGTTATGTGAGATCGGTATCACTATATAGTTACTCTTTGAGTTCTATAAGATTGATTGCAAATCCGGAAATTGATTATTTCGGTAGTTAAATGTTGGATTGATCTAACCAGACAAAGGATTTTATTAAATTAAACAGAAGATCCTTTGTCAACTACTCAAATATATCTTTTAATAAAGATTTAATAGAGTGGTTACTAAACAATTTCATTCCTTTGTTGTTTGGAATATGATCAAAAGGAGTAAAGCAACTTGAGATAGTGATTTCTGTCTTAAGATTCACGTGCGTGACCACCAAAAGGTCGAAGACGCAGGGATACTGAGCGAACTAAGTAACTAGAGGTAGTTTACTTGGTCTCAACTATAGCGGCTTAATTATGAGAGTTGGCCTTTGTTCTTTATATAACGGCTTAATTATGAGTATTCAAAATTGGACTAGGTCTCGGGGTTTTTCTGCATTTGCGGTTTCCTCGTTAACAAAATCTTGCGTGAGTTATTTACTTTACTTCCCCATTATAATTGTTATTATAATTAAGTAAATATTACTATTGTATGTTAATCCTAATCACTTGACTTTGATCCTATAATCAATCGGTTTTATTACCGTAACTATTGTCAAGTGAATATCAAGTTTTCGTGTTGTCTTGACTATTGTCCATAGACGATCACACTTGGTATCAGACTTATAGGTTGATATTAAAATATTGTGGTGTATCTGGGTACCCTCATCTTTTCAGTTGGTATCAGAGCAGGCAAACACGAAAGATCTAACAATTTGTGTTTGGTGCGATCCAACCTATAAGAATGAATTTGAATTCACATGAGTCGATTTCTGTTAACGTACCGCCAAGATTTGACGGAACTAACTATTTGTGATGGAAATATGCTATGAGATATTTTATTCAATCACGCGATTATAATACTTGGTTATTAGACGTTGATGGATATAATCGTCCGAAAACAGAAGAAGTACACAATATTCACAAGAACAATCAATCGTACCAGCCCCACAAACAATTAAAACCCCTGTATTGTCTTCCTCTCAATTTCTTATTGAGAAAAAAAACCATGAGATTTTGAGATAAGAATATCTTAATATAGGGTTGAGCATGTAATTTGGATTGGAAGTTCCGAAGATGCCCAATATGTTTCTTACCTTCTTGATTAACATAGGGTTTAGTACAAATCACTGGAAGATTTGAAGATCATAATAACTTGGATTAATTTTTATTCATGAATTTTGCAACTAAATAAAATTGTGACTAATTTCTACCATTTTTTTTTACAATCGTGTTATATTGTTTTTTTTTCTATTAGTGGGTTACATTCTTACTAAAATTAAATTAGCGAATTCAAAATATTAAACTTCACTATCGAGAGATTTTAATTTTAATTGTTCATTTTCACAATCGTGTTATATTGTTTTTTTTTTTTCTAT